>NC_051863.1:45246475-45593350 GCF_015732765.1 Culex quinquefasciatus
ATTTTTAAAAAAAAGTGTTTCATATTAAATTAAAATTATGGTAAAAAGGGTGTTTTTTTCATGAAACCCTCACATGTTACATATTTTAAGAAAGCATATGAGAAGACCTTTTAGGTGGAGTAAGAATTTTCAAGATCTGACTTACCTATCTTAAATTACAAACAGTTTAAAAAATGGTCTGAATTCACATAACCTCAACTGGTCGGGTCTGATCGCCACGAAAAAGCCGTGTAGAGCAGGTCTGCCCAACGTCCGGCCCGCGGGCCGGATCCGGCCCGTGAAGCCATTTCATCCGGCCCGCGACGGCTTTTCAAAATAGTTCTATGACCGGCCGTTAAGGCCGTTCATGAAATATTAAATAAATAAATTGACTGTCTGAAATAAACAAAATAAGCTTGAGATCAAATTTTAACATATTTGTACAAAATTTTTCAAGTTTGAATTTAATTCTTATAATTTCTTTATTGACATTTTTAAACTGAAAACTTGTCCATTTCGATTTTTTTTTTTAAATTTATGAAAAAACTTGGATTGTTGTCTAAAAATGTACAAAAAGACAATTAATTTAAATATTTTTCAATTTGAACTGTGTTTTTTTTTTCAAATTGAAGTTGTTTTATATTTTCTATTTTTAAATAAATATGTAAGCAAAAACTAATGTATTTTCCAGAACAACTTTTGAGAAAAGCTTTAAAATGCAAATTATTCATACTGAATATTAAAAAATGTCTCAAAATGAGTCAAGCAATTAGGGAGCAAAAAAAATATTTTTAATTAGCTTTGAATTTCGAAGAGTAGCGAAAAAAAATATATTTAAAATGATTTAAAAAAACACAAATTTAAATAAGTAAAAAAATAAACTAATTTATTTTTTTACTTTTTTAAATTTGAGTTTTTTTGCATCATTTAATTTTTTTTTATTTGAATAAAGGTGCACAACAACGCAAAAGTTTTTTTTTTGTAAAGGATATTCGAATTCAAATTTCGTTTGAATAAATTTTACCATGTCTCATTATTTTTTTTATATTGTAGTGTTTAGGAAATTAAACTAACAAAAATTGCAACGACCATAAAAATAAGAATGTATTTTTAAATATTATATCAAGGTAATTGTACTATACTATTTTAAACAAACAAAAATTAAAATAATTCAAATAAACACATTTTTGAAAGTTATCTTTGTTTTTCATTCTTTAAATCAAGATATATGAATCCTATTTGCAACACTAGTTCTTCTATTTATTTACTTTAAAAGAACCCAATCATAAAAAAATTTCAACTTTTATCAAATATTAGTTCCGGCCCGCCACTGTTTTAGAAAAAATCAGATCTGGCCCGCAAGGTTAAAAGGTTGGGCACCCCTGGTGTAGAGGGATGCCATTTTCCTCAAAGGCCGTGTCTGTATAATCTTGACAAAAAGTCTGTAGGTAGTCTGTTTTTTTACTCATCACTTATTTTTATTAGGACCTCTTAGGTGCTGCGAACATTAGGGGATATCCATAAACATGTGGACACATTAGGGGGGTTGGAAGGGACCAACCACCTCAAGGTGGATTAAGTAACGTTTTTTTTTAATTAGTGCACATGTTTGCCCACTTTTGAAAAAAATATGTTTGAAAAGCTGAGAAAATTCTCTATATTTTGCTTTTTTGAACTCTGTTGATACGAACTTTAGTTATGAATACAAAGAGACTTTTAGTTGCTGAGATATTGTCATGCAAGTGTTTACAAGCATTAAAATTGAAGTTTTCTAAATCTCACCCAAACTACCCACCATTTTCTAATGTCGATATCTCAGCAACTAATGGTCCGATTTACAATGTTAAAATATGAAACATTCGTAAAATTTTTAGATCTTTTCGAAAACAATATTTTCATTTTTTTTAATCAAGACTAATATTTCAAAAGGTCGTAATATTGTATGTTTGACCCTGCTAAAATGTTAGTCTCGATTTGAACATTTTGAAATTACTGTTTTCGAAAAGATTGCAAAATTTCACGAATGTTTCATATTTTAACATTGTAAATCGGACCATTAGTTGCTGAGATATCAACGTTAGAAAATGGTGGGTTGTTTGGGTGAGACTTAAAAAACATCAATTTTCCTGCTTTTGAAACCTTTGCAAGGCAATATCTCAGCAACTAAAGGTCCTATCAACAAAGTTCAAAAAAGTAAAATATAGAGAATTCTCAGCTCTTCAAAAATATTTTTTCAAAAGTGGGCAAGCATGTGCACTAATTTAAAAAAAAAGGAAACCAGCTACTATTTTCAAAAAAGTTACCTAAAATGGCTATAGCTTGAAAACAGTGCACTTTATGAAAATTTCACTACGGTACTTATTGATTGCAAATTTGATTTTTCATCGAAAAATGAAGTTGGAAAATTTTTGCGATCAATTTCTCGATTTTTAGAAAATATCTGTATTGATTCGAAAATTCATAACTCGGTCAAAGGTTTTTTTGCACAACCTGGAAATTTCTGAAAAGTTAGCATTTTATGTCCCTAGCACATTTAAAAAAAATTAGTGTTTTTTTGCAAATCAAGTTTTAGTGACAAAAATCACCAAAATTTTTTTAACCGTGTATCAGATACAGATTTTTGAATTTTCGTATATCATTTTTGTATGGCCAGCTGCCAAATTTGTATGGAAAATTATATGGACAAACTAATGATGCAAAATGGCTTCTTTGGGCATACCTAAGGCACCAAAAAAGTTTTAGCCGGATTAAAAAATACAAAAAAAAATCGAATGACCGAAATCTGAGAGAATTGCTTCAGTGTGGAGACAAAAAATATTAAATTAAATAATAGATTACATAATTTTAAACTCAAGTCATTAAAAATAGAGGAAATTTTCGCAGGTTTGGCAGATTAACGATTAGGTCCTATTCTCATCCACTTTTCAATTTATCACTATTATTTTAAGAAATTCATCCTGCAAAATTTTTGACAGAAACTGGATTGCTCACTTCCTACTGAGCAATTCAAAACTCGATTTAAGTTGAAAACGAAGGAATTTAACGTCAAAGTGCCGGTATGCCAACATTAGATCCTCGATGGAATAACATCAGACAAAGCTGTTTTTTATTAGCTTATTCAAAAAAAATTCAACTTGCCAAATGAGTGGTTCTACTAACAGTAACGTTTCTTCAACGGTTCACTGCCAACGCCTTACGAAATTTGAGCAATTCCCGCAAGTAGATTCCGATCGAAGCAACAACCTCAGTATCCGTGTCCCAATTGTCTACACCCAGCTATGAAATGCTCACAGAACCACGCGACCAGTCGCGAGTTGCTGTCTCTAAATTCTGCCAATTTGCATATCCATTTCATTTCAAGGTGGCCCCCAAAGCCATTTTAACCAAGAATTGGCGAAACGAATCTATTTTACAGTAACTTATAGCATCATTCGTTTTTTTTTTTCTCTCTCTTTCTCTCGCAGATTCTCGCCGTGGGACTCGTGTCCCTGGCAGCGGCCCAGTACGGGCCAGCCCCACCTCGGATCAACATTCCCGGGGCCATTCCGCTGCCCATAGTACGTGGCGTGCCGATTCGCGAGGAACGAGTGCTCCCCCCACAAACCCAAATCCTGCGCGTTCGCCGGCCAAACCACGGCGGTGGTGGCAGCGGCGGCGGCTTCCCGTCCTCCTCAATCCGTCCCCACCAACAAATCCCGATCCAATTTTCCACGCCCAAGTTTTTCGAGTCGGAAGCGAAACCCGTTACCGAAGAGCACGAAGAACATCACCACGAAAATTCCGCCCCCTTCCTGCCCATCATCCATTCCTCACCCGCTCCTCCTCCTCATCCCAGTCCGCCTCCCCAACAGCACTCCATCCCCGATGAATTAGACGAACGTGACATTCAACAGAACATCCTTTCCCGCTTCAACTCACAGGACAACCGACCGGCACCGATTCCGCGGGCCCAGCCCATCCCGGAGCGGTTCTTCTCGACCGAAAAGGAACTGTCCTCGAACGCGCAACGCTTTAACCTGGCGGCCCCGGAACAACCACAGCAACGACCGGCGCCGGTTCCCGCGCCCAAACAGTACCGGCCCGCGCCCCAGCAGGTCGTCCAGCAGCGGCCAGCTCCGGCCCGTATCCAGCAGCAGCACTACGACGAGGACCGTCCGACGAGCCAGCGCCAGCAGGCCGAGGACGACCGGCGCAAGAAGCCAGTGGTGCAGATTCTGCGAAAGTGGCGCGAAGAGCACGAAGATGGCAGCATCACGTGGGGCTTCGAGAACGACGACGGTTCCTTCAAGGAGGAAACCATCGGCATTGACTGCGTCACACGGTAGGTTATTGCGAGGAATGCTTTGCGGAAAAAGAGTTCGACTTGAAGTCTGTTATATTATACTGTTTTAAGTATAATTATTTATGAAAATGACCAGTTAGGTAATGTCACGAATATTCATATCATCAAACTAACATTTGAAACCGGAATAATTTTGAAATCTAACGCATGATATAACCAAAGCATGATAAAAGCATGAACGAATTGAAGTATGAAATACCTAAACACCTTGCATGATCTGAGTTAAAAAACGTTCCCAATTAAACAAATCTTAACCAATAAAATTAAAACAAAAGTTTGAGACAAGTTAGCTCAGCACAGTAAAAAAAATAAAAGATATGCAAGAAATTCTTTGAAAAAAAGTCATCAAAATTCAAAACACATCAAAAAATATGTTTTTCAGTTACCTTCCCACGGTGTATTGTTACAGTCGACTCTCTGGCTGTCGAACTTCTCGATATCAATATTGCTCCATCTATCGATGAATTCTTCAGTCCCTTCAATGTGCATACTCCAATTCTCTTCATTCCTCGATATTTTCTCTTGCTTGAAGGATCTCTTCCTCGACGGTCCCTTGGATTCTGTTTACTTTAAAAATCTCTTCCGGTTGTCAATAATTTCACTTTCTCATAGCTTGCATAGATATTTTTCTTCGCGAAATAAAGTTTTGAAGCGTGTTTGACATAAGTTTGTTTTTGTTTGCTGGACGTTGCCATGATTCTCTCCCATAGCTGGGAATCAAGAAAAAAAATTCAATCGAGTCTTCCTTTTGCATCGTTCTGTAAACTGATGATTCTCTGCCTCGACGGTCCCTTGGATATTGACAACCAGAGAGTCTACTGTATATAAATGGCAGAGCCTTAAACATTTTTGTTCCAATTTTCAATGTTAAACAATGAAATTATAGAAAATATTTATAGATTTACTTGTTTAACGTGACTTTGCCAATGTTTAAAAAAAAAATGTTTACAGGGGTCAACTTTGGCAGTGTTTTCACTAATATTTCTTATATTTTAAGTAAAAAGAAGTATGCAGTTATTTTTGTATTGTCTCAGACTATGCATTTATGCATTTTTTTTACAATTTAAATAATAAAAGTGGTTAAATAATAACATTCTATAGCAGAAAATGTGAAAAAACAAGCAAAAAATTTAAAAAGTTGCTGTAAAAACATGAAAAGATTACAAGAAGGGCAAAATGTAATGCTAAGAGGTGGTAGAATAGGTCAAATACTACCAAAAACAAACATGAACTAAACAAGATAAATTCAAATTAAAATAGGTACTAAAAATGAAACAAAAAAAAATAAAACAAGAGAAGTAAAGTTTTTCGTAGAACAAAAGTTGCTAAAAATAATCTCCTCAACATGGGAAAAATAAAAAAATTCGATAAAAAAAATGGGGCAGTAGAGGGTTAAAATTACAAACAATAGTTTTAACATTTAAAGAAAAAGATTTGACGAAAAAATATATATTTTTTGCGGTACTCTGTACATCAAAAATTTACTAAAATTCAAAACATTATTTGTAACAGACTTATTCGCTCTATCTCAGCAACCAGAGGTCCAATTATCAATATTTCTTAGACGAAATTTAAGGAAATTTTCTGAAATTTTCGGAAAAATATTTTCAAATTTTTAGTAGCTTTTTTTTAAAACGGTTCACTTTAACAACATTTCTGTAAATTGAAAATTCCAAATTTGATTTCACTGCAGTCAAAAAATTTTTGATTAGATTTCTATTTTTTCGTAAAACACAATTTTTTTGAAAATATCATAACTCTGCAACAAAATGTTTTTTATTTACTTTTTTACCTGTGCATTTATTTAGAATGCTTTTGTGAGTTTTTTTTTTCATTTTTTTGGAACATGTGCTTCGATAGTTTTTGGAAAAATGGTCCGTCTTCACTTTTACGTTTACGAGTCATGTTACGCAAAGTCACTCATACAGTTATTGCCAATAACTTATTGGCCTCCCTCTAGAAATACATTTGCTCAGAGAACGGTCGTTTGACCTTCTACCGAGATTCCGATCATCTCTCCCATGATTGCATTCAAATGGCTTCTGTTAGAACGCAGCGAATACAAGGAAGAGAGAGAGAGCGAGAGAGAGAGAGAGAGAGAGAGAGAGAGAGAGAGAGAGAGAGAGAGAGAGACGAAAAACAAGAGAAGAAATGGCACGTTGTTTTGTGTGTGTGCAAAGTATCTCAAGAAAAAGTTTTCAACAAGTTTGAAGAGTTTATATAAAAAGTTAACTATTTTTATGAAAACATTGATTAATGGTATTATTTAAATACTCTCGAAGTATCATGATTTTCTCAATGAAAATGGATTCAAATCTGGCTGTATTAACCTATTCTTTGGACAATTTTGACCCTCTACAACCCAACCCCGCCTCTAGACGGGCTTCGATTTAAAAAAAATCGCCAAAAAACTATTTGTCAACCAATTTTTGATCTTCAAAAAGCATTGGAAAGAAAAACTTTAAAACTTTTGGAAAATTTTAGGGTTGGAATTTTTTTAGGGGTCAACTTTGGCTGTGTTTTTTACTAACATTTCCTATATTTTAAGTAAAAAGAAGTATGCAGTAATTTTTCTAGTGCCCCAGACTATGCTTCTACGCATTTATTTACAATTTAAATGATAATGGTTCCATTTTATAGCACAAAATCTGAAAAACATTCAAAAAATTGAAAAACTTACTGTAAAAACATGAAAAAATTAGATAGGCAAAATGTGATGATAGGAGGTGGTAGAGTAGGCCGAATACCACCAAAAACAAACATAAACTAAACAAGATAAATGCAAATTAAAATACTAAAAATGAAATAAGAAAAACATAAAACAAGAGAAGTAAAGTTTTTCGTAGAACAAAAGTTGCTCAAAATGACATCCTGAACACGGGAAAAATAAAAATTTTCGGAAAAAAAATTTGGGCAGTAGAGGGTTAAGTGTTATTGAAACGAAATTCAAGAATATGTTCAGATTTATATATTTATTATTAACATGTTTTTAGGTATATTTGAAAAACAAATTGAAATGGTGCAAAATTGGTATTGATGGCAACAAAAATTTGATTATTTTGTTGTAAAAATGTAATTTTTAATTAATTTTGATGAAAATTGGGATTTTTTATTGTCATAACTCCAAATTTATAAACCTATATTTTATTAAAAGTGAATAAACTTAGTTCAATTAACATTTAATTGTACATTTTTCAAGTGAAACATTGAAACTAACCATACAAATGGTCAATTCGATAAATTCAATTAGATTTTCACACTTCTAGGCCAAAACATGTAAGAAACAAAGTGACAATTAAAGTCACTCCGATTTTTTAATTCGGTAATTCGGTAATTTCGGAAAATTAAAGTCACTCCGATTTTTTAATAACAATATTCTTAATTTTTAAACTATTTATTCAAAAGGTCTACTTAACAAAAATTATGTCAAGAAATCTGAGATTGCAATCAACATCAACTCTCTAACATTAAATACAAACAAAATGCTCTTATAACTAAAACTTAATTGCAACAATCCTTCAAATTGATTATAAGTTTCCCCTGAAAAGCATGAACCATCCCTTATCAACAACTTGCAACCCCCGCTACTATTAACTTTGAAATGTTACTTGACAACACACTAATCGACCTCCTTTTTTTCGCCCTTTTCCCACCTTCCATTTCTCATCTCCAGCGGAAGCTACGGCTACGTCGACCCGGACGGCGAGAAGCGCGAGTACACCTACGAAACCGGCATCCTGTGCGACCCGAACAAGCGCGACGAGGAGGAAGAGGAAGAGGAGGATGAGTTGCAGCTGAAGAACAAGGTGAAGCGGCCAAATCAGCAGCAGCAGGGCCAGCAACAGCAGCAGCAGCAGTACTATAGAAACTAGGATGGAGATTGATTTCTTCTCCTGGTGGCGCATCTTTGTCATTAGGATTGTATTTATTTTTTTTACATTTTACGAGTTAAGATTTCCGAATGAAGCGAGCGAGAACTTGTGTGGACAGAGGAGACTCACGAAGAATTGGTAATAAAAATTACGAGGATTTCTTTTGTACTGAATAAAACGTGGCGGAAGCCATCCAAATATTAGCAAATAGTTTCATTTCATAGTATGTGGTATTGTTGAAGGGTATTCTTGTCGGGTTGCCAGTACAAGTATTGAAATTATTCGTTAAAGACTTACGATTCCTATTCCAAATGCGTCGATGAGTTGTTCGTCTTACCACGACCCGCGGCCCCTGCCGTTGCCAACAGCGCCACCCCCGGGCCTGTTCGCGCGTCCCTAGTAGGGCCTCGGGCGGCGCGGCGGTGGCATCCGGTTCGGCGGGGTGATGTTAATGTCCATGTAGTCTCCGATGGTGAACTTTGCGTGGCCCAGCGTCTTAGTGTCATCCGCGCCCTTCTGCCCCGAACAGGTCACGCCGATTTCGCGCATCCGGTACATGGACGAGCGGTCCGGCGATACGATGGCAAAGTCAAAGTAGGTTCCCTTGCGGCGCGTCTCCGGGTTCACGTCCCGCACCAGCGTGGTCAGCTCGCGCAGCGTCGCGTCCATCCAGGTGTAGATCTGCAGCTCGTTTGTCGGCACGTTGCCGTGGTTGTACTCGGAAGCCGAGTGGTGCCGGCCGGTGGAGCAGAACACGCGCAGCAGCAGCGGACACGTCTGGCGGGTGGAATCGAACCAAAAAAGTGTTATGATTTTACCCTACCCAAAACAACCAAAAAATGCCTCACCTTTTCCCGATCCACAGCTTTCTGGGCCTGTTGCGACTTGTCCTCCACGATCATCGATTCCAGCCCGGCCATGATAGCAAGAGTAGACTGATTAATAACAATTTTTAATGCAAAAACCCAAAAATAATTTCCAATCGATACGAAAAGTACGGACGCTTTGCGGCTTTGCTCGGAATTTGACGTTTCTCGAAATGTTTGCCTGTGCAGCTCAAGGTGTGATAGCGGACAAGGTGACGCATACACGGTGAAGAAACGCTACCCTGAATTTTGTTAAATTCTACCTATTCCAGAGTTTGTTTCGTAACGAAAATCTGTATTTCGCTTAATCAAAAAGTCTGTATCAATTTGAGAATATCTAAAATCGGAAAAAAATAAATATTCAAAAAAAATATTTAGCACCAGAAAGTAAAAATTTATTTTTGCTTGCGGTTAGTTGTACGTCACGCTGAAATCGGCCCCCACGTCGTACTTTTAGGAACAACTTATTGAAGAAAAAATAGTCATCGTCACTTTTGGACGTAGGCGTAAAAAACATGTTGAGGTACTGAAAACCCCCAAACATGCTAAAAATGATTCTAAACGCATTATAAATTGATCTCAGTTGAATGCACTTGAGAAGTTTTTTGAATTAATACCAACATAAAGTGATAATAAAAAAAAACAAAACTATTGAAAATGTTTTAGAGGACCAAAAAGAACAACTTTTAAACCACACAGAAGTATTGACAAAAAATTGCCCTTGGTGTTATGAAATTATGAATATGGCGTCATCCATAAAGTATGTCACGCTAAAATCGGCCAAAATTAACCCCCCCTCCCCCCTATGTCACACTTTGTCACGCTGGCTCTGACCCCCCTCGAAAAAACGTCACGTTTTGCTGGACGGGGGTCCCCCTCCCACCATCTTGTTTTTTTGTGCAGTTTCAGTTTTTAAAGTTGCAGTGACAGAAATCTCAATATTTTTTTATATGATGATTTAGGCATATTAAATCTATTATCTAAAACTTTTTTTTAGCTTTATTTTAAAGCTGAATTTTCAGTATTCAAAAAATAGTCTACCGTGACGTCACAGTCTCATGTAGGGCATTCTAACCATTAGTGCACCCCCTAGTAGAGCCGAAGCACATTTTTCACAGTTTTTCATTATTTTAAGCAATTTTTCATAACCCTTTGTACAAAACAATGAAATCGACGGTAACATTTCAAAAGGCATCATGTACATTTTAACACTTTCTGGGTTATTGTATATTCTGAAAGTACTTCTAATAAGCTACCTCTCCACCAAAAATGATCAAAAGTTACTTCAGTAAAGTCTGTTTAATCATGATTTTAAATAAAGTAACATAAACAAAATCTCGGCCATCAGCAGTCCCTGTTTATATAGCCCTGTCAACCTGTCAAACAAAAGGCTACATAATTAAACCTCGTGACGAAAAAAAAGCAACATGAAAAAAGCGCCATGTACATTCGGCGAAGAAAAACGAATCATAACAAAGCGCCCCCCTCAGTGACAGCAGGGTGATATCGACGTTGGTGATTTCAAAAGAAGTTATGTTTGTTTTTCTCAAATAAAATTACGGAAATAATGTTTTATTGAATATGGATGATCAAGTATCAACAAAAGCAACGTTTTTCATCGTTTGTTATCATTAGAACATCTTATTTTGCTTTTATATAAAAATGGTAATTGAAAATGGATGCTCAACATTCAAATGCGTTTTTCTCAAAACGCATGGTTTGTACTATCGGCGACCAGAGGAAAGCAGAAGTCGGAAGTCAGAATGAAAACGCGAGAATTTACAGTTAAGACTAACTAACGTTTATTTGTTGTAAAACACGACTGATCGAGTTGATCGCTAAACTGGTTCTGAGGACGATCGACGAGTCGTCAAAGAAGGAGAGCTCGTCGTCGTCGTCATCGTGGTTGCCAGAAGGGCCTAGGATGTGCGCAGACTTGATGTGGACAGCGCAGATTTCCACACTCCTCCTCGATGGACAGCAGCAACGCCTACGCCAGCAGCCCGAGCGTTCCGCAGAACTGCCCAAGCTTCAACGGTCCCAGGGGCTTGGTGAAGAGATCGGCTACCATCCGGTCCGTCGGACAGTACTCCAACGCAATCTGCTTCGTGACGCACAGTTCCTGCACGAATTTCTGTCTGGTGTCGATATGCTTCGATCTCCGACTGGCTCGCTCCGTCTTCACGAACGCCAGGCAACCTTGATTGTCCTCCTTCATCAGCGTGGGAGTCTGTTGTTGTTCGCCGAAGTCTCGCAGCAGTTGTCGCAACCAGATCGCTTCCTGGCAGGCCTCGCTGAGGGCGACATACTCAGCCTCCATGGACGACAGCGTGACGCACGATTGCTGACGGCTTGCCCACGAGATTGCTCCTCCTCCAAAGGTGAAAACAAAGCCAGACGTTGAGCGTCTGTTTCCTGGATCGCCGGCCCAGTCTGCATCCGAGTGCCCAACTAGTGCTTCCCCAGGCTCGCCGCCCAGTCGAAGAAAGTACTCCCTCGTCGCTTTTAGATACCGGAGCACACGTTTTGCCGCAGTCCAGTCGGCTTTATTGGGCGCGCTGAACTTGCGCCCAAGAATTGCCGCACCTACCGCAATGTCCGGTCTAGCAGTACAGGCGATGTACATCAGTCCACCTACCAAGCTCCGGTACTTCGTCTGGTCTCCAAAGGGCGTACTCGGTTCTTCGGCTTTGAGGTACCCGGGGTCCATGGGTGACTTCATGGTTTTCGCTTGCTCCATCCCAAACTTCGTGAGCAATTTGTCAATGTGGTTCTTCACCCGCACCTTGTAGCACCCGTCGTCGCGTTTCACCTCCATGCCCAGGAAGTGCTTGGCACTCCCAAGTTGGTCAGCTCGAACTCTCTCTGTAGGCACCGGAAGATCCGGTCGATGTCAGCCTCCGCGTCGAGCCAACGAGCAAGTCGTCGACGTAAACAAGCAGCAACACAGTTGTTCCGCCTTGCTGCATCCGGTACAAACATGGATCTGCGTCCGCGGCCTTGAACCCCAGCTTCGTCAGCACTTCGTTGAGTTTCCGGTTCCAGCACCGAGCGGATTGGTACAAACCGTAAATGCTGCGCCGAAGTCTGCACACGAGCTCCTCCTTTCCCAGCGCTGTACGGCCGGGCAGTGCTGCCAACTCCTGCATCGCCTTCCGCCACTCGGGTATCTTCATGGCTTCCTTGTAGTTCTCCGGATCTTCGAACGCACACGATGCCACGTCGACCTCGTACTCGTCAAGATGTTTCGGCAGCTGGATGTACTGCTTCGATCGACCGCCGCCGGTGCCGTCCGCGCCCCCGGTTGGTGCCGGGTAATCCTCGGGATCTTCTTCAGGAACTGCGTCTTGAAGATCACTCACTGTTTCGTCCCCTTCATTTTCTTCTTGAGGCTCTTCTTCCAGCTTTTCCCTACACGGCAGCAACTCTATCTCCTCCTCAGCAGCTGGCGTTTCCGCGGCAGGTCGTTCCGCGGCAGGCGGTCCCGCCACTGTTTCTCTGACGGCGGGCGGCCCCACGGCAGGCGGCCCCGCGGCTGGCAACTCCACTTGAGAACACCTGTTGCTCAACTCGATGAACTTGGCGTCGCACTTTCTCAATTCTTTGCTGTCGAATCCGTTACCTCCGTCCAAACGGTTGATCTGCATCTTCCGGCAGGTCCGGTTCTTCGTCCACCGTACCTTGATCCTGTCCACGGCCTCCGATGTGCATCGACTGACGTCGTCGATGAGGTGCATGACGTAACGCTTGACAGTTTGTGTTGACATTTGTATCGGGCCGCACAAGTCTGTACGCACGATGTCCAAAATCTGCGTCGAATTTCTTTCGGTCACTGGCGAGAAGGGGGCTTTGGCAGATTTCCCCTCCAGACAACACTCGCAAACGGACCGATTGCCACAGTCACGCACTTTCATCCCGGTGGCCAGCTGTTCATTGTTGATACGTTCGGCAGCTGCCAAGTCACGATGGCCCAGCCGCCGGTGCCATAGGTGTTGGCAACTCTCCGTGTGCTGCCCTGCGGATGCTTCTGCCAGGCACAGGAAGTACATCCCGCCGCGACGATCTCCGGTTGCCTCCACACGCCCGCTGGGGTCCGAAATCTGGCAGCCGACGTCGTCGAAGAACACTTTGAGGCCGTTGTGCGCCAGCTTGGACACGGATATCAAGTTCGTTGACAAGCCGGGCACAAACTTAACCTCTTTCACCTCTATTTTCACCACATCTTCTTCGCCGTCTAGGCCAAACAACACAACACTGCCTTCACCTAGAATTTGCGTCTTCTTCCCGTCGGCGAGCGTGATCCAGCCGCCGGCAAACTCTCGGAGCGAGGTGAAAATCGACCGATCGTTCGTCATGTGTGCACTCGCGCCGCTATCGATCACCCAGCCAGCCCTTTCGTCACCGGGGTCACCGGCCGTGAACGCGACCGCTTTTGCGTCACTGTGAGCCGCCTTGGCTCTGCCGTTTTCTTCTTTCTTCGCTGGCGTGACACTTCTTCTTCTGCCCAATCGACAATTGCGCATCAAATGTCCGGGCTTCTTGCACTGGTAGCACACTTTTTCATACTGCTCGGCCGACCGCATGGCCTTTTCCACTTTCAGCTCACCGCCGCCATCGCGCTCCTGCCGACGATGGTACTCGTCCGACAGCTTGGACTTGACCGTGTCCAGCGTCAGGTCCTTGTCCGACTGCAGGTCCAGCGCCGCTACCAGGTGGTCAAAAGATGACGGCAGACTGCGGAGCAGCATGCACACCCGGACATCGCTGGCCAGGTCCATGCCGGCCTCTTGCAAACGATCGAACAAATCGTCCAACTCCAACACGTGCTGTTCGAGGTCACCGCGTTCGGTGAGGTTCGTCGAACATAACCTCTTCAAAAGGCTTACTCGAAACGACCGAGTCGTTTTCAGATGGTACGCTTTCAGCTTGTCGTACACTTCCTTCGCGTGGGTGCTGCCCTTCACGATCGGGAACTGGTTGTCCTCAATTAACAGCAGGATCGTTGACCGCGCCTTCCGGTCCTGTGCGACCCACTCCGGCTTCCGGGCGTCCCCGACCGGGATGGCGTTCGTCACGACGGACCACATGTCCTCGCGGGAAAGCAGCGCTTCGATCCGGATGTTCCATGTTTGCCAGTTCCGGCCATTCAGCTTCTGGATGGCGAACTTTTCCGCCATTTTGTTCACTTCCGGTACGGAACACAAAGGCACAGACAAACAATAGTCTCTTAAGAAACTTCTTCCACTGCGGGAACAAAGAAAACCACGCGGTTTTTCTTTTTACAACCGAACCTTCTATTCCGACTCTGCTGGGCCCATAACCTATCGGCGACCAGAGGAAAGCAGAAGTCGGAAGTCAGAATGAAAACGCGAGAATTTACAGTTAAGACTAACTAACGTTTATTTGTTGTAAAACACGACTGATCGAGTTGATCGCTAAACTGGTTCTGAGGACGATCGACGAGTCGTCAAAGAAGGAGAGCTCGTCGTCGTCGTCATCGTGGTTGCCAGAAGGGCCTAGGATGTGCGCAGACTTGATGTGGACAGCGCAGATTTCCACATGTACATGATGCTTTTTGAAATGTTGGCATCGAAATCTGAAGCCTTTTGAACAATTTTGACTATTTGTTTTTGAGCAGAAAAATAGCCATTTGAAAAAAAAATTGCCTTGTTACCCTCTTTTCCTATAGTGGACCCGGGTCCATAATCCGATTGTGGATCTGGGTCCACTATAGGCAAACTGTTATTTTGATACCAAATTTCACCGATATTTGATGTTGTGATGCATGGTGTAGGTCTAATGATAGATATAATGAAAAAAAAAATGGATTTTGCTCACTTTTCATTATAAACAAATATGTATTGTTAACAAATTTGGCTTTAAACAACAAAAAACCTAACAGACATTTAAACACATTTATTTCCGAAAAAGATCAGAGAAATCGTTTCAAAACCACTATAAACATAACAATAGTTAAAAAAAGTAATCTTGATGCATTTTTTTTCCATATTAATTACATAAATGGTTGACCGAAACTAAATAATAGATTTGTTTACAGTTGCTGATAAAACCACGCACGTTTATTAAAAAAAATGTTTTGTAATTGATTTATTATTATAAAATATCATTTCAAACTTCAATTATGATGCTTCAGTTAAGTACAATTAACTATAGTTTTGATTAATTATAAATTCTTACGGCTTCAGCGTTTTTGGTACTTTCAACATGAAAACAGCTATATTTATACTCATAATTGAAAAAATATGCGTTTAGGTTGATAACAACAAGCATTTATTGTATGTTTTAGAGAAACTTTTGCTTGAATACACAGTTTTCTTTATTTTTGCAGGTTAAATTAACAGGTCCACTTTAGGAAAAGTTTGGATTTCGTTGTCCTATATTGGACCCCCCTAATTTTTGCTCGAAAATGAGCAGTTCTTCGCTTTATTTTAGTAAAGTTCTTTGACTGCCTGTGTGGATCAATCGGACCGCGCACTGGACTCACAATCCAGAGGTTGCCGGTTCGAATCCCGGGGCGGACGCAAAAAATTCTAAGTGTAAATATAGGTATTCGGTGCCCTCTCCCCGTGCCCATACCTTCACACTTAGGAGACCCGGGAGGCGGAGTCTTGTCGCAAAAAGAACGATACACGCCTGTGGATCCGTTGACGAAACCGCAAGGTTTAAGAGGGCCACATTATAAGGTGTTACGTCGATTCCGTTTTTTTTTTTTTTTTTTTCCTTAAACTTAGATTATTTCGACTTGGTGAAGTTTAATAAGCAGTCAAAAAATGATTGGATACGATCGATCATGTAGTCTACGTATGTTTGACGAATAAATAAATAAATAAAGTTAATTCAATAATAAAATATCAATGCAGTTTTGTTGTGAAAATGCTAGTGGCCATGGCTGATTTCAGATGTCGAACTCAAAACACTTGTTTTGGTGAAAAAGACAATTGGGTACTAAAGCCCTATGTCAATTTTTATGTACAACGGTAAAAAACACGATTAAAAACAATTTCTGATCACTTTTTTTCATTTTAACGCAATTTTTTTTTTACAAGACAACATTTTTTCGATGGATTAACTATGGTCCCCTTGGAACGAGCTGTCAAGTAGGAGCTTTTATGTCAAGAAGGACCGCGAGGTTAATTTTTCAAAATTGATTTAAAAATCAATTTTAAACTTTTTGTGGTCGTACAAAGGGTCATTATACTCAGAAAAATAAGCTTTATCGCTATAATCAATAATATCACCAATCAAAGCTTCATTTTAGGACCCAATTCAATGTCAGTCAATGTTGTAGACAACAACACGCTTGAAATTGTGATTTTATTGAATTTTTCATCAAAAACCCTTCAGAGGGTCCACTATAGGAAAGGGGTCCACTAATGGACAACGTACCCTACCCCCCCCCCCTCTCCCCCTTGTCACACTTTGTCACACATGCGGCAACCCCCTCCCTAGAGTGTGACATACTTTGTGAATGACGCCTATAGAGTTATCTAAGCCCGATATCACGCACACTAGTTTACCATTGTTTTTGCTGTCGGGTACAAATATTAACCTAAAAACCCTTCGTGTACAAACACGCAATACATGCGCACGTAGATAATTCTATACATTTCTATTTAAAAAATATTTGAAACATATTCTTTAAATTTTTGAAACAGTGTCCATTAGGTTAATTTCTGGAAAGAATCAGGTAGCTGACAAACAGTGAAATAGTCGGCAACTATTTATCCGATTTCAAAGTTGAAAAAGTGACATCTCTGTAAAATTTACAAATCTTTCCAATTATTTTTTATTCAAAATTTCTTACATTTCAAAAGAATCAAAATTTATTTTTTTATCACTTTTGAATTGTAATGGCTGATTTTGACATTTTTTAAACATTTAAAACATTTTTATCGCAGAAAATTTTACAGGTTTTGTGACTTTGGGAAAAAGCCTTCTCTGAGTACCCCCAAAAAGTTTCGGCCAAACTAAAATAATAAAAAATAAAATTAGTTAAAATCTTCCGATTTTGTATAGAATTGGGTCCTAAAATAAAGCTTAAATCGATTATATTATTGTTCTCAACGATAAAGCTTATTTTGCTGAGTACAATGACCCTTTGTACGACCGCAAAGAATTCAAAAAGGGATTTATAAATTAATTAAAAAAAAAAACTTCCTGGCCCTTCTGAACAGAAAAGGATCTACTTGAACACGTTTTCCGTCGGATGGGGAAGTAAATGTTGGGCCCGGTCCAACCAGGGCGACTACTCAAATTCCATTTAAAAAATTCCCGACTTTTCCAGAAATGCATTTTCGACATTTTTGACATTTTTGTCTAAAAAGTGATTTCTAACAAATTCTTTATAAAAATGGAATGGAAGCACTCTTTATTTTAATTCATAGCAATACTTACAATTTCAATGCTTATTTCAACTGGAAATGGCAAAAAGTTAAAGGTAACAGAATTTAAAATTGTAGTCTATATTCAATTTAATTTAATTTTAAATTTTAAATTAAAAAAAAAAACATGATAAGTGTTATTATTCTTTCAATTATCTAGGAGTTAGTTTAAATAATGTCTGTCACTAAATAATTTACAACAAAGTTTGATTAATTTTACAATTCCGTTAAAACAAAATCATAACTTTCCGATGGACACAATCGTAAAAATTTAGCTTTTTTTAAATTAGTTTTGCATTAACTTTTTATACATAAAAATATTCTGAAAATATGTATCAAATGCATTCAATATTGACCAGGATTTTAATGTTTTAAATAGACTTTTCATTCTCATAAAGATTGAATTTTTTAAAGGAACCTTTAAATTTAAAGTTAGTTCCCAAAGAAGAATCAAGTAAATTTGTAAATTGTACAAAACGAGGTACAAAATATAACAAAATTATGCAAGAGTTAGAAAATAATGTTTTGCTTGGGATACCAGACATTTTCCCGATTTTTGGTGAATTTTGGCGAATTCCCGACTTTCCCGATTTCGACTTGAGTGGCCACCCTGTTTAACCTAGAGGCCGGGTAGGTGGCTAGTTCAGTCCAAGTGTAGGAGTCGTCACCCTGGGTCTTGTCTCGGTGGAGTCGCCTGCAGGCAGTGGGACTCACAATCCAAAGGTCGTCAGTTTGAATCCCGCGTGGTGGATGAAAAAAAAACGAAACTATTGGCACTACGCCCCCCGGGGCATGGCCTTCCTCTAACGTGGGATTTCTGCTCCAGCGCCTCTGACGAGACAGGAGAAACCGGGACCGACGTTTTACTTCACCATCCGATAGAAGCTCAGTGGATAAGGCGCGTCTCATAGCATCATCGGGATCGGCAGCCGAAGCCGCTACCCCTGCGCCACGAGACCCACTGGTGGATGGAAGCTTATGTGTAAAAAGAGGTTTGTAATTGCCACAACAATCAAGCCTCCAAACACCTAGTTTCGAGTAGGAATCTCGGAATCGAAAACGCCAAGGCAATGCTGTCTTTTTATGTTAGGCCTTATTTTGAATTTTTTAAAATATTGACATTTTTAACATTGAAAATCAAATATGTTACCAAGCTAAGTTAAAAAAAGGCAAAAAAGAAATTTCTTCTACACTTTTACGGATTTACAAAATTAACTCAATCGGAATTCGGAAACGGAATTCAATTCGAATCGTTTACGAATTCCGATTGAGTTGACAGCAGGGTTGCGAATGAGCGAGCGCTCACGGAAGGCTTGCTCGCTCCAGCTGGAGCGTGAGTTTTTATCAGGTAGCTCGTGCTCGCTCACGCTCACCGGAGCGTTTTGCGCTCACGTGAGCTGGTGAGCCGAAGTAGGTAGTTGTTTTTTCCTGTTGAAGCATCTGCCTGTTTGAAACGAAGTTTCCAGAACTATCTCAGCACAGGCAGCAAAAACAATCAAGAAAGTGGTCGAACAAACAAAGCAAAGCAATGAAATGGATTTGGTCAGCGAACCGAAATTTATGTTCTATTTAAAATCTAGACATTTTTCGAACAAGGAACAAAAAACTAAATTCATAATGTAAATATTCATTGACATGAAGAGATGCACTGTTTGTTCACAAATCAAATCCATATTGGACCATAATGTATTGTTGTTATGTACAACACAAAAAATGACAATTTATGTATATTTTATTTCTTTTTAAATAATCTTTTAAACAGTTACAAACATCCATGTTCAAAAAATCATATATAACTTTTAATTGAATATTTTGAGAGGTTTGGTTGCGGAAGTGTTGAATAAAATCCACTTGTTGGAAAAAGAGCTGCCCTTTTTGTGGTGAAAAATATTGACAATTTATTTGATTTGAGTCAAAAGGGATATTTCATTTTATTTTAAGGCTTAAATTTAAAAAAAAAACTGTTTCAAAAATGTTACCTTATTTCTCAAATGTTTGCCAAATAGAGACTTACCTTATAGAACTGATCAGCCGTTTCTAATCACTGAATCACTGAAAGATTTAATAAACGGAAAAACTTTTTTTAATGGTAGCTCATTCTGACCAGCAATCTGGAAATGTAGTCAAAACACTGATTAGGTACATAAAACAGTTTAATGTTATAATTTAATCAACCAAGCATTGCAGGCCAAGGATTGTTGCGTGCTCTTCGGTTGACGTCCACGTAAGGAACATCCTGGAAGGAGCGTAACTAACTACTTCCGTAGTTCTGTTAGATCATCCGAATTATCTTGATCAGAACAGTATAGCTATGGTTCCTTGCGAGTGACCTATTTTCTTACCTCCACGTTGGCTTGGTTTTCATGATGACCTAGCTGGTGGCCTGTGGAAACGGATCGTAAACCTTTGACCACCGCGGGTCAGAGTCGAGACGGCTAAAAGAAAGGGGCGCGACAATGTGGGAAAGGGAAGTAATTTGTGATTGTAGACGGTATTGTTTTGATTCGCAGTATGTTGAGTCAACTGCTGTGGATGTACCTGAAACATCGCACAACGGGGTTTCTCTTTTCTTCATTCTCAGCTACCACAGATTATTCTCCTATTTTTATTTTGCTCTTCTGATTCCCAATTCTTCACTGATTCTTCTATTTAATATCCAACATTTGATTTTAATTTTACTAACTTTTTATTCTCTTATCTCTCAAAGCTTTTCCACTCTTTTCTATCAATTGATACTGCTGTAACAAACTTTGTTTTGTTTTTTTTTCTTTTTTTTCCTTAAAAATATACTTTTCCTTAATGTACTAGTAATATCAAGTCTATTTATCATTCGCCTAATCTTTTTTGATTTTATTGCGAATTTATTTATTTGAATAATTCTTTATCTGTCCTATAAATTATCATTACTTTAATCTAAGCTTGTTTTGTATCTCTATTTATTAACTATTGTCTAATTTTACATCTAATACATCTAACTTCTCATTTTTATTCTTCAAAATACGCTCAACATTCTCTTACTATTGATACTTGATTTTTATAAAATAAATTCTCTTTTACTGTCAATTGTTTTCAATCTTCACCCTTTTTTTTCAAACAAGTGAGGTTTGAGCCCTCACTCAATTTATGGAATGGTTAAAGGATTAAGACAAATATTACTATAGTATTTTTCGTAAACTTTTATAACATGCTTAGGGCCAAAAATTGTACCAAAAAACCGCGACAAAAGAAATAGCAACAGATAAACAGACTCAACAATAGGTAAGATTCCAGGAGAAAATAAAACACAGTAAATAACAATTAGTTTTTGAATTTGTGGTGCTCTAAAAGACGCACATTATTCTGATCGGGTAATCCCCGTATCATTCTGCTCGGGTAGTCACCCGGGTTGTCAGGGACGGGTAGTTAGGTTGACGGGGTAGTCTAGAACTGTCATCGAGGCAGTGGAGTGGGGAGAAGCGGCAGAGTGGAGGAACCGGAATGGAGTTTCCGAAGATCGGATGTGGCCAGGCCCAACTAGGGTGCCACAAGTGGCGACGAGGATGGGATCCTCATACTAATCCCGAATCCATCGAGTCCATTCCGATTATCCCCAAACAGTGCCAGAAAGTGAAAAAAACAAAACAAAACAAGTGCAGTGTTAAATGAAAGACATCAGCGGTATTGCATATAACTCTAGTGGTTGGCGTTTTATGATGATTCCTGAAAAAATGGACGACAACACCGTACTATGGAGCATGTAAACAATAACAAAAAAAAATCATGGAAGTACTCGCGCTGGAAATAGCGTGTCTGAGAGCCTTGAGCTCGTTAAAAAAAAAACTCCGAGCTTCGAGCTCTTCAGGAGTGTGAGCCTTGAGCTCGTTAAAAAAAACTCCGAGCTTCGAGCTCTTCAGGAGTGTGAACCTTGAGCTCGTTAAAAAAAACTCCGAGCTTCGAGCTCTTCAGGAGTGTGAGCCTCGAGCTCTTTAAAAAGAAAAGTAGATCGAGTGGAAAAACGAAGCTCTGAGCTACCAGCACGTAGCTCGTAAAAAACGCAAGAAACAATCTTGAATTGAGCCTCGAGCTCTAAAAATTAAACAAAGAGATCTTTAAAAAAAAAGAACAAGTCGAGTTGCAGGCTAATACGAAAAATAAATACTCGAGCTATAAGCTCGAAAAAAAAAAGCCTAAAGCTCTGAAATATGGGTCAAGAGCTCGGAACCATATGCTCGACACAACTATATATGTTTTCAGCGTCGAGCTCATTAAGAAAAAGCCTCCATTGAGTATTCAAAACAAAATCAAAATAAAAAAAGCTTATAGGACTCTGAGCATTGAGCCCGATAAAAAAAAAAAAAAAAAAAACAATGTAAGTAGAAGAGTTAATGCTATGCGGTATTATTAAATAAAATAAATGTCAAAAAAAGCATCAAAACATGTCAAAAAGATAAAAAATATAATTCGTTAAGTACAAGTACACACAATACAAGTCAAGTACAGATAGACCCACTGCCACAACGATGAATGGTAGGTTTGAGCCAAAGCCAAAGATAATGCAGTCATAAACCGAAATACCAGTACAACCTGTCGAAGTCTCTTGCGACACCGTTTGATCTAGGGGATAAATAAAGGTCGACGTTATGCGTTATATCCCTGGAATAAAGTTCTGGGCCATCGACGTTACGTATCATCTTCAATCTCAGAATGCATCTTCAATACGATGTCATCTAGGAGCGACACAACCAGGATCGATATCCGACTGGCAATCTAAAGATGGTCATTGTTTCAGAAGATCTTGCGCAAATTAGATTGTGCATGAGTCTTTATGTTTTAAATGCAAAGATGCTTACTTTGGTATCACGTAATGATGAAATTATCTCTCTGTAGAAAAAACGAGATGTGGTGCTCTAAAAGACGCACATTATTCTGATCGGGTAATCCCCGTATCATTCTGCTCGGGTAGTCACCCGGGTTGTCAGGGACGGGTAGTTAGGTTGACGGGGTAGTCTAGAACTGTCATCGAGGCAGTGGAGTGGGGAGAAGCGGCAGAGTGGAGGAACCGGAATGGAGTTTCCGAAGATCGGATGTGGCCAGGCCCAACTAGGGTGCCACAGAATTCAAACTAAAAATAAAACAGTTTTTGCTTTAATGAAAATTGATAGGCACACTTTGAATGGTTAGACGCTTATACTTACATCAAACCCTACGTAATGTACATACCCCGGCCGAGTTAAAATGCGTAACCGGAAAAGAAGGTGTGCATGCCTGGCACGAACACTCAAAGCGTGTTCTAGCGTGCTGCTCGTACTGACTCAGAGCAAGGGTGAGATGTAGGTGTAAGGGCAGTGCGTGTTCGTCGGGAACCTAGTGCATAAGATCGGTCAAGGCCCGTTCTTACACTGAAAATTGCGAATTGCGAATATTTTAATCAACCAAGCATTTAACATTGAATCGAACTTACCCCAGCACAAATATACTTGAATTATTTCATTGTTTTTTTTTTCTAAGGTTTACAGGACCTTTTACTTAGCCGTCTATACCCTTCCGCCCGCACCTCTCTAATACAATAAGGCCTTAAAATTCTGAAATATTTATACATTCAACTGCATGTATAAAAAATTATTTGACCCTTGCGAATCCAACCTTTTATTTAAAAAAAAATGGTTGATGAAAATAAGCTATTTCAATTCATATATCTTAAAAAATTGTTCACAATGTCATATTTCCACAGCCCTACTGCACCTTAAGCAAAACATCAATCTAGAATTGAAAAAAAAACTTTCTCAAAAGCGTTAATTGATAAGCGACGCGTCCAAAATGAGCGCTCCGTGAGCGAAATATGAGCGCGAGCGCGAGCGTGGAGCAAACGCGAGCTGAAAAAATCGGAGCAAACGTGAGCGCGGGCAAACGTGAACTAGCTCGCGCAGCGCTCCTCCTCAGTAATGAGCGAAAAGTGAGCGCTCACGAGCGCGTGAGCGCGTGAGGAACGCAACACTGAGTTGACAGTGAGAGTAATTTGGGAGTTTTTTTTCGGATCAGATAAATTAAAAATTCAGATGAAATTTCAATATTACAGAAAATTTATATTTACTTGATAATAGTATAATATTTATAGTTGCTTCATTATCAATATTAGTTTTTTATAATGCATTATTTATAGGGCTTTACTTCAAAGTATTCCTCCAAAAATTATACAGATAGCTCTAGATTTTTTTTTTGCGTTTTCTAACTCCTTCCGTTTTTTGCAGCATGGACATTGACATTGTTCCAATAATGTAGTACAAAATAAATTAGTTAAGCTGTCCTTTCCTTTTAAATCGACCTTTGCTTTCAGGCCTCAGGGCTTACACGGTGAAAATAATTGTAGTTATAATAATTATAATAAATGATATCGATAAGGATGTTGGTTTGTTAAATTAATATTATTTAATAATAATAGAGGAGAATTGCGTCGCAAAAGTGACGATTGCAGAAATAATGATAATTAAACAAAAAAAAAAACATTCAAATAAAGAGTGAATGGGCAACCAAAAGATGCACACAAAAGTCTATTCTCTGTTTGATTTATTGCTTAGAGGCTATATTATGCTTCCGTACTACAATCTATTCGGCTTATTTTTTGTTTGTTTTATTTGCTTACCGGAAAATGCAGCGAGATGAGAAGATTTGTGTGAAACGAAAAGATGTGAGCCAAAAAAAAAAAATATCTTAAAAATTACCGAAGTTACACCTAGCTTTAAATTGGAAAATCTCAATGCATTCCACGCTCCGTCTGTCAGCTGGGAGTAGTTTTAAGGTTCCGCGTACCTTTCGTGTGTGTGTGTATTTGTGTTTATACTAAAATGAATTTGATCCACCATCGCCTCTTGCACCCTTTTTCATCGTCCAAATCTTGGCCGACTCGGGAGCCACTTCCCCATCCGTTTTTTTTCCTTTTGTTAATCAATTGCCCTTTTCCGCTTGCTATTTGGTTTCTTCTATTCTCCGTTCGCCGCTTTTTTTTTCTAGTTGTTTTTGTCTCGTCTCCTTTTTATCCAACGCGCTAAATGGTTACTTTTTAAGCATTGCTCTCAAAACTGAATGTGGGATTTTTTTAAATTAAATTATTTTTTTTTTCTAAAAGAGTGACGCTGCGAGTGTTTGTGTGCTTTTTCCGTTCGAACTTTTTCTTTTTTATTTATTTGCAAGTTTGGTGGCAGTTTTTACGTGTTCTATTTCATTTACTAGAAACTTGTCTCGTTAATACTTAATTCCAACCCATACTTTTGTCGCTATGTTGTTATTTTTTATGTACATCGCTTTTTAATGATAATTGTATGATTGTTTTCAATTTAATTTAAAAAAAAAAAAAACAAAGATTTTGTCAAAACAAACTTACTCAGTAATGAATTATTAGAAAAGTGTCAAATTAGAGTAAATTTAATTCAAATCCGAACTAGTTCAACTGAAGTTTGGGTAAATGGGGAAATTACCCATTGTTTGACATTTGACTCAACCTCAACATTGAGTAAGTCCGCGTTTGACGCAATCTGAGTAAAACCAAATGATTTCCCGCATTGGATATTCAACAAGGGTTGCTCGATCGCGAGAGCTCGACGATTTCGAAGCCGGATTCGAACTCAAAAATATTGTCATTGATTTTTTTTTGTTTGTTTGTTCACGTTCGCTAGTGTTTGTGTGTGGTGTTGGTTTTGCTTTGCTTTGTACAGATGATTTTCTTCACAAAAATTTACAGTTCACGCGCGTTTTGCTCTTTAGTTAATTACAAATCAGCGTTTTGTATGTTGTAAAATAAATGTACACGATTATCGTACAAGGAAAAATTCTTGAGTTATTTTTGCGCTATAAAACTGCTGCTTCCTCTGTACAAAAATACTTTTCCGTGTGTGTTTGTGTGTCCGTGCGAAATGCTGTTCTTTTTTCCCCACTTTTCAAAAAGTGGGTACTCTTTTGTTATTGCATTTTTTTTTTATTTTATTCGTAAAAACGTAGTTCGTAGCACAGCTCGCGCTCAACACCAGGTGCTTCTCTCAGAAGGCAGAAACGTTTTCAAGAATTTCTCATGATCCATCGATTGTTTGTTTTGTTTTTTTAAAATAGCCTATTTATAAAATTGTACACATTTTACAGCGATCTCGCGTGTTCGCACTTTATGTTCAAAGTTAGTTTTCTTTTTCCTATTACAAATATCAACTCATGAGGACAAATCGAAATGAAATTTTATGAAAAAGGAAACAAAAAGCATTTGAATCACAGATTGTTTTTATCTCTCTTGCCTCGAATAAAAAATGGATCTAGCATCAACAACAAAATTTGTATTCGCTTTTGCGTCGAAACTGCCTATGAGTGTGTGTGTGTGTGTGCCGTCGTACAAAAATGGGCCGATTTTTGAGTAATTTATTTCTGAATTTGTGGTCTGTGTGTTTTTTTTTTTTTTTGTTTTGCGGTTGATACTTCTTTTTTTGTCTTCTTCGGGTTAGTAAAAAAGTTTTGTTCTCTGTACATATCACGATTTTGCGCCTTAACACTGGATGATAGCTTCTCTTTTTTTTGTTTGTTGCTTGTTTTGATGACTTTACAGATTCGCGCGATTTCTGGTTTGTTTTTGTTAAAATATATTTATAGAAAAATTCCGATTTACAAACATATTACAAATATTTTCATTACATTTTTACACTTCAAGCTCCACAGACTGTTTGTGTACGAACTGTTGCTCTCCTTCGCTGTGACTGGATTTTGCGTTCAATGACAATATTTAAGCTTTGTTCTGGTGTCTAATCCATAGAATAAAACAAATAACAAGTGGGCGCGTGTGCTACACAGTTACACGGCGAGTTGTTCAGGAAAGCTTTGAATCACTGTCCAATTTAGGAAACGAAAAGATAAAACATTTTGCTCAACATCGAGCCAAATTCTAGATGTTGTCGGGCCTGCGACAAAAAACTAGGCAAATTTCTTATCGGGTTTAACAGGCTCATTCGAAATAACTGAATTTGAGTAAAATTAACTCAAATGCTGGTGAAATTTAATCAACTATGAGTTAAAAGAAAAGTAACAAGACTCACATTTTAAGTTCCTTCTAATTTGACATATTTTGAGTCAAATAACTAAGAAATGAATAAAATTGGATGAGGGTGTAAGTACTGCCAACACTGCAATACATACTCTGGACTACACAAAAATGTGTATCGAATCAAATGTCAGATTTGGATGAATTGCCTTCAAATTTTGTAAAAATATCATCCCATTCTGACAGTGCTTACTGAACTCAATTTTGGGTAAGTTCGGTTTTGAGGAAATGTGAGTTAGTTTTTTTTTCACGAAATGTTTGTTTTTCATTCGAGGGTAGCCAAGGTATGTAGATTAGATAAGGTGAAATATGTTTTCCAGCTGTCAAAACTGTGCTTTATTTTTCGGCAAATTTCACCGGACTTTTTTTTTTTTGTAAGGTTGTTTGACATGTCAAACTGAATCGAAATACGTTTTCAGTTGAATTTAATTTTTTGAACGAACATTTCATTTCAAAGCATTTTTCGATTCAGTTAGGTATGCTGAACAACCCAAAAAAAAAAAATGGAAAATCGTGAAATTTAGGTTTCAAACTATTTTTTTACAGCTGGAACAAACCTTACCTTATTTAGTATACTCACCTTGGAGGATGCAAAACCGTAGTGACAGCGGTTTGTTGTCATGACTGCACTTTGATGAGTAATTAGTCGTTTTAGGTTAAATTATCTTGCACCGTTGTTTTTTCAGTGGGTCATTACCAGCATTTTTAACGAAAAATAGAACATTTTAAACGTAAAATAGAAAATTAAAAACGGACAGCGATTCAAACCCCCTCGACACGCTTCGGAAAACATGTCGAAAATTTATCAAAACACCATTACACTGGAATCGTGACGTCCTTTCCTCCGATTCCTAACTTTCGCGCGTCGGTTTCCACCGGACTGGGGGGGGGAAGGGTGGAATAATACTACACAGGTTATTTACATGCAAGTCGCACAGAGCTGCGCCGGTTGCAGTTGCACACGGATCCAACTCGTAAGAGCTCGAAAGGTGGCTCTCGATTTTGGTTTTGCGTTTTTTTAAATGTTCCTACACGAAAAAACACATTATTTTTACACGAAATTTTACACTTGTTTTTTTTCCTGACTTTCGCAGTAACTGCACAAATTTACAAACGGCTGGAGGAGGCGATGTTGATTTGCGTTTTTTAATTTGTTTGTTATGCATTTTCAAAACTCTACATGTGAACTCTAATGTACAATTAACACTATTTTTTCCAATTGTTATTTTTTGTGTGATTTTTTTGCCGTTTTGCTAAAAGTTGCTTTTCTGGTCTGTCTTAGTCCGGTATAAAATAACTATATAAATTTTGTACAGCGATATACAACATTATTTCACCTTAATTGTGTGTGTGTGTGGATTACTCAAATTACATCCTCATCGTTTTAATTTCCTCTTTACTATACTCACTGAGTCTCAGTGGCTTGCTTTATTGGTTTAGTTTTAGAAAAGTTTTATATATTTTAATATTAATAGTCCTACCAAAAATACTACACTTTTCAAAGTGGAAAAGTTTATCTAGAAACGATAAAAAAACTCCTAAAGTAAACAAAACACCTGCAGCGTACCCAATTTAGGGTAAAGCCCCTTCGATGCGCAAAACAACACCCAGCAGAGCTGAACGTGTATTCCGTCCCGCGAGTTAGAACATAATCAAACTAGACAAAACCAAGCAAGACAAGGACGAAACGAGATTCGTGTGAGAAAGAAGGCACGTGTTTACCCCGTTCGCAGTGTGTGTGTGTATGTTTTGCGCACCAAGTATGTGTTTTTCCTAATCAGACAATCGCGCTAATTTTGCGACTTGAAAGTTTTCGACGTAATGTTTAGGATCGAATGTTTGCCAGTTTGCCCCGCAGCTTGCAGCAAATTAATTCAGTTTGGGAAAGGTTAGTCGTTACCCAAAATTGCTTACACCGTATTGGAAAAAAGTTTGAGTCCCTTTTTTATTCTCAAGTGAATTTCATGCACGCTCGAGATTTTTTTCAAAAAGGAAGTTGAATTAAATTGATGTGAAACGAGTTAAAAGCAAACTCACAAAAAATCTAATTCTTAGTAGTTTTGATTTTTAAAATTTATGAGTAAAAATAACTCTGAAACAAGTGATAACAATTGAAACCAGTTTATGAGCACATTTCATGTTTTCTACAAAGTCGAACTAACTCAGAATTGAGAAAATGGAAACTGTCAGATCTGAGTAAAATTAAATCATTTTTTTTTGTAGAATTCTGAGTGAAAGTCACTCAAAACTGACATTTCTCCCGATTACTCATTTCTGAGTAGGTTCGGTTTTGATGAACATTGAATTATTTTGAGTGTGTGCGTACCTTCGAAGCAGTACTCAGTTTTGAGTACTTTAAAGCAGTTTATGAGATGAGCAAAAACAAACCTGTCTAAAAACTGATTATCTTGCTGGAAGCATTTTACGCAAAATTTAATTAGCCATTTGGCCAGTCAAAATTGCGCTAGCCAAAAGGTTAAAATGCGATTCCTGTGTTTTCGCCAAAGCGATGCGAAAGGCAAACTTTGCAAAAAGCACCCTCATCTGAAAACATTCAAATTTTGTTAATACAAGCTGGCGCAGCTTGGTTTTGACGAAATTTGAGTGATTTTGGATGAAATTGCTTGAAAAATATTCGTTCAAAAAATTAAAATTTAGCTTACTTTTGTTTTTATCTCTAACTTTTGTCGCGAATTAAGTTTATGTCAGTTTCTTTTTTTTTTATTCGACTTCCTACCTTACTTTAACCTTTGACAGTTACATGAAAATTGACAGAAAATGAATGCATGTAAAACGTGGGAATTATCTCCTTACTGCTACTGATTTTACTTGTTCACTTTTTTTTATTTCGCTTTATCTATGTGTTTGAAGAGTTTCATTTTATTTTATCCTTTCTTTGCTTGCAGTTTTAAACACTACCTTCAATTATTTGAGAGATAACCACATTTGCTTGCTCTTTTTTTATACTGTCTTCCTCTTTTCCATTCAAGTTTACGTTCCTTCTTAATAAATGCTATCATGTTTTTTTTCTTCTTCGCAGTTTACTTCCACTATAGGATTATATTTAGTTGTATTACCTTGTTGGATTTTTTTTAAATGGGGTTTAAAAATTAAATTAATTGCGTGCGCAATTTTCCCGCAACGCCGGAACGAGAGAAAACATAAAATCGATCGATCGTCTCTGCCAAAATTTGCCGCTCTTCGCGGCGTTAAATGCCTAGTTGTTGAGTTTTGTTTGTCGTTTTGAGGAAAGAGTTAATTTTGTTGTTGTTGCAGTTGTGGAGGAACGATACGGATTTCCTTTCTTAAATTTGTCTAATTTCTCACCAGCACGATTTTTGTTCTAACAATTTTCATTAGCCACGATAGGTTAATCATATTTGACAGAGAGCATATTTCCAGCAACGAAAATTGAGGATATTCGTCACCCGACCACAATCGTTCAAGCTTCAAATCAGTCCCTTATAAAGTATCAATTAAACTAAATCAGCCAACTCATACGAGAGAGAGAGAGAGAGAGAGAAATTGCAAGAAAAGAGATGATTTTTAACTTTTTTTGTCACCCCTTCCGGATTGCGGGGGCCCTCTTTGCCTCTTCTCTCGCTGGTTTACGTGTACTTATTCAAATTCTTTGTTTATTTCCATCGAAAAAATGATCCCTATGCCAGCTGGTTTTCTAACAATAAAATAACTAATTGATACGATGTTGCTTATTTTTTGTTTGCGTGATTCTAACATTTTTTCTCAACCAACTTGGTTTATTTTTTTCTCGTAGTTACTCATTTCGTCATTTGAAAAAACGTTAAAATGCTTGTTTCTTGCAGTTTTCTTTCTGTTTTTGTTTCCTACGGTAGCCTTATTTCTTAAAAACGAACAATCGAGCTTTTCTCTACTTCTAAAGTTACTCAAAGGTTTAAAACATTGCGCGGCACGCGCTGCTGTTTTGTCGCTCTAGGGCATCGGAACCGAAACGTGTAGGGTGGAATCCGGCCGGGTTAATCCGATTTTGACCGACTTTTTTTCTTCTTCCTAGTTTCCCGCTGCAACTGTTGGTGGCCACCTTAAGCCAAGCTAGCAACATTTCGGCCGGCTATGAAATTATGGGAAAGTATATACTACTTGAGTTTTGAAATTTTATGCGAAGTTTGAATGCAGATCACCAAAAAACTGATTGAAACAGTTGTTTCTCCATGAAACGAATCTCTCCGAATTAGGCAGGACCGTAAGCAAATGAGCAACTCTCTCGCCGTTTTACTCGGCTTTGCACCCGATTAGCTACAGTTTACTCTTGCGCTTGCTATGGCGGGAGCAGAGCAGAGCACTACAAATTTGCTGAGAATTGCTCTTTTGCTCACTGTCTTGATCGGGAAAGAATTTTTCAAGTATTATTTTGGTCAATCTGAAGTTTTTTGTTGCTTCGTAACATATTTTTCAGGAATTATTTTCAGGACAAGATAGTGAGCAAAGCAGCAACTCTCGTTCCATGTCTACTCTTCTTTGCACCCGCGTTGCTCTCTTGCTCACTGTCTTGATCTTTGGAGAATTCATAACAATACTATTTTTTAACCGTTTCGAAAAATAGAAGGCAAATCTCTTGTTTCTAAATTTTCAAGTTTTAATTACAATTTTTTTTTGCAGAATTCTTTTTTGATCATGACAGTAAGCGAGAGAACAACTCTCATTCCATTTATACTCTTCTTTGCTCCCACGTTTGCTAAAGTATACTCTTGCTGTGAGGTTCAAGCACAGTTGGTCTCTTGCTCTTTAGAGAACTCAATAAAAAAACGTGTTTATTTATCATTTTCTAATCAAAAATTTACAATTTGAAAAAAATCGGTAAATCTTTTTTATCTGAATTGTCAACTTTCAATTACGAAAAAAAAATAAAAAAATATTTTTCAGATCTTTTTTTTTTATTATGACAGTAAGCAAGAAATCAACTCCCTTTCCATTTCGAGTCTTCTTTGCTATCGCGTACAACTTGCTCTTGCTGTGTAGAGAATTACTCTCTTGCTCACTGTCTTAATAGAAAAAAAAACTTATCTTGCTGTGTAGAGCGCGGGAGCAGAGTAGAGAAAGCGATAAGAGAGTCGCTCTCTTGCTTACTGTCTCAATTTGAAAATAATAATCTTGCTGTTTAGAGCGGGAGCCAAGTAGAGAAAGCGATAAAAGAGTTGCTCTCTTGCCTACTGCTTACTGAAAAAAATAATTTAAAAAAAAATACTTTTTGATCATTTTCGTCTTGAAACGGCAGTTGTGAAAAATAAACTTTTCTAGCTTTTTAAAAACGCCTATTTTTTCCATTAATTGAAAAAAATCTTTTTCTTATTAGTTCATTTCGGAGCAAGACAGTAAGCAAGAGAGCAACTCTATTTCATACAGATTTAATCAGTTTACCTGTACTTTTAAAATAATCTGCATGCAGGAAATTATTTCCAGGTAATTTAATTATGCATTTTTTTGTCCCCAATCTATAAAGAAAATTTTGGAACACTTATTTCTCAAAATATTTTTTTTATTTTTTATTGCTGTGAAAAACAAAATCAACAATATTTTCATAAAACGGTTAAATTTTCAAAAGGTATAAGATATCCCACGGTTTTTTTCCCCAATTTTCCGACTTAAGTGGCCACCCTGAATCGATCTGGTCAATCTTTGCCAACTTTTAAGTTGGCTCTCCCAATGAAACTCGAACGATCTCGTTTTTTCACACTGTTTTGTTATCAAGTTTTTTTTTCCACGGGTCACACAACAAAGATTTCTTTACACGTTTTGCCTGCAAAATCCCTGCGCAAACACGACCGACTTTCCGTTCCGCGAGTTGGTGTTGGCCTTTTATCCATGCGCTATCCCTTCTCTCCTGCCAAGTTCAGTTCCTACTACGCGCTAGAGTTGAGACTTTTTTTCCTTCTTCTACCTTTTTGTGATTACAATACAAGAATACACCTAAAGTATTTATAATATTTATATGTTTATGTGTGTGTGTGTGAGAGAGTGTGTGTTTTTTTTTTTCCAATGCCACACTTCTGCGCGGATCTCTTTGTCGCTTTCCAATCAATAATTTATATTTATATAATGCAAAAATCCTACACAAAGAGAGTGTTCTGTGTGATTAGCGTTCATCCGCGAGCGCGCGCTCTTTCCCGTTACTTTGCCCTTACAAATCTAAAACCGCTGTCGTCGTCGTCGTTCGAAAAGCGTTCGCGCAAAATCTGTTTTCTTCTCCGAAGAGAGTTGTGTGAGTTGGAGAAGTCCTGAATACTTTAAATTGCCTATTGTGTTTCTGTGGTTTGTTGGAAGGTTAAAATTACTTGGGGGTTTTTAAAATTTCTGTCACGATAATCTCTGCGGGTTTGTGGTTGCTTGTTTCTCGAGTAGCAAATCAAATTCTGCTAGTCTTTTGACTCTATGGCGTTGAGTGTGCGTGGAGTGTGTTTGTTCAGAATGCGTGCGTCCTGAAGTCGCGCACGCGCGCGCAATCTCCGTTAAGAATATTTCATCATTAAAAATATTACCTAAAACATAAACGACGACGAAATAGTTTATACGCGCTCTCCGGCTAGGACACTGCTGAGTGAGATCCGTCTTCTGCCTACAGAATAATCAGTTTACTTACAAGAGTGAGATGAGAAGGTGTTAACTAAAATCGAAAACGTTAGCCTAACACACGAACATGATTTCGAAAGAGATGAAAAATATCTCCGAGCGTAAAAACAGTACAGTATTTACAAAAGTGTCTATTTTTTCAGGGGGCGCGCGCGCACGCTCCCAACCGGACCTTCACACATTCCCCAAACAAACCTCCTGTTGTGTCCTTAAACGGGGTGGGGAGTTGTCTTCAGATTCTCCGCGCTAGCGCTATCTCACTTTCCACTTACTTCCTCCCTAACCGCTAACATATTTATAAGTATATATATATGTATAAATCATACCAGATTCGCTTACATCACCCCGTTGGTCGGGGGTGGTCCAATCGGGCCCAAGCTTGCCGCCCCAGTGTCCATTGCCGTCACGACACCATTACTAGCGACCACCACCTGCTGCTGCTGTTGCTGCCCTTGCTGCTGCTGCTGCTGACCACCGGTGGTTCCATTGGGCGTACCATTGGCGGTCACTTCCGTCACACCGCCGCCGGGCGCGTTCGCCACCACCTGGCCGCCGCCGGCCGCACCACCCGCACCTGCACCCGCACCCGCAATCGAGTTGGGCGTCTTGAGCGAGAACTTGTCCAGCTTGGCGATGATGTGCTTGCCGTAGGTGTACTTCTTCAGCGAGTTCATGTGGGGGCGGATCTTGTGCAGCAGCACCTTCCGCTGCGTCGGCTCCGACACGTCAATCATCTTCTGCACCACGTAGTTGGCGTACTGGTCCTTCATCATCACGTGCAGGCCACTGCGGGAAGAAGGGTGGAAGAGGGGAAAGTTCTTTGTTAGTAATTTACACGGAAAGGATTTGCCACCTTTGTCCATCATTTCTTACTTTATTAATTTCTACCGGTAATACCTTTCGGAGTGACCGATGGGTTTTTCAAGAACATTTCCAGAATTGCCCCCAGCGGAACTTCGGGAACCGGTTCCAGCGGCCAAACTTAGGTCATATGATGTTCTTAAGATTAATTTTGGCAAAAGCATTCAATTTCATGAAGTTTGATATGTCGCACGACATAAATCCAAGAACATTTGTGTTATGTCCCCCATCGGAACACCGGGAACCGGTTCCACCCGTCAGCTTTGGTCTTAACGGTGTTCGTACGGCCACATTAAGCCATATCAAGAAATTTCACGAAGTTTGATATGCCGCATGATGGGATTTGAAGATTACTTTCTGTAATGTCCTCTCCATCGGAACACCGGGAACCGGTTCCGGTGGCCAGATAGGACATTGGGATGTTCTTGTGGCCATATATGGCCTGTTGATTAAATTTCATGAAGTTTGATATGTCACAAAATGAACTTATCGCTCAGAAAATCTCCGTAATGTCCTCTATCAGATCACCTGGAACCGGTTCCGGTGGCCAAATTCAGTCGTTAAATTTACTGAAATTTAGTACGTTGCACGATGGAAATCCTACACAGTAAAAAAAAATCATTGTAATATTACATCTGGGAAGGGGTACATCTCGATTCTACCTCTAAAAATGTGTAAATTTACCACTATTTCAGTGTAATGCCTCATAAAGGGAGCGTTCTTTTATTACGTAACGCAAAAAAATGGATTTTTTTCCTATGGCCTATAATGATTTAAATATCGTTCGGGAGTTTGATTCGTATTGAAATTTCAACTTAATTTTTCTCACCAAGTTTGTTTACAAAAAATATTAAGAAAAATAAAAATTATTGAAATTGCAAACCATGGTTCAACATTTTAATAAATCGTCAGTAATTTTTTAGACCATTCAATAAATTGGTCATGAATTAAGTCATATTCTTAAATTAACATAAGAATTCGTCTTTCAATATGATCCTAAAGCTCTGTTATTTTTTATTTAAAATGCAAAATAAATAATTGACAAGACAACAGCTGTGAAGTAGGACCTTTTCTGTCAAGAAGGGCCGCGGAGCTAATTTAAAAAAAAATGTATTAAAAATCCATTTAAACCCTTTGCGCACTCAGAAAACTATGCTTTACCGTTGTGAACAATACTATCAGCAATTTAAGGCTAATTTTAGTGCAGAATTGAAGAAAAAAATGCAAAAATTAGCGCTATAGTTTGTCCTGCAATTAACGCACTTTATGCTCGGGTTGTATTGCTGTGCGTAAGCTTTTCAAAGTATACTCAGTACCAAATAATCTAAATATGGGAGGTTTAAAGTGTGATGGTTTAATACTACCTAAACTTATGTTGAATAAGTATAATTACACATAAAAAGAGGTAATAAAACACATGTTCAGATGTAAACTTACAGAAAATATCCGGTGGATGTAAAATTAAATACAAAATCCTCTAATTCTAGCAATACACGAGCCACTAAAACGTTCAAATGGTCATTCATATGCAGAATTCGCTTAGTTATCGAAAAAAAAATCTTTCATGGGCACACTTTGGGGTTTTAGGGATTAAACTTCGAAAAACTGGTCAAACATTTTCTAAATCAACAATTTCTCATAAAAAGTAATGTTTTGAAAACTCGTTAAAAAAAATGGAAAACCCCATTTGTTTATGAATCAAAATTCTTGTATTAGTCTGCACTACAACTTTCTACAACTTTGATACACACTCTACAAAGTAACACTGCAATGTTTCAAAAAAACATTTAATTTCAAATTTTTTGTTCCCAAAGAAAAATAACCTCTCTGGGTTATTGCATTTTTGATGAAAAATACGTTTTTAACGGAATTTTGATTTTGCCATCAAAAATCGGGTGTCCAATTTTACACAAAGGTCCCGTTGACACCAAATTTCTATCTCCGAGCTCGCATCACTGAAAAACGTGTCCTAGTTAAAATCCAGAAAAATTATAAGGGTCGTACCGCCCCATCGTCACGATATGTCGAAAAATGGATGTCGGATGGACCAAAATTACCCCTTAGATCAAATAAAGCATCACGGAAATTAAAGCGGGGTCGAGGCAACTTTTTCCAATTTCCTATGAGTTGGTGGACCCTCCCCCCTTAACTTCGTTTTTTTTTTATTTAGAAAAATGTTACATGTTACTTTTGTACCAAAAGGTATCATCAAAATGATGTAAATTTTGAAGAAAGTTGCATGGAAATTCACATCAAATCAGATGGAACATTCAAAATTTGTATTTTTTATTCTGTGTAGATCTTCGGTAAGGCAAACGTCACTTTACAATTGACGCAATTTGATAGTAAGTTTGTTCTGGATCAAATAGCAATTTTAAACATAAAATTTCCCCTCAAGACGTACAAAACTAGCAATACTTACGCATCATTAAACGAGCACACCTCCTCGATCAGCAGGGCGCGCTCGGCCCGCGTCGCATGCGTCACGCACTTTTCCACCACGTTCGAGGCGAACTTGTGCTGCGACAGAATCAGCACCTTGCCGCGGACGGCCGCAATCAGCACCGACTTGTCCTCCGGCTTGCCGTGTTCTAGGGAGAAAAAAAGGGCAAGATTAAAATGTGATCGGAATTACGACAGGATTGGAGTCGCTTACCCAGAACGTGCTGAATGACGTAGTTGCCGTACTGGTCCTGGATGAGCTGCTCGGTGTTGGCGTGCAGTTCCCCGAGGATCGGCGCCGTCTGTTCCTGCGTGCAGTGTTCCAGTATCCGCTGGATGACCCGGCAGCCGTATGGATGTGTGCTCAGCGAGTAGACCTGGTTGCGGAACGCGTCGATGATGAACTGCAGCGCGACCGGGTCGACGCACTCGATGCACTTTTGCACCACGTGGTTGCCGTTCTGGTCCTTGACGCACTTGAGCACGTGGCCGTCCAGCTCGCGGACGATTTCCTGCTGCTGCTCGGCCGGGATGCTTTCGAGCGCCTTCTGGATGACGCGGCAGCCGTACATTTGCAGGGCCAGCGGCAGCACGTGTCCCTTGACCTGCTGGGCCAGGGCTTGCTTCTGTTCGGGCGAGCCAAACTCGAAGAACTTCTGGATGACGTAGTTGCCGAACACGTCCGTCATCAAGCTGTACGCCGCGCCAAGGATCTCGTTGAAGACCAGCTGCTTTTCGGCGGCCGTCGCCCGCTCCAGCTTCTGCTGGATGAACCGAGATCCGTGCTGATCCTGGGAGAACTCCACGATGTGATTGGTGAGATCACGCAGCTGAAGGTTCGGGTAGCGTTGATTTCGGAAGTCCTCGAGCAGCCGAGACCGTCCCGGGGGTCGATCCAGACCCGGGGCAGCGGCCGCCACAGCCGCAACGGCAGCCGCGGCTGCTGCTGCAGGTCGCATCACCGACCCGGAAAGCTTCGAAAACAGCGACTGGCTCGAGCCAAACATGGCGTTGCCGGAGATTCCCGGCGCCAGTTGGTTCACCTGCCGATACTTGGTCTCCGCACCCGGAGCCCGACTCGTCACAAGCGCGCCCAGCCCGGACACGGGCGGTGGCGTAATCGAAGCACCCAGCGGACTCGCCGAAGCGGCCACCGCGCTCAACCCGCCGTAACTGCCGGCACCGACGGGCCACTTCCGGGCAGCGGCTGCAGCTGCGGCCGCCGCATTGCTCACCACGGCGTTCGTGGACGCCGACGTGTAGTCCAGCGAGGGGCTGAAGGCCGATGTGTTCCGGTCAAACGAGTCCCTCCGCGCGGTCAGCGACGATGTGCTTAGGGCGAGACCTGCAGAAAAGAAGAAAAAAACGAAACGCTTTGGTAAGTAAATTACATCACGGAGTTTTCGTCACGGCTGATCAGCCGGACTAATTTGTGTCTCCCAACTTCGATTAGCTACGCCACGCTACGATTGAGTAACGCGCGCTAGGCTAATTGAAACACCGCAAGAAGTAAGCGGTTTGAGTTGGGGGGTGGCTTATTTCACGTTACAGTGATTTTTAGAAAATGGTACTCTGTACTTGGTCGCTGTGCTTTAAGCTATTATATTAATTAAACTGGAGAAGAAGAAAAAAAGCAAACGGGAAATTGGAAATTTTCGTCGTATGGGATGGTGAAACAAAATGGTTTTGTTTTTTGTCGCTAACATTTTGCAGTTTACACAAGAGTTTTGTGTAATCAACCAGCTACCACATCAGAGGAAGTGCAGCGACCCTTCTTACAAAGGTGATCTGCATGCTTTTGCATGCGATTTTACCATCGGAATTTTTGCTGTGTGAAATGTGTAAATTTGGTAGGTGGCAAATTTTATGATGTAATATTACCCCTCACGTGATGTAATATTACATCAATTTTAATTGAAACATGGTAAATTTAAAACATTTTAATGTTAACATTAGATCTTTTTTCTAACGTAATCTTTACTGTTTTTGTTTGTTAAATTGTTGCAGAATCTCAAGAAAATTCTTGATCCACAAGGAAAAAAGCATGGTAATTTTACAAATTTTTAAATATTTTCTTTTTACTGAAAAATGACTTCCAATATTAAGATGCAAAAGTTAAGTTGAAAGGGACCGTTTTTTACAAATATGATACTATTTATCGTGATGCTGATAATTTTGCATTGCAATATTTACAAAAAATGTACATTTTGACCAAAAAATCTTTAATTTCCCAAGAACCTACCTTCAACACAAGGGAGACAATAAAAACTATCGACCTCAGGGATACCCACTGATTCGATTCCTTTGGCAAACATAATTTGGGAAAATTTTGAGCGAAATCCGTTTAGCTATTGATCGTAAAGTTTATGAAAAAATAACTATTCATACAACAAAGTCTTCTTTAAATCGCTAATAATTCGTCAGAGTTTACTCGGATCGTTTTGCGGTCTTCGACAAAGTTGTGTGACATAAAATTTTACAGTTTCATCTCACATTTGACAATGATACATTTATACAGCAATTCCATTTGAAAAGAGCCTAAACCAGGGGTGACCAAAGTATGGCCCGCGGGCCAAACGTGTTAATTCTTAAAAATTAAGGTTTAGTTCAAGCTTTTTTAATGAACCTTACGAGATTGTTAGAGATGTTAAAAAAAATAAAAATAAAGATTTTTCCATATTTGATATCGACTGTACGAAACAAATGTTTTGTGGTTTGGTTGAGTGTTTTATGAGAATGCTGGTTTGATTAAAGTAGAGAACTGCAAAGATTGCAAAAATACAGGTATTTCATATTATTTTTTTAAAAACTTGGCCTCAAATTTATTTTGCTCCTATAAAACTCCTCGGGATTTGAACTAATGACATTTGGTTACGAATCTGAGTGCATAACATCTGATTCAGGCAGACAATTTTTTTTTAAATTTTATTGGAATTGGAGGAATAATTGTTGAAACATCCTTTTGCAACGATTTATCATTGCAATTGTTTTTTATTTTAAAATAATACATAATTTTGCATAGGACATTTTAAAATAAAAAAAATGTTGAAAATACAAGTGAATTAATTTTTTTTTTTTCAATTTCTTTATCCTTGTGAAAATATTGGTGTTTCCAGCCACAAAATGTTCATTCACCCCTCGAACTGGACCAGACCACGGCATTTGATAACATTTGCTACAAAAATTCTGTATTTGGTTAATAATTTTGAACCATTTGATTGGAAGCTTTTCTGAACAAAACTGCTGGAATTTTTTTTTCTATCTAATATTTAAACGACAAAAAAAAAAAACAAAAAATACCTGAATTTTCGAAGAAAAAAAAATCCAAGGTAAATGTATTTTTCGGTTTATATAATGAAATGAAATATTTTGTTTTCATTCAAAGAATTTTTACATTTGGCTCGTACGCTCGTGTGAGCTTCAAATTTGGCCCGGCATTCAAAAACTTTGAGCACCCCTGGCCTAAACCGAAAAAAAGTTCTCCGATCGGGCTCAAAAATTTTCTGGGGGTTCCTTTTTCAAAATTATTAGACCCGTATTTTTTTGTTTGGCCATAACGGTGACCTACATCGTGCTAGGGTGGTTAAAAAAGGCAATTTTCGTAATTTTTCGAAAAAAAACCTCTTTTTTCGAAAAATTATATCTCCGCGTAATTTCATCCGATTTTAGCTGTCTTAGACGCAAAAGAAAGGTGATGAGATTGGCTTTTTGGGAAAAATAGTAAGAAGTTTTAAAAATCTAGCTTAACATTTCAAAAAGTCGCATGAAAACTTAAAATGGCGTTTTGGCTCAGAATTGGCACAATTTCTTATCTTATCTTATCTTAAGAATCGGACCAGGGAGTATCCCAAGATTTTATAAAATTTTCAATTTTTCTTGTCAATCAATTCATCAACACCTTCACCCTGACCAGCACAGTAAAAACCTATACCTTTCTTTAGTAAGAAAGGCAAAAATCATGGTAATATTACATCTGGGAATGGGTACATTTTTTCGCCAAAAAATGTGTAATTTTACCTCTAAAAATGTGTTATTTTACCTTTTTTTTCTTATGTAATGTCACTTTTTCAGTCTTAATTGAGGTCAAATTACACAAGGAATATTTAATGCGTCCATCCCGGGAATTCCAAGGACAAAAATCCCGGGATTTTTCTAAAACCGGGAATTCCCGAATCCCGGGATTTTTTTGTAATTTGTCCCGGGAAATCCCGAAACCCGAACAGACGGTAATAACTAAATTCAATAACAAATACTGTTAAAATAACAGAAAGTGATGATCGAATTAGTTGTTAAAATAACAAAAAATAATAACATAGATTTGTTCGAAGAATAACTAAACATGATGTTAGTGTGTTATTACAATAACAATCCAATAACAAAAAAATCATAACGGCGAATAACAAAACTTGTTATAAATAACATAAAATGTTATTGGCCTAGTATTTTCAAACATCAAAAATTGTTATTCCCAAGTTATTTTCGTCTGCTCGGGAATTGCAAAAAAAAATACAAATTTTGGTCTGAAAATTCAGATTTGGTTGTGGAAATAGATGAACAGTTGAATACATAGTAAGCGATACGAATTTCAAAGCATTAAAATCTCAAAAAAATCAAAATAAGAGTATTATATTTACTTATATTTAGGATATTAAATTTAAAAAAAATATCCTGTTAAATTATTTTTCATCAAATTCCGGCAAAATCTGGGGCAAATCAGGACAAATGTAACGAATTAAGACAGCTATTGAAGCCATTGTTGCATAATGACTTCGGTTCAAACAGGAACAGATCATTATAATTCCTAGTATTCGATTTCCAATTATATTCCTCTAAAATCTTCTGTACCTATTCAGACTGTAGTCCTGATTTTCATCAGTTGGCGGTAGTAACATAAAAATAATTTGTAAAATATGTTTTATATAAAACAAGAAATTCAAAACTTATCTAAAATTTAACATTGGGTGGAATCATTTTATTTGTTGTCGCTTATTGTTTTTTTAGACATTTTCAAAGAAAATTTTCGAGCTTTTGTAGTCATGTCATATAAAAAATATATAAAAGAAATATATTCATTTAAAACACTTATTTAATTTGAATCACATTTGAATTAAAAATTTAAGTTCATTTAAAATCCAAAGCACAACAGAGGATAAAAAAACAATTTTTAATTTCTTTTAATCTATTTCAAAACGGTCGTCCTTGTTTAGATTGAAGTGTAGATTGTCACTAATTAATATTGTTCTGCTTATTCTATGATTTTAAGCTTGAAACATATCAAATATTATGAAAACATAGATTTTATGACAACTTTAAAAATTTCCCGGGATCCCTGGAATTTTCGGGATTAAAAAAATATTTTTCCCGTTTCCCGGAAAATTCAAAACCCGGGAAAATTGGACGCCCTAGGAATATTCAACCTTCCAATTTTTTTTTTGCTGTCTTGTCATTTCGTGTTTTGTTTACTTGTCTCCTCCAAAGTAAAATAAATGTGTAAATTTGGAAGGTTGAATATTCCTTCTTTTATTATGTAATTTTACCTCGATTTAGACTGATAACGTGACATTACACCAGAAAAGTGGTAAAATTACACATTTTCACAGGTAATATTATACATTTTTCCGACATAAAAGATGTACTCATTCCGAGATATAATATTACCATGATTTGTTTTACTGTGTTCATTTTGCAGATTAGATAGACGACGATTATCAATCATCTGTTACAGTAATCTCTGTGATAAGGTGACTTTCATCTCAATTAGAGTCATACCAATCCAAACACTGGACAACACACATCAGAGCTGAGCGAATTTCATGTGAGTGCTGCTGGGGATGAGGGCATTGAGATGCGGCCATGGTCATCCATCAAACCGAGTCCACATTCAACCACTGCACCCAGTCCGTCAGTGACGGCGGCACCATCATGTAGATTCATCGACCTCGGTCCTGAGACCTGCTCTGGCTGACAGTCGACGTCCGTCGGTCAACGCGTTAGAGAAGGTGGTGCTGGTATTGAGGGCATCAATTACTTGATTACTTGAATGTGTGGTTGTTGCCCCCCTTGTCCCGGTCCCAGCCAAAGTTTTGCTGCCGATGCACCATTTATGTCTGGAACTGCACACTTGACGCTCGAAGGGTGTTGGAGAAAGTGGCCTCGTCGTTGCATTTAACTTCTTTTTTTTTTTCGTCGATGCTCACATGCTTTCTTTGTGATGCCAAACGATCTTCATCATCACTTGTGCAGTTTTGTGCGGAATAAAAATCGGAGAAACTGGAACACATACACAGCTCGACGATGGCGTCTCCTCCTCCTTCCCCGTGCGGGTTGATTTTTGCACTTCCACCGAAGAAGACGACGGCCGTGGCTGGAGATCGAGAGCGATTCGTATCTTCCATCTTGACTGGCAGCACTGCCTGACTGACTGCGGCTGGTGATTGGATGCTGTCTCCGGAGTAATTCATCGCCAGCTAATTTTCCTGCAAATTGTGCATGATCTAGTTTTGCTTGAATTTTTTTTCTTACTTCGTCGAGGCCAAGCCGAACCACAATGGAGATATGGAATTGCCGATTATAAGCGAAATTTATAATTGCAATGCACAAAAAATCGTACGGTATCGTACAATTTCGTCTGCTGCCGAATGGCGAGAGAGTAACAGTTTGAGACGATTAGGTAGTGACAATCGGTAATAATGAAGCGAGAAAGTGACGAGGCTAATCAAAAACATTGATTGATGTCACAAGCAAGGCAAGGTAATTGGTTGAAATTTGAGTAATTTTCTTCGTATAATTCTAATTGTTGAAATTTTGTACACAGTCCAAACACTCAAGTCTCATTTATCCGAAGTTCTTCAGCCAAACATCGCATAATTGAAACATTACATTTTTCTTATCTTTGAAATTGCATTCGAGAATCCTCCCATAATAGTCAAGTTTAAGTGGTTGGTGGCTTGTATCGCATTACCAAATGAATAATCTCATTAGTTTATCGCCACCATATTGCCCGCCATCTTGGATAACATTTTCTCATATCACTTTAGAGCATTTTTGTAGTCGAATCAAACAAAAACAAACAATAAACCCAATAAACAAATAAACTTTAGCGAGGATTATCTCAAAGCGAGATTTTTTTTAGATATTTTTGTTGGATGACGAGAAAGCGATTTGTTGTCTTGAGAAAAGTTGTGGCGACCGCTATTCTGAGCAAGTTTGCTGAAGACATCAAAGCTCTATCTTCAAACGAGAATTTTTGAAGAACCTTTTTGAGCTTTACGTTAGGGTGTCACTTGAAAAATGAGTTTTTTGAATTTATCGATTCAGGCTCTCATTGCAGCGAGTTGGTGTCTTGTAGACATTGTTGGAGCTCACCAAAACAAATCAAAACAAAACGCTACGGCGCAAGACTAAATTGATCAATAAAAACTATGTTTGTTTTGAGTCACCCTAACCTAAACGACGAAATTGGATCTAAAATCATTCCGTAAGAAGATAAAGCTGGGCTTTTGTTAATTTGATTTGGTTAACCGCGGTGGATTTTCTTGAAATAATTCGAACTGTCAAAAATCCACCAAAGCATCTACCGGTGGATATTTTTCTACCACAGATTTTTGTGCGATAATGTGGTAGATGCTTTGGTGGATTTTTGACAGTTCGAATTATTTCAAGAAAATTCACCGCGGTTAACCAAATCAAATTAACAAAAGCCCTCAGAATAGCGTTCCCTACAACTTTAGTAAAGATATTGAAACGCTAGCTTGTCATCACAAGGAAAAACCAAATCTGAAACACCCTAAAAATTTGGCAACCCTAATGCTCACCATACCAAAAAATGTCCCTTTAAATTCAGATCATTTGTTCCGAAGACATCAAAGCTCCAATCAATTTTGTCAAGTTAGATTTCAGTTTGGGAACAATGTCGAACCCATTCAGGTTTCCATTAGGGTGACAATAAAAAAATCGAACTCAAAATAAGTAACTGTGATTTTTTTTTTGCAAAGTTGGTAAAAGTTTAGTCGCTATTGATCATGAAAGTTGAGAAAAAAAACTACTCAAACAAAAACGTCTTCTTTAAATTGCCAATAACGTGTCAGGGCTAGCTCGGATCGCTTTGCGATCTTCGACAAAGTTGTTTGTCATAAAATTTTACAAAAGAATCTCACATTTGATAACGATCTGACACATGTAATGCCACCTTTTAGTGGAATTTTTAATGTTTGGCCTTTCCCCATTCCTTTTAGCAAATTTTCCCATAGAAGAATCGCGTTTTCATTTTTTTCTAAAAGGTAAACATATGAAACACAATGACTTATAGGACCCTTTCAAAAAAATCGCTAGATTTTTTCTTGTCACCCTAATTTGATTTTGATTTGATTTGATTTGATTTGATAACCAACAGGGCCACAAGGATGACCTATGTAGCGGTTGCCTAGAATTACAGTGGCTCAGACTTAAAGGGAGCATCTTCAAATTACTGCCGTATGAAGGGCCAAAAGGGGGTGGTTGGACGCGAACAAGCAAAATCACTCACGGTGTCCTCAGGGGAAGAGAATCTCCTTCCGACAATAACCTCCAATAACTCCGAAAAAAGTCTGACAAAGCTGAAAAACAGGGCTCGCACCCTGTTGGGGGCCTAAAAGGGCGCGGCAGACAGCTGGAGACTGACAGAGGTCAATAGATGTAGTAATTAGACAATCCTTAAGAATTGTACAATTACTAAACCATTTTCCCCTTGTGACGTAGTTCTGGTCTTCCACTATACACATCCAGTCTCCGCCATTACAGCATACTGTCCACTGCCCTGATGCTCCCTCCCAATCCCCGGCTTTGATTCTAACTACTGATGAAAAGGAAAATCATAGATGAGAAAAGGTCAATGCGGATGGAGAGCAAATCGAGCTCAGTATCCCCTCACAAAGACTGGTAGTAAGTGTGAAAAAGACAGTGAAAAATATGTAGAAAGGCAGAAAAATGAAAAGATAGTATGTCGATGCGGATGGATCGATGATCCCCTCACAATGACAAAAAAGAGACAGATGATAGGGATTGCAAAAGAAGAACAGAAAATCAGGAATAAGAAATATTCAATGTAGATGAATAGCAAACTAAGCTCAATATTCCTCACAAGTTAAATACTTTAAATACCTTAAATACTCAAAAAAAATTAAATACTTCAAATACTTTAAATACTTTAAATACTTTAAATACTTTAAATACTTTAAATACTTTAAATACTTTAAATACTTCAAATACTTTAAATACTTTAAATACTTTAAATACATAAAATCCGCAATGTTGCTCCTCAACTCAAAAATAAAATCTAAATTAAAATCAAAGGAATAACCAAATCTATTCAACTGGTCAATCAATGCCCAAAACATAAAATTTCCATCCATATTCATTTTCTTCATACGCAAATTTACATTATTTTCAAAGCAAGCTGCAAAATACAATTGATCCAAACCAACATCTGAATGACTAATAATATTATTTGAATTACACAAAACAGTTACAGGAAGAACTAAACGATCAGATACCAAATCAAAACGTTCCTTTGACTGATTCAAAAGAATGCTTAAAACACTATGAAAATGATAACTATCTCTATCAATCAATACAAATAATCTCCAGTAACCACCATTGTCAAATTCACTCAACCTGTATACTTTAGGTGGAGCATCTTTAGAATGAACTACAATACATTTCTTAAACATTGCAGTAACTTTCCACAACATATCCATACTCAACAAAATATCACAATTCAAAATTTCACAAACCAAGTAATGATAGTTGTTCTTGTCACCCTAATTTCTATTTAATTTTGGCCAACAAATTGAACAAAATATATAAGGGAGCGTTCTTTTATTACGTAACCAAGTTGAGGGGAGGTGTGTTCGGCAGCTGTGTTACAAAAATGTTACAATTTATATGGACATTTTGTGACGAGGAGGTAGAGGGTCCAAAAATCTTTTTTTTTGCGTTACGTAATAGTAAAACGCTCCCTAAAGACGTGTTTTCCAATAATTTGTAGCCTGAATTGCTGATGGTTTGGAAAATTGGTGTCAAAGGGACATTTATGTATAATTGGACACTCGATTTGATGATGTACTCAGAATTTAAAAAAAAAACTAATTTTTCATCGAAAAAAAAAACAAAAATGGTTTCAAAAATTCTTCCGATTTTGTTGCTTGATTGTTAAAGAATTTAAGAGTTTAGAATGTAACTGTATTCTACAAAGTTGTAGAGCAGAAAATTACAAAAACTTTAATATATAAACATGAGACATTATCGTAATTTAACGAAAAAAGTGTTTTGAAAAAGTTTCAAAGCATTTGTATTTCATCAACTCAAAAACCAAAAACTGTGTCAGTGTCAAAAACAATGTCAAAAAATACAACTTTCCGCAATTCCGTTTACAAAATACTGACTCTTCCTGTCATTCTATAGTGATATAATGCCCTACTTATCATTAACAAAAAGAGCTGAAAAATTTGAGTGCTGAAGAATTATATTTGAATCTAGACAAAAATTTACAATAAATACAAAGAATTGTTAGAAGATTGTAGTTTTACAAGTTGTTTAAACAAAAACAAAACAAAAAAAAAGATGCGTAAGTGAATATATTGAAGTATACACAATTGAATCGTTATCGAACCTGGTAGTAAAATTCCACAAAAAATTATAGGACCATTAAAAAAAACTCTAGAATTGAAACAGAATATGAAACAATAATTAAAATAAGTCAATTTTACAGCATAACTCCCATTGATCTGCTTTTCACTTTTTGTTTTATCGCACACCGTAATTGGCGACCAATCAGCAAATAATTTTATCAATTTGCAAATCCAAAAAAGAAAGTAAGTAAAAAAAATGTCCACCAAATGACCATATCCCAGCAGCTGATATGTTCTCAGAAGTGCCAAGAGTTTTTTTTTCTCATGGTGCCACTTTTTACCCCTCAGGGAGAGTCGCCTGATGAATCGAACCGTTGATTGCCAGATTGGCCCACCGGTGGGTGGCGGTGACCAACGTTTCGAAACAAACAGACGAAAAAAAGGCAACACAGCTCATGGCATCCTTTGATCCACCCTGTTTGTCGCGCCCAACCGAATTACCCAATCGGGTGTAAACTTTGTTCAATTTTGGGGGTAAATGTACCTATTTCGATCTATTTGCAGGTTATTTTTTAAAACAGTGAAACCTCGATAGTTTGACAGTGACAAAAGAGCGAAGCAAATAGTGTCGTTTCATACAGATTTGTCAAACTATCGAGGTTGCACCCTTTAGACGTTAGTAGATTTTTTTTTATGGTACACAAGGCCGAAATTAGGGATGCCTCAAGAAGGTGAATAAAAAAAAAGAGTTCGATTTACCTCCGACTCCGACACCGGATCCGTTCTGGGCCGAGTACATGCTTTGCTGGGCCGTCTGGGGCTGCGGCGGATAGATCGTGGGCGGTGCCTGGGGTGCCCGCGGACCGCCCGCGCCCGGCGGAACCAGCACCGGTGGCGCTGGGCTGACCAGCCGCATCGGCGTACCGGTGCGGGGTCCCATCACGAGCGAGCCGCTCTGGTCGTAGAACGCCGATATCACCTGTTGTTGTTGTTGTTTGTTCGTCGTCGTTGATGATGTTGTTGTTGAACAGGTGTTGTTTTTTTAGTTTTTTTTTTATATCGATTTGGGTTTAGCATGATTGAGTTCGTGTGTTGGTGGTGTGATATATAGTCGAATGAACGAGAAACGAGAAAAAGAGAGAGAAAATAATATACAAACATACATTAGGGCATTATTGACATTATGTACAGCACCTTAACGTCTAGAATTGCTTAGTGAATAATTTAAAATAAAGGACATTTAATGAGTTTCGAGTGAGTAACGGGCAGTGTTAAAGAGAGAAAGATTCTTATTTACTAGCTTTTTGCAATACAATGTACAGAATTACACAACTGCTGTGTGAGAGAAGGCACACATCGAGTGTTTCGGGTCATTACCGGCGCCCGCCAGAAGTTTATTGGTTCCGCCGGTTACACGTGACCAAGAAGCGCAAACTTCCAGCCCGGATAGTTAAGAGTTGGTAAACCACTGAGGTTCGGCCCTATTCCTCCGATCAGCAGACGATAATAGGTTCGTCTACCGTACCGGAGGGGAGCTTAAATGATTTGTGTGTTAAATCGCTGGAAAGTGGGTTTGGAGGAGCAGCAGCAGCAATAGTGGTTGCATTTTTATCTAGCAATTAAAGAATACTTATTCTGTCACGGTTTGCGGCGTGGCACTTGCGCGAGGATGCACTTGCACTCGTATGGCTCGTGCGCGGCCATCGAAGCGCTGGAAAGTTAAGGGGGTACGTACGGGTAGGTGTATGTTTGTGTTTTTACTTTCGTATTAATTTTGTGTGGTTGTTGCATAAAATGGCAATTATACTGATAGCTTTCATGGCGTGAATGCCACGCTTTGAACGTGTGTGTGTGTGTGTGTGTGTGTGTGTGTGTGTGTGTGTGTGTGTTACGCACTAGACAAGTGCGATATATTTTTACTAGGCAAGGTTAAAAATGTTATTATGCCCTACAGATTAGAATTTTTGTTAAATTTACTTTTGTAGCAATGTTTTTCAAAACACTAATATTGAATTGAACAACACTGTACATTATTACACGTTTTGCCTTTCTTACATTATAGCTCATTTACATTTCCATAAACAGAGCATGTAAATGTTTAAAATTATTGTAAACTACCCTTAATGTTATTAACATTACAACAAGACGTTCGATAAAATATTAAATAGTGAAGGTTGACACTGTTAGTCAGAACATGTAACACAGAGAGGACAGTCCTCTAAGAGAGTGTCACAAATTTGGAATCTGAGGAGTTAGAAAAAAAATCCTTTCCTGTAACAACCAAGACTCGAAGTGAATCTAACATTGGTCAATTGAAAAATATCAAAGTTTAAAAAAAATGTTGTGAGTACTTCAAATTTAGAAATATTTTTTATATCATATTTTTTTTTCAAATTATGATTTTTATGATAAACATTCAATCTTATAATTTTCAAATTCTCGAATATTCAAATCACCCAATTAGTTTGTCCATATAATTTTCCATACAAATTTGGCAGCTGTCCATACAAAAATGATATGAAAAAATTCAAAAATCTGTATCTTTTGAAAGAATTTTTTGATCGATTTGGTGTCTTCACTGAAAAAAAATGATGCAAGGTAAAAAAAAATGTGATTTTTTTTCAATAAATCGAATAAAAGTGGCTATAACTTGAAAACGGTGCACATTATCAAAATTACACTGAAGTACTTTTTGATTGCAAATTTGATTTTACATTGAAAAATGAAGTTTTTGCGACCAATTTTTCGATTTATTGAAAAAATCAGTATTGATTAAAAAATTCATAACTCGATCAAAGATTTTTTGCATAACCTGGAAATTTCTGAAAAGTTGGCATTTGATATCCTTTAAAACACATAAAAATAGTGTTTTTTTTTTGCAAATCAAGTTTTAGTGACAAAAAGTTAATCAAAAAATCACCCAATTTTTTGTTTACCTTGTATTATTTTTTTCCCATTGTAGTCCGTATCCATACCTACAACTTTGCCGAAGACACTAAATCGATCAAAAAATTCCTTCAAAAGATACAGATTTTTGAATTTTCATACATCATCAATTAAAATTAAAGAAAAAAGACCAATTCCGTAGAGAACTGCTCAGAATTCAAAATTTCATGTTTTTTTTTCTATTTTAGAATTAAGAATTTGAAAAAATTGCAATACAAGAATTTAACAGTTTTTAAATACAGTACAGACTCGATTATCTGAAGGCCCAGGAAAAAAATCACTTCGGATAATCTAATCTTCCGATAATGCGACCACGAAAAAATATTTTTATCGTTTTTTTTTAATTTTCATTGTCGAATTTAAGTAACCTCTTAACAATTGTGATCTAGAATGTTTAAATCCAAGATGGCGGCAAAATGGCAGTGATGAAATATTGAGCAAATTTACCTGAAAATTTTAAAAGCCACCATTTTATTTTACTAAAATGGGGTCGCCGAACTCAAATTTGATGTTAAAACTAAGAAAAAAAAAAAAAAAACGAAACATTTGTTTTCGTGAATCGATTATCCGAAGTTTCATACAAACCTTCGGATAATCCAAACTTCGGATAATCAAGTCTGGACTGTATTTAAAATTTAGAATGCTGAAAATTTAAGAATAATTTAAGGCAGTTGCAAATACTTTACAAAGTTTGTGTCGTTCCCATCCAAAACAAACCAACAAATTGTTTATCAAAAATCTTTACAATTTTTTTTGTAAAATTACTCAAAAAAGAGGTAATTTTCAACCAACCAAATTTTCAACCTTTTATTTTTTTTAAATCTGTGTGCAACACTAGTGACAACTGACAGGTTTATACATAAAAAAACTAAATCCACAAACTTCAAGCACTTTGCATTGGAAAGAAAACCTGTCCTATTTCAGTGTAATTTCTAGTACAATAGAACAGTAAACAAACATTCTACTCCGGCGCACAACAGCTGATCTCCCGGGCAAGCGTAATGCCCACCACAGTCTACAAACCGTCGTCGTGCCGCGGCCTCAAGTACCCGCAGGAAGAATTAATTTAACAGTAATTAACCTCCTCAACCACGCCACACTGCACTCGTTGTGGGGGCATCCCGATCTCAACCACCATCCATCGCGAGCTTCTCCTCCAATGCGCAGCATACAACCAGCCGTAAACATTAAGCGGTCACTGATGCCCCATGTTCCGCACACGTACTGCTACTGGCACTGTGGAGGCATTCTCCAGGAATCCAGACCACGAGTCAAGAGTCGCACACGGTCGTGTAACCTTGCTGCTGCTGGGGGTCCTTACCAGGTCACGTTACAACCGCCATAAAGCTGGATGGGGCTAATGTTGCCACAGTAGTTCTGCAAGTAGTGCACACGTTTTGGGGTGATGTACCGTGGCGGCGGTCATTGCACGACCACCATCAGCACAGGTTGTTGAACACGTCGTGCACATATGGTTCGCCGGAACCATTTCTTGTCAGGGCTGTGCTCGCTTGACTCACTTTCTTGAACACGAGATTACAATTTTCAACCATTCGTACGACGTGTGGCAATGGTGCACTCAAAGCTAATTTGGCAACACTGGCAACCCTGCCAGCGACGACGCCAAACTTTGACCCAAACCGATGGTTCTGTCACGGGAACGGGCGACCTGTTGCTGCGCGGTCGTGCGTGCATGGGTCCGTGCCGTGCTAATTGGAAGGGCAATTTCATGCCAAAACTTGTACCGCACCAGCTATAACCGGTGTTTGGTGAAAGGTACCGCCACGTCACAGCCCAGTTATTGGCAGCACCCTTCAAAAGTTGTGCAGTAATAACACGCGACACTTCACCTGAGTGTGTGTGTGTTTTGATGGTACAGGAAGAGGTGTGAAATTTTGCACTGCACGCGTAGCATAAAATTGTTGCTGCTTATATGAATTAGTTTGCATTTAATTAGCATACGGCAGAAAGTTTTGCGAGCTTTGAGGAGGAGTTTTCGAGGTTTACGCTCGTAAAAAAACAGCTAATTTGATGCGCAAAAACTATTGCAGTTTAATGAACGCGAGCGAGCGAGCGTCGTCAGCAACAACTTGGGTGGAAAAAGTTTCACATTGAAAGTTTTTTGCAGCAAACAGATTTAGCTGGTTGAGGATTCGATTCTATTTTCATGCAATTCGTCAAATTTCACTATTTGAACAATATTTAAATGACGTTTCTTTTGCAAGACTATTCATGGAAACTCACTTGATTTAGTTGAAAACGCCTTTTCGAAGCTGAACGTAAAAGTGTTGTTATGCCAACATTAGGTGATTCTCCATTCATCTTTTACATTTGTGTACAACTTTTGTACAGTTATTGAAATATGCGTTGCATTAGTTTTTTAAAGATTAATTTTATCTAAATTTACATCCTTCGAATTTTTCATATTTTTGTAGTGTAAACTGCCGTTTTACGCATAACTGTCTGACATAATTTTTGGACGATTTTAGTTTTTAACCACCGAATATGCGAAATATATTCAGAGTGATGCTCGATTATCCGGGGGTTTCCTTAATATCAACTTAAACCAAGTACACCAGCCAGTAGAGCAACTTTTTGTGTACATTTCTGTTTAATTTGACTTTTTTAAAGCTATGCTATTTCGTTTACAAGCATTTAATAAAAAATGTAATGAAAGTCTATTCTCGTCTGACGAGAATGCCTTGTTGTCCACGCAATTTCTATTACCAGCCTACATTTTTTTCTGTTGTGTTTTTGCACCTAGCAAAAAGTAGCGTTACCAGAGAAAGTCTTCTGGCAGCACTGGTTCAACCTTACACACGTTGCTGGTGGTGTTGGCGGTAAACCGTTGTTCTTTATTTGCCTTCGCTTCCCGCTCGGTTTTCGTCAGCCTTCGACGAAAATAGGTAAAACGTCAAGTGACGCAGGGCCATAGTGTGATGAGAAATAGTGCCTCAAAATATATTTTTTTTAACAATTTTAAAAGGTCACCGCTTTAAAATTAGTCTTAACGACATTTTTAAGTAGTTTTTAAGACACAAGGCCATTCTTATCCATCTCAAACGTTTATCTATCAAATTCGAAAAAATATGGAAAAAAAACTTATATGAACCATTTTGACCACACCTTGCAAAGTAGAATATTTTTAAAAGTACCTGGAATGCATCATTGGCGCAACCAATGTAATTGCACTTTCCAAACACAGACGTGAAGTTCAAGAACCGAAAATAAAAAAAAGCAAAATCTGCTTTTAAAAAAATCGAAGCTTTTAAATTTTTGAGTTAAGGATTATTTGAGCAACTTCTGTAAAATGGTAAAGCAACTTCTGTAAAATGGTAAAAAATGAATAGGATTTGAATAGAATATTACACAAAATCCAAAAATATAGAAAATAATATCATAAACCACAACGACAGTTGACTATTGAATTTCAAAAACAAAGTCACATAAACTAGCCAAACTTCCAAACTTAAATTTACTGAAATTTTAGCGCTTTTTAAGCTCAAAGATTTGCCATTAAGAACATTTAGACTGCAACGAAACATCACAAACGAAATCGCGGCCAGGCCTACTATGTAAAGTTAACCGCAGAGATGATTCGTTGAAGGCGATTTGGTATGGACGTAATGGTTGAACTGAATCTGAATCTTATAATTTATTTTTATCCGAATCCTAAGGAATTTTTCTCAAGGAAGAGACATAAACAAAAAAAAATCACAGATTTGAAATTAGAACAAATGTGTTACCTTTAACTATAATTAATTCCCACCAGAAAAAAGAAAACAAAACAAACATTCAATGCTTTCTGGACTAGAGTCCGATCCAATCAACTCTCAATTTGTCGTAAACCGTACTTCCCCTGTAACATCGTTTGTGACATAAACAACACCCTTTGACTGCCCTTTGATGGAAATCGCTCTGGACGTAATCCCGTGATGCAATTATTAAACATGAATTTCCTCCTCCCCCTCACCGACGGTGTCAGGACTCTTTGCTGAGGATTATCAGGTCGTTTGCATTGTGTGTAGTTATTATGCCAACTGGACACGTTACAAGGTTTGAATTTGAATTGAATTTAATTATTTTAGTCATAATTTTGTGAAAGCGTTTTGATTTGAAAAAGCATGAATAAACTGGTCAATACCAATTAGCACCAGCGTATCAAATGTAAATGAAACCCGTTCAGTTGTTTAATAATGAACGTAAAAATAATGGCCCTCCTCCTGCTTCGTCCTCTTATCCAAATTTGTTTGCCCTCTGCCAGCCAGCGTGCGAATGATTAAGCACAATTACCGTTAGTAGCGCGCGCGTTTTAATGTTTAATCACCATTTAATCCAGGCGCGCATCGATGCAACATCAAATGCAATCGCTTACCCGTTCATTTCCCGGGCTCGCTTTTAATGAATTGAATCAACGGTGAGTGGGGGTTGGTAAATGTTGGTTACTGTTTTCCACCAAAGGATTCAGTTACGAGGCAGGACGAGAACCTTCTATTGCTAACTAATTCATGGGAATTGCAAAACAGGATCGCACTACACCCTTTCCTTTTTTTCTGCTGTTGCTGCTGCCGGAAATTGGCACCATGGGAATAACCCGCTGGTGGGAACAACTCGTGGGGGGATTGAAGAGGCTCGGCCTTCTGGGGGGCAGAGCGGTTCGAACCCTTTTTCTGTACAAATATACACTTTACACAACTCTATAGAAGCTAGCTTCGACTTTATCAAGTGAGTGATTTGGGCTCGGCGGAATAATGCATGAAGCTTAGAGAGCGCGAGTAAATATCGCAATATAAGTGAACGAGGATGGTTCCAGGACAACGCTGACATCGCGTAAATGCGATTATTTTATTTATTTTGTGTAAACGTGGAGCATCGAAACCGTTTAAAATCAAATGACCTCTACTAGGACCTGGAGCCACCTGGGTTGGAACGCGCTACACGACGTGACTACTAAAACTGCCTAATTGGTATAAATGGTCCCTTCGGAACACCCACCTGGTAGGGCTGATTTTCGGCGCCCTGCTGCGACGGCGTTAGTGGCCTCCGGGGCTGTGACTGGGGCTGCTGGGGGATCAGGTTGGCGGGATAGACGCCCCACGGGGCCGGCGCCACGCCGTAGTACTGCGGGACGCCGGCCGTGATGAGCGCGCCCATGTACGGCGACGGGTCCTGGCCCGGGTTGATGACGTACGGTTGCTGCTGCTGGGCGGCCTGTTGCGCCGCCGCTGCGTACTGCTGAGCGGCCGCATTGTGCTGGGCCAGGAACTGCTGCTGCTGGGCCGAAAGCGAGAGCGCCGACTGGGGCAGCGGCTGGCCGTTGGGGGCGCCCGGTACGGCCGAGCTGGCCGCTGGCAGGCCCGGGTTCGATCTGAATAGTTGCTGGAGAAGGGAGGAGAAAAAAAGATGTTAGTTTTGAATTTCACATGGGGAGCTTCCTGGAACAAACGGCATTAGTATTCAGCACCTGGAATGCATTCTCTTGAATAAATATGGACCAATTTGCTCCGTACGAAAAATATGATAAAATGATAGAATTTGACCTGTGCTCAGAATATGCGCAACAAAAATGATTTAAAGTTGAACACATGTTTTTGTGAGGGGATTCAAAATTACAACATTTCACAACTCACGCTTCAATTGCGTCAAGCTACAATAGATTTGGGCTCCCTGAACATACTCCAATAAATAAAATAAAAGTGAAAATTTCCATAAGATAGTAAAAATAAAGAGGTGCGCATGGTTGCTCAACATGATTCCGTAGCATTCATATACAAAATTTAAAATTGTATCTACTGGTAGGGAAAGCACTAAAAATCGATTCTGTCGAGTGGAACGCGTTCAGATCTATAATACATTGATGGAACTGAAGCGTTTACTGACAACAACTAAAAAAATGACGTTTTTTTTTTGGTTCAAGAAACCTAATGGATCACAGTTCTATGGAATGTTTACATTTCCAGTATGGTAAAATATGAGGGCAGAAAATGAAAAGTTTATTTTTCTTTATACTAAGTCAACCTACACAGCAAAAAAGTAGTAATCCAGCTGCGTGTAAAAGGCCCGGATGTAAAATTAATTTTGCATTATTTAATGAAATTCTATGTAATATTACACCCTGAAATATGTAGCCAATCAATATGGAAAACGTACTTGACCGAAATGTCAAGCTCATATATGCGTGTATCCAATCAATTCTACATTTGAGCAACTCTCTACGAAATCGGCCGATTTCGACCATTTTTATTTTTTGTATTTTTTGATTTAACTCAAACTTTGTGGGGGCTATTTTGCGTCATTGGTTCACCCATACAAGTCTTCATACCATTTTTGCAGCTGTCCATACATACCATTTGTATGTAAATATTCAAACAGCTGTAACTTTTGAGTGAATTTGGTGTCTTCGGCAACGTTGTAGGTATTGTTGAGGACTTTTGAGAAACAAATAGGTACACGGAAAAAAAATGCAGATTTTTTTATCAACTTTTTTTTTACTAAAACTCAATTTCCCAAAATACGTATTTTTTGCTTTTCGAGATTTTTTGATATGTTTTAGGGGACAAAAATCCGCAACTTTTGAGCCATAGAGAAACATGGTCAAAAAATCTGCCACCGAGTTATGAATTTTTGAAAAAATAGTGATTTTTGGAAAAAATCGAAGTTTCATGCAAAAACAAGTTTGACATAATTTTTTAATGCTAAATTGAATTTGCAATCGAAAAGTACTTTACAGATTTTTTGATAAAGGGCTCCGTTTTCAAGATATAGCCACCGAAAGTTTGATTTTAGCGAAATATTTGCAGTTTTTCAATTTTTAAAAATAGTGACCATTAGTGACAATTTCGCAATTCGCAATTTTCAGTGTAAGAACGGGCCTTGACCGATCTTATGCACCAGGTTCCCGACGAACACGCACTGCCCTTACACCTACATCTCACCCTTGCTCTGAGTCAGTACGAGCAGCACGCTAGAACACGCTTTGAGTGTTCGTGCCAGGCATGCACACCTTCTTTTCCGGTTACGCATTTTAACTCGGCCGGGGGTGGTACATTAAGTAGGGTTTGATGTAAGTATAAGCGCCTAACCATTTAAAGTGTGCCTAACAACTTTCATTAAAGCAAAAACTGTTATATTTTTAGTTTGAATTCAAAAACTAGTTGTTATTTTACTGTGTTTTGTTTTCTCCTGAAATCTTTCCTAGTGTTGAGTCGTGTTTTTATGTTGCTATTTCTTTTGTCGCGGTGTTTTGTTACAATTTTTGGTCCTAAGCATTTTATAAAAGTTTTTCAAAAGTACAATAGTAATATTTGTGTTAATTCTTTGATCACTCCAAAAATTGAGTAAGGGCTCGAACCTCATTTGTTTGAAGAAAAGGGTGAAGATTGAAAACAATGGACAGTGAAAGAAATATACTATTTGAAGAATCAATAGTAAAAGAAAGATTGTAATTAATGAAGTAGATAAAGAAATTAACAATAATTAATAAATAGAAGTAACAAACAAGCTTAGATTGTATTGAGGGCAATTTATAGGGCAGATGAAAAATTATTCAAATAGATAAATAAAGAAAAGGCACATGATAAACAAAATTGATAAAATAGAGTGAAAAAGCGTTGAGAAATAAGAGAATCAAATGAGTAAAATCGAAATCAAATAGAGGATAGTAAACAGAAGCCGCGTTAGAAAATCAGTGAAACAAAATAAACAGAAGATAGGTGGTAGCTGAGAATGAAGAGAAGAGAAACCCCGTTGTGTGATGTTTCAGGTACATCCACAGCAGTTGACTCAACATACTGCGAATCAAAACAATACCGTCTACAATCACAAATTACTTCCCTTTCCCACATTGTCGCGCCCCTTTCTTTTAGCCGTCTCGACTCTGACCCGCGGTGGTCAAAGGTTTACGATCCGTTTCCACAGGCCACCAGCTAGGTCATCATGAAAACCAAGCCAACGTGGAGGTAAGAAAATAGGACACTTGCAAGGAACCAGAGCTATACTGTCTTGATCAAGTATGATCTAACAGGACTAGTGACGCTCCTTCCAGGATGTTCCTGGTGACCATTAGTGACAATTTCTAAAAAAAAAAATTTTGAAAAGTTTAAAAAAAATTCTATTAAATTGTCTAAGAGACATTGAAGATTGGACCTCGGGTTGCTGAGATAGAGCCGCTTTAAGAAAAAGAAACACGAAAATTGAAGTTTTCAAAATCTCACCAAAAAAACACACCATTTTCTGATGACGATATCTCAGCAGGGACCATCCATAAACCACGTGGACACTTTAGGGGGTATGGCGATTGTCCACGCTCCATACAAAAAGATTTTTTTATATGGACAATTGTCCACGAAGGGGGGGGGGGGGTTCGAGATTCCCAAAAAAGTGTCTACGTGGTTTATGGATGGTCCCGCAACTAATGGTCCGATTTTCAATGTTAATACATGAAACATTCGTGAAATTATTCGATCTTTTCGAAATTTTTAAACTAAGACTAGCATTTTAAATGGGCGTAATATTCAATGTTTGGCCCTTTTAAAATGTTAGTCTTGATTTAAAAAATTTCAAAATATTTTTTTCGAAAAGATCGGAAAATTTCACGAATGTTTCATGTATTAACATTGAAAATTGGACCATTAATTGCTGAGATACCGTCATTAGAAAATGGTGGGCTGTTTGGTGAGATAGTAGTACTTTTCGATTGCAAATTCAATTTTGCATTAAAAAATAATGTCAAACTTGTTTTTGCATAAAACTTCGATTTTTTCCAAAAATCACTATTTTTTCAAAAATTCATAACTCGGCGGCAGATTTTTTGACCATTTTTCTCTATGGCTCAAAAGTTGCGGATTTTTGTCCCCTAAAACATATAAAAAATCTCGAAAATAAAAAAATACGTATTTTGGGAAATTGAGTTTTAGTGAAAAAAAGTTGATAAATTTTTTTTTATTTTTTCTCAAAAGTCCTCAACAATACCTACAACTTTGCCGAAGACACCAAATTGATCAGAAAACTCACTCAAAAGTTACAGCTGTTTGAGTATTTACATACCATTTTTGTATGGACAGCTGCCAAAATTGTATGGAGACTTGTATGGGTGAACCAATGACACAAAATAGCATATATGGCCATAGGGAAGGCCCCCACAAAGTTTGAGCCAAATCAAAAAATACAAATAAAATCCATTTCCGGTTTTGATGGAGAATTGCTCATTTGTCTGATGGCCGAGCGGGCTAAGGCGTCAGTCCGTACTATTGGTGCTGGGTTTAAATCCCGTCGGTAGCAACTATTTTTTTGTGTTTACCATCAGATTTTTTTCTGTGCAGTAAATGTCTTTAATTTAGAAGAAAGAATGATTAAAATTTGGAAAAAAAACATTAGCGACCGGAATGTCACATTTAAAAATTGTTCTGATCATGGAATCAAATTTTAAAATTCAATCCGGATTTGAAATACCCACGTGAAAAAAATATCACGAATGTTTTAATCATGAAAGTTAATTAGTACGGTGAACATTTTATGTTGTGATTTTATGCTGGAACAGATGTCACACATCTTTAAGCGGTATACGCACTTCGGAAGGAACCGGTCAAGAAAAAAATCAAATGGGCAGCAGCGGCAGCTCAAGCAAGTCAGAGAGGGTGAAGAAAAGCCCCAAGAAATTGCTCCCTCTCCTTTGTTCTTCTGTTCGTAAAGCTGTTTCTTGACCCCTTTTCTTCCGATCTGCAGACTAGCCTTTAGGGGTAAAATCACACTTTAATTTTTATTTTAAATATTTTACAAAAATTTTCAGGGTGAAATAAACAAATCGGAATTTTTTCTGTTTAACTATTTTGCCTTCCTCACTGAGGTAAGGTTATAATCCTATAATCTACCCATCGATGGTAAGATAGTCAAAAGACTTTTCCGACGAGTCCAAAACATTGAAGTTCTGGCAACCTTGTCTCAAGTTATGACCACTTAAGTGACATTCATGAACTTTTTTGAGGCCGGATTTCACTTAAATGTCCGAACTATGTCCGAATCCATCATCCGACCCATCGGTGGTCAGGTAATCGAAAGACTTTTCCAACGGTTTAAAAACATTGAAGATCTAGCAACCCTGCCTCAAGTTATGAACACTTAAGTGACATTTATATACTTTTCTGTCCCAAATCCATCATATCAGCCATTGTTGGCAAAATGTGAGGAAGACATCAACCATATAGGATAGATCGTAGATTAAGCCATGTAATGTGATGATTGTCTAAGGGAGCGTTCTTTTATTACATAACGTAGTTGGGGGGGAGGGGGGGGGAGTTGGAGGCCGTGTTCTGCTCCATACAAAATTTTTAAAATTTGTATGAAGATTTTGTTACGAGGGGAGGGAGGGGGTAAAAAACTCCAAAATATTTCGTTACGTAATAAAAGAACGCTCCCTAAGCCCAAGTTGCCTATGAATTGAATTTTTTTTTTTTTTTTTTTTGAATTAAATATACTTTATTGAATCTTTCTTATAATAATTACATTTGGTTTACATAATAAGTGGTCAGCTGTGGCTCTTCAGCTTTAGTTTGCTTTTCGTGATTTAAACACTGTTCATATTCATAACTTTAAAAGTATATGATTTATCATTTTTGTAACACTAGGTACAATGAAGAAAAAAATTAAGAAAACATAACCTAACCTAAAACTAACTTAATCTTACCATAAACTAAACCAATCCTTGAATCAAGGGGTATTCAGATATAGCACATTTTTCCCTGAATTTCAAACATTTTTCTTGAATCTTCTGATCCAACATTTTTACTTCTGCTAATTCATGAACCTCACTTGATCTTGTCCAGCCAGGAACATTCAAAACCATTTTGAGTACCTTGTTTTGGACACGCTGGAGCTTCAATTTATGAGTTCTAGCGCAACACTCCCAAACAGGTACTGCATACTCAATAACGGGGTAAATTATTTGTTTGTAAACTGCTAGCTTATTTTTCAAAGATAACTTTGATTTTCTGTTAATTAAAGGATACAAACACCTGATGAGAATGCTGCACTTGTTCAATATTTTATCTACATGCTGCCGAAACAAAAGTTTCGAGTCAAGTATGAGACCTAAATAGACAACTTCCTTTGACCAGGGTATCGAAACATCATTCATTTTAATCAAAACATCATCCTTTGGGACAAATCTGGCCGATTTGGAAAGTGGAAAAATGATGGTTTGAGTTTTGGCTGCATTTATGCGAATTTTCCAGTCGCCAAAGTATTCGGAAAGAACGTCAAGACCCTTCTGAAGACGGCCAACTAAATATCTGGTTATTTTACCCTTATAAATAACGGCAGTGTCATCAGCAAAAAGTGACAACACACCATTACCAGGAAGAGTAGGCAAATCAGATGTAAAAATATTGTACAGAAGTGGGCCAAGAATACTTCCTTGGGGAACCCCAGCATCAATGTTGAATAATCCAGAAGCAATCCCATTCAGAAAAACCCTGAACGATCTCTCCGAAAGATAGTGCTGGATAATTTTGATAAGATACATTGGAAAACCGTATAAATACAGTTTATGTATCAAACCATCATGCCAAACATTGTCAAAAGCCTTCTCAACATCCAACAAAGCCATAGCAGTTGATTTAGACTCAAGCTTGTTCTGCTTGATGATTTTAGTTACTCTCGTAAGCTGATGAGCAGTATTATGCCCTTTCGGAAGCCAAACTGCTCATTCAAAATTATATTATTATCGTTGGTAAAATCCAAAAGCCTTGAATAGATGACCTTCTCAAAGAGTTTGGACAGACTACTCAAAAGACTAATGGGACGATAACTTGTTGGCGATGTTGGATCTTTTGAGGCTTCAAAATTGGTATGACTTTGCCCAGCTTCCAATTGGTGGGGAAGTAACCAAGTTGCAAACATTTATTGAAAATATTGGCTAGATGTTGAAAGAACTGATCACTCTGTTTTTTCAACACTAGATTAAAATGTTATCAAAGCCAGGAGCTTTCATATTTTTCATTTGTTTAACTGCAACTTTGACTTCCTCACCAGAAACATGGGAATCTGCAGGAAATTCAAAGGTAGAGTCATTGATTGTTGAAATACTATTGGCAACTGATGTTTCTTTACGGCTGGTCATGGAAGCGCCAAGATTATGTGAACTAACAAAATGAAGCCCAAGTGCATTTGCCTTTTCCTCGGATGTAATCAAAGGAGAATCCTCAACAATAAGAGGAGGAATAGGCTTTGGTTTGTTTTTAAGAACTTTTGAAAGTTTCCAAAATGGTTTTGAATAATTCCCAAGCTGGCTTACATGTTTTGAAAATTCTTGATTTCTGATATTGTCAAGTCGGTCTTGTATGATTTTGTTCAAATTGTTAACTGAAATCTTTTTGTCATAGTCCCCAGTCCGTTGATATTGTCTCCTATAAACATTCCTAAGTCTAATCAAGTGTTTAGTATCTACGTCAATATCAGTTACCTTAAAATTAACAGGAACCTCCCGAACGTTGGCAGCCTCTGCTTGGTTGATAGCCTGCTGGATCACCTCCAGCGAACGATCAATATCAGCAGAAGTTTCCGGGTGTTGATCATAGTCGATGTTGCTGTCTACCACTTGCTGAAACTGCTGCCAGTCAACGTTGTGGTAATCTTTCCGGGTTGGTTGCCGCTGCGGAGTAACGGAAGCTCCAACCTCCACAACCACCGGATAGTGATCAGAACTCAACTCTTCAAACACCTCAGGATGAGCCACGTTCTCAGCCATATTGGTAATGAAGAAATCGATGATTGAGTGATTCCCAGACCGAGCCACCCTCGTTGGACGATCCGGACTCACAACGTTGTAGTATCCGTTTTGCAGATCGTTGTGCAGAATCACTCCGTTCCGATTCCTCCTGCTGTTGCCCCAAACTTCATGCTTCGCGTTGAGGTCACCAGCGATGATGTACTTTGCGCTCCGCCGTGTCAGCTTCTGGATATCGCCCTTCAGTTTTGCTGCTGAACCATCTCTGGCATTCACCTGACGTGGGCAGTATGCAGCAATGAAGAGTACTGGGCCAACCGAAGTGGGAATTTCCACTCCAACGGCCTCGATGATGTCCAGCTTAAAGTGTGGCAGCCGGCGTGGCTTGAGATCACGATGAACAGCGACAAGCACACCTCCTCCTCCAGACGTGGTCCTGTCGAGCTGCGTCGCAATCTTGTAGTTTTGCAGATAAACTTTTTCACCGGGCTTCAGATGAGTTTCCGTGATGGCAGCTACGTCGATCTCCTTCTCGCGAAGAAAATCCACCAGCTCTAAGTTCTTCCTCCTAATGGAGCAAGCGTTCCAATTCAGCAGCTTGAGGGACCTACGATCCATACTGGATGACGAACGAGGTCAGCACTTCAATCTGCTGGGTCTTGGTTTTGCATCCACGCAGTGCAGCGGACATCTGTTTGAAAATATTGAGGAGTTCGGTTGAGGTGTAAAGATCATTACCATTTTCCTCAACTGCTGGTTCTTGGGTTGGTCTTGGCTCCTGGCTGAAGCCCGGTGGTGGCGGTCTCGGCTCCTGGCTGGAACCCGGCCGTGGATGATTCATCTCAGCTCTCTTCCTGGGATCCAACGGCAACGGTGCCAAGTTCGGGACCTGGCGTCGCGGTTGAAGAGGTGGAAAATTTTGCTCCACCAGGGCTGGAGGAGTTCTACGACGCTGAGGCTGATTCTTCGTCGATGCTTGCTGCCGAATTTTCACGAACTCAGCTCTCTTGGGGCACTTTCGGTCGGTTGACGAATGCTCACCGTTGCAGTTGAGGCACTTCACCAGCGAATCTTGGATGCACTGGGACGTGATGTGCGCATCAGTACCACATTTGGCGCAACGACGCTTCAGGTGGCAGTTCTTACCTCCGTGCCCGAAGCCCAGGCAGTTGAAGCATTGTGTGACGTCACGATGCACTGGTCGGTATCGCTCCCACGACACGATAATGTTGAAAACCGCTCGGATTGCCTTCAGCTCAGGAAGCGTCGTCGATCCCTTAGCCAAATGCAGCAGGTAGAGCTGGTCACGGTACTTGATGTCTTTGTTGCGTCGGCTCATTTTGTGCACGGCCAACACATCCAGTTTCAAAACTTTTAGCTCGGCAGCTAATTCCTCCACTGGCATGTCGTACAGACCTCTGACGACGATTTTGTACGGCTTATCCATGACGACATCATGGGTAAAGTACTCCGCCTCGTTTTCGGTCAAGTAATCCTTGACCAGTTGATAGTGCTGCCTGGATTGCACCAGCACCTTAAATCCGTCCTGACACAGACGAATGTTGCCTTGGACTTTCCCAGACTTGATGAGTTCAACCAGCCCCGCACGAAAGTCGATCGTTGCTGCTGATTGCCTCACATAAAAAGGAGGCAGTTTCTCCTTTCGCTGTTTCACTTCATTCTCCTTTGCTTCCGCTACCTGGTCCTCGTCAGGCAGTCCAGCGAACTTGTTGTTCTTCAAAAGCTGCTCCTCGTGCGATGAAGAGTTCTCCTCCTCCTCATCCATCGGTACAGTACCGTCGCTCTTTTTCGTCTTTTTGCTGTTCGATGTCACTTCCAAAAGCACCTTCCTTTTGGAAATTCCCGGTTTTTGGCCATCAGTTGAGGCCTCAACCTTCCTTTTGGAAATTCCCACTTTTTTGCCTGCTTGAGCCGCAGGTAGGGCAATATTGCCGGCGTTTTGCGCCGGGACGCGACGAGTCATGTTGATTCAGACAACCTTCACCAACGAATGCTCGGATAACAATGCCTATGAATTGATAATTGGGAATAGCACCAATTTCACCTGAACAAGATTCTCACCATTATGACAGCCGTCCATTGCCAGCCGCTCCCATCTCCACCGCGCACCAGGGGTATTTGGAAGACGGGCAGTGTTGATGCTCCACTTTTTTAAGAGGACAAGGGAAAATCTCCACGGTGTGCTCAAGTAAGTTTCACTTGGATTCGGGCAGTTTTTTTGGGAAGGTAAAAGGTCTAGGATACGCTCGAAGCAAGCGCTGCGACCATTGACCATGAGATTTGAGGTAATAAGATTTGCATTTGATTTTGTTGACCTCCATTTTAATTTCAGAGTTAAATATTGAATAAAATGATACCAAGACTCAAAAATAAACAGGCTGATAAATGCTTCGTTTGCAGACTGGAGAAAAAAAAATAAAACATGCAGTCAAATATTCCAGCAACCCAACACTTTTCGAGTGCTCTGGGCCAGAAACCTAGAAGGTTTTTGGCATAGATAAACAGACAGTACAGTAGGATAGTAAGGACAGAGTTTGCCAAATTTTATCTTGGATTTTGTTTGCCAGAGAAAATGATAAAAATAATAATTGTCAAGATCAATTTGAGATCTCAGAGTTTCATATCTGTACATGTTTCATTGCCAACTGTCCCTAAAAATATGTCTGGCTAAGCTTGAAAGTGTCTACTTTTAGTTTTGAGTTACTTCGGAGGCAATTCCATTTTTATACAATCTTCCCATGAGACACAAGTTGATGGGTACATTTTGCGACATTTGTGGGCGTTTCATACACTTTCTGATGGATGCTGAATTACAATGTCAGTTTCCGTCTAAAGAAACCCAACAACATATGGAAAGAAAGCATGACAACGCAAATCAATAAATGATGAGAGAGTACACGAAAGCTGGCATCACTGCCGAGTGCATCTCAATTTGCCACATCCATGCAGCTGGAAAATTGTACCGCGTCAACCTCGCGGGAAAAAGCTTTTGTTTGTGAACGAATAAATAACTGGTGCCTCCCTCGTTCCTCCCTCAACTTGTGGTATCAGTGAGTTGATTTGAGTTCGATTTCATCTGGTTTTGGAGTCGCGTGTGCGCGAGCGGCGATGCCACGTGAATCAGTAATCGATACTCAGTGCAGAACCTGATATCTGCTCGAAACGTAAACAATTGGATGAGAAGCGGAATCAATGCTTAATCTGGTGGGATTTTTCAGACCCGGTGTGTGTGTGTGCAATATGCGTGATTCGATTGCAATTTGGAACGTTTGATTTGATCATAATCCCAACCGAGGTCCTTATTTTGATGAAATTTGAAATTTTCCTTGTTTTCCCCCCGTCACCAGTCAGTGTTGCCATCATATCCCAACAACTAACAATGTTTGACCCACTAACATTCTAGCACAAACTAGCGCCTTTTTTCCGCATCGCTGCACGGAAAGTCAAAACTCAATTGTGCGTGAAATAACGCGCTCCTAATGACATTATCGCTGCGCTGCGACCAGTGCTGCCAGCTTGCAGCCAGACTGTCGCACGGGCGTTTTAGAAGGGATGAGACAGCCGTGGACACCGCTCTCATCGCGCTTCCGGCCTCTTGAGCATGTACGCGATTATGACGGCGAGTGACGCGGGAAATAAGTGCCTGTGTGCCTTTTTTGGTCCTATTGTGCCCAATTTCGACCTATTGTTTTTTTAAGCGCAACGTAAGTTGAACTGTTTGTGTAGTATTTTTGATAGGTTAGAACCAGTAAAGGACCACCTACCCTGCCACTCGACACAAAAGGCACTCGTGCAAGAGCTGGAAAAGGATGTCTGCACGTCTGCAGGAGTGCCAACGTAACGTGCCGTGGGAGGATTTTCCTCACCACCGACGCAGACACAATGGTCTATTCAAATGTGTGGTGGCGGCGCTTGCAAAATGATTTCCCTTTTTTTGCGGTTGTGTTGTGTGTCTTTGCGGAAATCAAGGCGCAAAATCATATCAGTGTCACACGTGTGTGGGGTGTTTGTAAAACAAAACGATAATGTGATTTGGTTCTTAGAACAAGATTTTCTCTCCCTCGACGAACAAAAGCCGGATGTTGTTACGAGGAGATTTCATGGATTTAGCATATTTTAACAAAACGTTACTATATCCTTTTGAAAACAATGCCTCTGAAAGCGCTAGCTGTAAAGGCAAGAAAGCACTTGTAATTTGTTCCTTTTGTAGTTTTTTTTTGTTGGCGTTATTTGTGGCTGCAGTTGAAAAGCCAGCCGGCACCATTATCGATTGGATGGTTTTGCTGGCTGGCGTACAGTGTTGCACTTTTCAACATTTCTAGACACCACAAAAGAAGAGAAATGACTGAAGGTAATCCATCAAAATGCTTTTCAGCGCGAGTGGAAATTGTGGCACTTTTAATATTTCAAAAGTTCAGGTCAAACTGAGTCAAATCAAAGACCAACCTAAGGATTCGGTCCAAATTTAAGTCAAAGTCAAAGTCAACGTCAAAGTCAAAGTCAAAGTCAAAGTCAAAGTCAAAGTCAAAGTCAAAGTCAAAGTCAAAGTCAATGTCAAAGTCAAAGTCAAAGTCAAAGTCAAAGTCAAAGTCAAAGTCAAAGTCAAAGTCAAAGTCAAAGTCAAAGTCAAAGTCAAAGTCAAAGTCAAAGTCAAAGTCAAAGTCAAAGTCAAAGTCAAAGTCAAAGTCAAAGTCAAAGTCAAAGTCAAAGTCAAAGTCAAAGTCAAAGTCAAAGTCAAAGTCAAAGTCAAAGTCAAAGTCAAAGTCAAAGTCAAAGTCAAAGTCAAAGTCAAAGTCAAAGTCAAAGTCAAAGTCAAAGTCAAAGTCAAAGTCAAAGTCAAAGTCAAAGTCAAAGTCAAAGTCAAAATCAAAATCAAAGTCAAAGTCAAAGTCAAAGCTAGAGACGTAGGCAAAGTCAAAGTCAAATCTTTATTGCTTCTAATCAAAATCATGTTTCTTTAGGTAAATGCGACGACTGTAAGTCAGTTAAAGTCCTTACTGCTCATCTCAGCAACCGTTAATTCACCCTAAATTCAATCAAATTTTATAGCGCCATTCGGCCTATATTTAATGACGATCCGGACACTCTTGCAGCAACAGCAGCGTCAACTGCAGCCGACGTCCCAGGTGTCCCTTGGTCGTCAGCCTTCTGCCTTCTGCTCGGGACCGTACACCAACGAGGGCGAGCTCGGCCGGAATTTTAATTATCATCAAACGACCGGCCAGAACAAGTGCAATATGAATTCCGATCCGAACACTTGCTGACCTCCGCCTGCTTTCTTCCTCGCTGTCGAGAGGGACGAGTCATCGGCGTCAAAACAGGCACCTGCACGGGTAAATTCGGCCCTAGTTTCGAAAATCGTTTCGCGACGCAAAGATTTTGCGCTACAATGTGGGTCAACTTGGACACGCTGTGATCGTCATAACTTTATAGCCGAACTCTGGGGGGAAGCGCGGTGGTGTTGTAGCGAACTGGAATTCCGGGGAATAAAATGTTTATTAACGATCAAAACCTAACTGCCGTAGCGCGCGGCAACGAAGAAATTCGCTGAAAATTCAGAAGTGGACCTGCTGGTCAGTCTGAAGCATAGAAACGTCCGGAAAAGAAAGAGAAGCCGGTTCGGTAGAAAATTCCATAAATTTTGCACAGGTGAAGAGCTTGATGGTTTCGAAAACATCGTTACACAGGTTGGAGAGAGCGAACGAGCGATGCAGACGAAAAATTGCTAGAATCACGAATTCTAGGGCAATTTAAGCAATTTACAGGGTGTTACTGGAGCTGCAAACTATAATTTATCAAAATTAAAACGAGTTCAAATACGGTCGCGTCGCGTAGTGGAGAAAGTCCACTCCATAACACTGAAGCTCGGGTGGCACGTCGACGATTATTAATTTATTTAAATAAGTTGTCAAAAACTGTGAATTCACATAAAAAATTTATCAAATTTACTTGGATCAAGTCCTCAGAATTTGAAATGTCATGGTCAGGATAAATAGTAGTAAAGACAGTGAATATCACCCAAAAAATTCTGGTTCGAATCCCGGACGATACGAAATTATTTAGAGATTAAAATAGAGTTTGAAGAGCTTCGCGTTCAGACATTCAATATCAAAGAATTTGGCTTCCCTGGTTTTGTGTAGCAACTAAATATGCATTATGTGTTAATGGTAGTTGTAATTTTATCGTAAATCCTGGGGTTAAACATTCAATATTACTCCATTTTGAAATGTTAGTCTTCATTTGAAAATTTAAAAATAAATTTTTTCGAAAGGATCGATATAGAGAATTTTCTCAGCTTTTCAAAAATATTTTTCTCAGCTTTTCAAAATTACTGTGCACTAATTTAAAAAAATGAAAAACTGGGACTATTTTCAAAAAAGTTACTCAAAAATGGCTTTAACTTGAAAACGGTGAACTTTATCAAAATTTCACTAAAGTACTTTTTGATTGCAAATTTAAATTTACATCGAAAAATGAAGTTTAATTTTTTTGCGACCATTATTTCGAATTTTGAACAAAAATCAGTATTGATTAAAAAATTCATGACTTAGTCAAAGATTTTTTGCACAACCTGGAAATTTCTGAAAAGATGGCATATTATGTCTCTTAAAACATTAAAAAAAATATTAAAAATAGTGTTTTTTGCTTATAAAATTTTAGTGACAAAAAATTAAATTAAAAATCACCAAAAAATGTTTTACCGTGTATCATTTTTTCAGTGTAGTCCTTATTCAAACCTACAACTTTGCCGAAGACATCAAATCAATCAAAAATACCTTCAAAAGATACAGATTTTTTAATTTTCATATATAAGTTTTGTATGGACAGCTGCCAAATTTGTATGGAAAATTATATGGACCATCTAATAATACAAAATGGCTTTATTGGGCATACCGAAGGCACCAAAAATGTTTCAGTCGGATTAAAAAATACAAAAAAAAATCGAATGACCGAGATCTTAGAGAATTGCTCTAATACAGCCCAGCCTCGATTATTCGAAGGTATAGGAAAAATCACTTTGGATAATACGAACCACAAAAAAACGCTATTTTAAGATTTTTTTTAATCCAATGGAAAAAAATGCACTTTTTTTATTAAATGGGCAACCAACTACTCTAATTTGACTTAAATAAGGTAGCAGAATCCGAGAATAGTGAGCCGAAAGAATAGTGGGATCATTTACGGACACAGAGAACATAGCTCGAAATGGACGAGAGATTCCCTCGAGGATCATTTGTCAAAAATGTTCATCCGTCAAAACAAAAAGTGCCAACCACGGAAATCGAACCAAAGACCTTTGACAGACTAAACCAATGACTTAACTGCCTCGGCCACCACAGCTTGGTGACCAAGTAATGGTTCAAAAGTCGATGTACGTTTTGATGGTGTGAGTTGGTGGCATAATTCATTCGATTTTTCCACTGAGGCCTTAATAAATTTTGAAGGAACGATTCTCTCGCCTCTGGATTATGGATGCAGAAAATAAAAAAATACGTTTTTTGTGTTTATGATTCGATTATCCAAAGTCCCATACAAGCTTTCGAATAATCGAAACTTCAGACATCGAACCTTTGGAAAATCGATTCTGAACTGTAACTAGTATTTTCAGCTTTGAATTCTGCTGAATCACGTCAACCCAGACTTATCGAGCCCTCGACCGCTTATCGACCACCTTCGTAAATCCGCGCTATGATTCACGAAACAAAACAAAAGCTCGCTTATCACGCAATGAATTCAAGCCCCAGGATTCACCTGGATGTATTTCGGTCACGAATCACACGATTCAAACGCGATAACGGTCCGGTTGTAGTCCAAACGACGACGCACGTTATCTATTCGTAACGACAACCTTCCAGGAGGGGGTTGTTGTTTGTAATAGGATGAAACTTTGGATCGAAATCCCCTCTCCAACTATCAAAGTTCCATTAACTGTGTCACCACCACCCGGTCGACTGGCAATAATCGGATGTAATGAGTTCGGGTCTCGTGGCGCAGGGGTAGCGGCTTCGGCTGCCGATCCCGATGATGCTATGAGACGCGGGTTCGATTCCCGCCTTATCCACTGAGCTTCTATCGGATGGTGAAGTAAAACGTCGGTCCCGGTTTCTCCTGTCTCGTCAGAGGCGCTGGAGCAGAAATCCCACGTTAGAGGAAGGCCATGCCCCGGGGGGCGTAGTGCCAATAGTTTCGAGTTCGGGAAGACAATCTTATCGACACGGGGGACGGCCCGCTCCCCTTGGCTTGGGTGTGTGTGTTTACTATCAAAACAATGATGATACACTCCCTCTGTCAATGGGTGATGAAGGGGGGGAGGGGTAAACTCATTAAAAACAACATGACGCCAATGATGTCACTGGCGTCGACGACCCCCTCGCGTCGATACCGATGCCTGAAAGTGTTCGAGAAGAGGACTTTATTGACAGGCTGTTTCCTGGATTGCAGAGATGGTATTGCCTCGCCATCGCGAGGAAATTCGTCGAATTGAGACAGGGACATTTCAGCGAGTGGTTCCCTTTCCATCGCGATGGAAATTTTCCATCGCACCTCGCCGGATGGCGAGAAAACGAGCCTTCACCACGTCTGCCAGACCAGCCGTGAAGTACGTCGCTGGGACTAGATCTCTGGAAACAGGACGTGTGTTGTAAAACGTTCTGAAATCAATTAGAGCAGCCACGTCTCCACAGTGTGTCTTATCGACTCTCTGGGAGTGATTTGATCACCTGTCGCCCCCGGAGGTTCGATAAATTTACGCAAATATTAATTAAGTGAGTGTTTGTCGCCTTCCTCGTCGTCGTCCTCGTGGTTCACGAACGGAATCTATTTCCAATCTGTGGGGTCACCGACTGCCTTATCTGGCACAGGGGAGTGAATTTCCAACAAACAGCCATAAAAAGGTGGTCTTCGTAATGGGTCCTATTCATAACCTAGTTCCGTGCTGTAACCAGTAGAACGCCAACAAAGTTACGTCTATCCATTTCTCAATTTCACCACACCGCCACTAATGATTTAGGCGTGGTGATAAATAATGGCCTCCTTTTAACGCTCGCTCAGTGTTCGGCTTTCGTAAAAGGACCTCCGACTTTCGTAATGTGTAACGAAGCCGGAATAAAATAGTGAGAATAAATAAATAAATATTATCGCTACACCCCGAGTTGTTATTCAAAGTAGTTCGCGATACCAACCGCCCCGTCATAATCATCGTCATCATAAACATAATCATCGGCATCATTCTCGAATTCGTAGTTCCACGGGGGTGTCAGGCAGGCCATAAATTAAGGCACGCGCCAAACGCGTCCTAGAACGCGGGGGTAGAAATAAGGGCAAATCTTTTCAAAAGGCGCTCAATAAAGTCGTCGTAATTTGATACCACCTCGCGCACTTTCGCCGGCATTGAAGGACCCCACCGTGGTCGTGTTCTGGTTGAATAGTAGCAAACTAATGGGCTCCTCCCCCCCGCGCCTGATTTGAGTGGTTTGACGAAAGATGGAATTAAATGGGGCCATTCGTTAGGGGACCATCCATAAACCACGTGGACACTTTAGGGGGTATGGCGATTGTCCACGATCCATACAAAAAGTTTTTGTATGGACAATTGTCCACGAGGGGGGGGGGGGGGTAACAGATTCTCAAAAAAGTGTCCACGTGGTTTATGGATGGTCCCTAGAGGTAATTACGCTTTTCGAGGGGGTTTGTTATCGCAAGATTTCGAAAGCTGTAATTTTCATCGAATCATTGGAATTTTGAGAGCAGTTTTGGATATATTCGACAAGAAATTTCAGTAAGAACTTTTAACTTTCGCAAATTTTGAACGATTAGGGCGAAAATACTGTAAATAATTGTAAGGTTTTGGTTTTATCAATAATTTCTTCTTACAAGGTAGATGTCCCTCTTTTGAGTCTATCGTTTCTATCGAGTTGATCAATTTTCTGAATAATGAGCCATTTGTTAACAAATTTATATTTTGTATTATCCGATTTTGATAAAACTTTGAGTATCCCCCTTCGGTGACAGCATGAGCATGAGCATGAGAGACCACCCATGGTTGTCCTTCTCCGTTGCTAAACAGGACCATAATATTCTATCAGCACAACCGGTCATACGCTTCAACGATGATGATATTTCCCTTATCAACACTTTGAGTACCCCCCTTCGGTGACCGAAGAAAACATTTTGCAACATTAGTCATCCTTAGGCTTAGTGATTTTGCACGCTCAAAAATTGCCAATTTCACGGGGATCTCTATTTCAAAACACCAAATTTCACACAAATTTTGCGGAACGTAAAAAATGTTAAAATAACTCTGAAAATCTTGTGTTAAAATTACAGAAACTACTTTTTAAGCTTTATTCTTCAATAAACTAAAAAAAATCTTTACTACATTTGAACGTGACACAAAAAAATTCTCGTAATTTTCAAAAAAATTGCCACTTGGTTTATGGATGGGCTATATATTAGGGTGGGTACGGATTTTGAAAAGTTCTCAGATCAACTTCTGGTGTGGTTCCCCTTGTAGGGCATAACCAAAGGGACTCTCACACCAAATTTCAGCTCATTTGGTTGAAAACTGGCTTGTCTCAAGCGGGTTCAAGTTTACATGGAAATTACTATGGGAAATTTTGAATTTTCCTTCATTCGCTCCTACAGACCTGGGGAAAACATGTAGAAACTTCTAGGATGGCCAGAAATGAGCGGAATCATCTGGAGAACAACTTTCCCTAAGAGACCAGGTTGATTCGTTCAACCCCCATCGAGCTCAACGGCAATACATCCGGGGTTTTCGGAACCAACGGGTTTCCCCAGAAAAGCATCAAATTTTCCTTAGCATGCTATGAATGCTTGATGAACACCGCGACGCCACATGTCAAACAGCTATAATATAATTTGTAACGAAATCGAAAATTTTATTCAAATGAGAACAGAAAAAAAATGTATAAAAGCGAATGAAAATATTACTAAATTTAGTTCGTTTCTGAAAAACCTGAAAAATCTTAACAATTCTTCAAATGGTTCATATTAAGCTTTTCAATTGAAACCTAATAACATTTACTCAAATAGTCTTAATGCATGAAATATTTTTTGTGTTGTTATTTAAAAAAATGATTTGAGAAAATTGATAAATTTCACGAATTTCACGCCGTCCACGAAATCGTCAAAAATCCCTAACCCTATATTATTAATTATTCACTCGCTTAACTCTACAGTAGTTCAAAAGATTGTTTTTATTCCTATTTGAGTTTCATAAATTATTTTGAGAAAATTCGTTACAGTTTCACGCAAAAATAAAATTTCACGGAATTTTGCGGAAAAAGCCATATTTCGCGGCTTTCACGCTGTCCGTGAAAAAAAATATTTTCAGCTGTGAAGTAAAATTTTCAATCAAAAAGCAAATTTTGATAGCGTGGACCGTTTTTGTGTTGAAGCCACTTAAATTTATTTTTTTAACGTGATTTTTTGACTTGTAGAAGTCATGACCAAGCTTGACCATTTCTGAAAATATTTTTCGAAAGGATTTGGAAGATTCCTTTAAATTTGCAAAAAGGACATTGAGATAGGCCAATAGTTGCCGAAATTTTCAATAAAACAACAACATTTGGAAGGGACCAAAAACACCTAAAACACATATTTATGACCATATCTAATGTTAGAGTTGATTTCAGAATTCTGAACAAAACATTCGCTGCCTTGGGCCAATCCTCAATGTCTGTGAAGCAATTTTGCAGAACAATTTTTTTTACAAAAAAGGTGACTGTAACTTAAAAAAGGGGCACGATATGAAAATTAATAGTACACAGTACTGACACGATTATTCGAAAGCCTTGCCAAAATTTGAAAAACTGGCAACACTGCCAAATGTATTTTGACTAAAAGATGCCATTTGTGAAATTAAACATATCGAAAAATATATTTTACAAAAATGGTTATTTTTCAAAATTTGGTTTTTTTTGTGTGCTAAAAGTCGGGTTTTTTTAGAGTGTAACTTATTTCAAATTCCTAGGTTATTGCAAATATTTAAAAAAGTTTTTGTCTTGGTTCAAAAGTTCATGAGGACATAAACATTGTAACATAAAAATAAAAATATTTTTTTTCGATGTTTCTTCTCACAGTACAGTTTTTCCAACATTTTAAATATTTGTATTGACAGTTGGAAAAATTATGTGGAGACTGGTTTTGCATGTATAAAACGAAAAACAAACAAAAAAACTGACCGATTTTGGACAGAACTAGGGTACGTTATCCATTAGTCCAATAGTGGACCCTCTGAAGGGTTTTTGACGAAAAATTTAATAAAATCACAATTTCAAGCGTGGTGTTGTCTACAAATCTTTTATTTGGCCTGTTCAGCATCATTTAAAACAATGTTGACTGACATTGAATTGCCCTAATGAAATTTTTGGCTCGAATTGTCCTTTTCACCAAAATAAGTGTTTTGAGTTCGACATCTGAAATCAGCCATGGCCAATAGCGTTTTCACAACAAAACTGCAGTTATATTGTATGATTGAAATTACTGTCTAATCATTTTTTGATTGATTATTTAACTTCAGCAAGCTGTAATAATGTAAGTTTAAGGAACTTTACTAAAATAAAGCGAAGAACTGCTCTTTTTCGAGCAAAAATCATAACTTTTCCAAAAGTGGAACCCTGTTAATTTGACCTTAAAAAATGAAGAAAACTGTGTATTTAAGCAAAAGTTTCTCTTAAACATACCATAAATGCTTGTTGTAATCAACCTAAACGCATTTTTTTTTTTTCAATTATTAGCTGTTTTCATGTTAAAAGTACCAAACATGCTGAAGCTGTAAGAATTTATAATTAATCAAAACTATAGTTAATTGTACTTAACTGAAACATCATAATTGCAGTTTGAAATGATATTTTATAATAATAAATCAACAACAAAACATTTTTTTTTTCAATAAACATTCGTGGTTTTATCAGCAACTGTAAACAAATCTATTGTTTAGTTTCGTTCAACCATTTATGTAATTAATACGGAAATTACATTTTAGATTATTTTTATTTTTATAGTTGTTTTTGAAACGTTTTCTCTGATCTTTTTCGGAAATAAATGTGTTTGAATGTCTGTTAGGTTTTGTTGTTGTTTAAAAAATTTGCCTATAGTGGACCCAGATCCACAATCGGATTATGGACCCGGGCCCACTATAGGAAAAGGGGGTCCATAACAGGCAAAAAAAACTTTTTTTTTCAAATGGCTATTTTTCTGCTCAAAAACAAATAACTGATGAAACAAATAGTCAAAATTGTTTAAAAGACTTCAGATTCCATTGTTTTGTACAAACAGCTATGAATAAGTGCTTGAAATATTGAAAAATTGTGAAAAATGTGCTTCGGCTCTACTAAGAGGTTCACTAATGGTTAAAGTACCCTAGTTAAACCAATGTCATTTTACCAATACAAATGCAGTCACAGGTCGATTTATGAGAGCTCATACATACATACTTGCAGCGCGTAGCAATACACAGTTATTAGTTGACAGCAACTAGCACATGGGTCCAAAATACATCCGATAGATTTGTATGTAAATATGCTTTGAAAATCGTACGAATTGACAGCTGATGAAATGACGTTTCTATTTTGGGTATCGGATTTTTGTACTTGGACAATCTAATGCCAACTCCACAGCGTTTCGCAGGAAAATTAAGAGGAAAATGGTCTGACGATCTTAAAGGACATTTCACGAGTCTTTAATAACATAGAAGAGACTTTAATAAACTAGAAGCGCTCCAGCTTGCAATCTCCAAACGCTGCATGACCGAAACCCCGAACGTCAACGCCCCAAAACGTCATAAATTCGGCACGTCTATGTCTTAGAGCGGGAAAACCGCCGAGCAAGGATCAGCTTTCACCGGGGAAAAAGGACGAACACGACGACGACCCTTTGTTATCGCGCTCGCTCAATCGAATTAAAAGCCGCTGAACAAGACCGTCCAAGTTCGGCGCTCGGTTGATCTTTTGCCATGAGTTGACGCTTTCTATCAATTTGGGATTGGCCTGTCGAACTTGGTTGAGGGGGTGAGCAGCGGGGTCGCTTTTGTTTCAAATCGACGACGATATCGATGGTCCCCTCCCCCTCATAAAGTAGTAGGAAAATGGGGAAATCTACTGAGAGGGGGAGGTTGGTTTGGGTAATGGAAATTATGCTGACGCGGAAGTGGAGTGAGAGAACAGGGTTGACAGTTTTTTTTTCTGCGTCCCCTCTCTCTCGATAAGTCGACGATGCTATTTTAAGCTGTGGCTTTTTCGTCCACAAAAAAAAGTCGCCTTTCGACTGACGAAGGAAATTTGTTATCTCATCTATTTTGCTGCTCGGTTCGTGACTAATGACCAGCAATAATGAGGCAAAGAGCTTGCTAATGAAAATGTCGTGTACTCGGCGCGGCGGCATTGTTCTTCACGGTGTTCTGCACCGGATGGTGTTTGCTACACGGGGCGATTTCCGCGCTATCAACAATGGGAGTTCCGGTCCAGACTACGCCGGTTGATAATCCTTGAACATCAGAGGGGCAGCTTATACGTTTTACGTAATTTCGTTCGCTCAAGTCAACACACCACAGAGTTCGGCCTATTTTTGGATATTGCTCGCAAACGAGCTGCTGATAACCGCCTTTGAAAAAAAACCTTGCCAGTCCAAACTGACATCGTACTGATTGCTTTCTTCGCCACACCAAATATATTCATTTCCATCTCGGCGGGAGCAAGCGTTCTTCCCCCCGAAAGTCCGTCACCAGAGCCGGCCCGATGACAGGCACTCAGAGTCGGAGAACCCTGACATGTCCATCAAAAACTGCGTGCCGAGAAGAGCGCCTGTCGATACTGACGAAGAACGATGCGTTGTCGTCATCTTCCTCTCCAAATTCTCCAACCTCCTTTAACCAAATAACCGTCACTCTGTGGCCACCACCGCAAGCTTGGTCCACATTTCGGCAACGACCGCGTCTGCTGCAGATGATGGATATTGTACAAATTTGCGTCGGATGTTGGTTTTGGGGACGGACACGTGGCCGGTGATGTAACCGGGATAAACAATAAGATTTCTCCCCGTTGTTCCAGCGATTCGATTGTCTGGCTTGTGACCGATGGGTCGGGCGGTTTTCGTCACCTTGGACGTTTTGGCCTCGTTTCCGGCCTACTCGATCTGCTGCACAGCTAGAAGAGATAACGGAACGTGCTGAGGTCGGGTCAATGAAACAATAGCGGTTAATGCTAGGGTAAAGTGACCAGTTTTGGACCTCAAAGGTTTGACATTCTTGAAGCTGCGCAATTCAACTTCACTAGCTTGTTCGAATTGACTGACAAAAACAACAGTTTTCTTTTGTTAGTAAAAAAAATAGTTCATAAGTCCATTTCTTGACACCTTCCCCTAACCCCTGAAAGTCTACATTCGGATGTCCCAAAAAGAAGCAACAACACAGTGGACTTTGCTGAGAAGGACTACGTGCCTATATCCGCCCTGGTTAAGGAAAAGTACACTGACTGATAAAAGGGAGTTGTCACGTGTTGGTTGGTTTTTCGACGCCTCCTTTGACGTGCTCAATCGCGGTATTGTTTCCTCTGCTGGAAACCCGCACGTTGGTATTGATCGAAACACAAGGTTTGGTTTGTTCTCCACTGCGGGACCGTCTTTTTGTGTCAAGATTTATTGAATAAGTGAGTCACTGGCAAAGTTTAGAATTTTCTTGCATCAGCTCTTGCACGGAGAAAAATGAGTTTCGAAAATTGTGAACAAGCGTCCATGAAAATGGGAACCACGGAAAAAGTGTGTTCAAATCCCATTCCAGTTTTGGAAAAACATGCACAGTAAAAAATAAGGTAAATTTGGAAGTTGTAATTTTGGAAGGTTGAATATTATCTCTTTTATGATGTAATTTTACATCATTTTTTACAGAAAAAGTGGCATTACACCAGAAAAGAGGTAAAATTACACATTTCCAGAAGTAAAATTACACCTTTTTTCTGACAAAATGTACCACTTCCCAGATGTAATATTACCATGTTTTTTTTTCTGTGTGCCATGAAATTGGAACATTTTGTTCGTGGTTTTCAATTTCATGGACGCTTGTTCACGATTTTGGGAACCCATTTTCCTCCATATAATCGCTTGAACCAAGTACCTTTTAAGGGAAGAAAAATTCTTCCTAGACTCCCCTTCTGACGGTATAACCCGTAACACTCTACGGGTAACCAATGTGAGGGTGTTACATCAGCTGATAATCGAATACGGGTGACAGTTTCTTCTGGCGCACGCATCCGTCAAACACAGCAAACCACCAAACAAGATTGATGAGCGCCAAACCGTTTGTGCAGAGCAGAGCATCACGTGAATCCTTCTTGAAGGCCTGTGATTTGGCTGGGGGACCTCAATTACATTCTAACGATCTGGGACCGGTTCTCTCGGAGAGCAGCAGTGTGGGAAAAAACGGTCAACGAGAACCAACGGGTTTCCAATCGATCGAATCCATCATTATCGTGTCCCGATGTCCGCGTTTTTTTTTTGTTCGTTCGCTTGATTCTCACTTAATGTTGGTCATTACGGCGGAGTCAGCCGAGCAATTGCACTGGCATTGACCATGAAGCGAGGAAAGCCTTTCATTATGTTGCAATAAGCCATATAATATCATCGTCGTCGTCGTCGACTGGTCCTGGCGTGCGCAAGGGCGTTCAAACGATGAGAAGAAAGGGTAATTTGAATGTGCAGAGGCAATAGAAAGAGACCCCTCTCCTCGAGATACAGGTTTATGATCGGAGAGAAGTGCAGTGCTGCCGATGACCAGATTGGCCAGGCTAACGGTATTCGGTGGCGCGCGCGGCCGTACATGAGCAAGTACAAGTGCAGAGACAGGCAGCATAAAAGTCTTTGAACTTGTTTGTGCCTGCTGACAAGGCGAGCTGTGGTGAACATCTGGGTTTGAGCGCCGGGCTTTAGTGAGTTTGAGTGGAAACTTGAGACAATCGGTTGTTTTTAGCATGATTCAAATCGTATCTTTCAATCGACCAATTAAAAAAACTAAGTTGTACAAAATAAAACATTTTGTGATATTGTACATATCGCATTAATTAGAAAATTTTTCCAGGTTTCTTAAATATTAATAGCGTTGCCGATATTTCGTGAATCGTTATTATTTCTTTAACTTTATAATTTCTTTCAGTGGGCAATTTTCAATGTTTCTTAAACGAATCTTATTAAAAGTTCGGGTTCTTTCAGAAAATAACATAAAATTTTAAAACTTAGTCAACAATTACAACTTTGTTAAGAAATAGTAAATAGTTTATGCTACAAGTTGCAAAAAGAGGGTTTTTTCAGCACGAGTCAGACATTTATCCAACGAGTGATGAAAATATCAAGTTTTGCAACGAGTTTATACACCACTTTTTGCAATTCCGAAAAACACTCTTTGAAAAAAATTATAAGTGTAATGTCCATGGTTTTAGTCACTGAATCGCATACATAAAAAAATGGAAAGAATTACTTTTCCAAACAAGTGCTGAAAAGTTCATTTTTTCAGCATCCATTTCAGTGCTGAAAAAAAAGAACTTTTCAGCATTTCTTTTTAAGGTGAAACCGTTCATCATTTTCGAAGAAAATTGATCATCACTACTGTATTAAATTCAATTTAACGAATTTCAACTCCAAAAGGAATCAGCAAGTGCCGGTTGTTGCCTTCTTGAAGCCATTGAAGGAATTTTTGATCTAAATCATTTGTGCTTCAAAATTTATATAATTTTGTGGCACAGTCATTGACGTCCTAGTTGACAGTCATTGATTAATGACGATTTCCATAACTTCAAAAGTAATGGGATAATCGTTACCAAAAGGAATCAGCATGTGTAGGGCACTATTCTAAACAACTTGTTGAAGGAATTTTGTAAAAATATTGAAAGCGACGCAACATTTATATCTTTGAACGAAAAATCATGACAATGATGGAAGTCTTCACGTTAAAGTGTTACTATTATATTCTGTTATTTTTGGTAGAGAAAAGTAGGCTGCTTCGTCGTTCGAGGATGACAGGAAAAGTAGTCATTTCACGAAGAAATCGCAAAAAAAAAAATTTCAGATCGACTTTCTACTATGAGCTTGAAAATTAAATTTTACATACAAAATCAATTAAAAATAAAAGTGAGCAAGTCTCCCAAAAATGAGCATTTTTGTATTTTTTAATTTGGATGAAGTCAGTTTGCACCATTATTTCATCCATACACGTTTTCATACAATTTTGAAAGCTGTCCATACAAAAAATATTCAAACATCTATATCTTGAGAACGGATTTTCTGATCGATTTGGTGTCTTCGGTAGGGGCTTAGCTAAAAAGATTAAATATTTGGTCATCTCAAACAAATAAAAAAAAAATATAATTTTGCACATTTTTTTTGTATGAAACGTGAACATAAAAAAATAAGTAAACTTTTTTAAGAGTGTTACTATTTTTTCTGAGAAATTCTGAGATTTTTTTATCATAAAAAATAGTAATACTCTTTAAAAATTTAACTTATTTTTTTTAGTTCACGTTTCATACAAAAAAATCGCAAAATTATTTTTTTTTTATTTGTTGGAGATGACTAAAAATATAATATTTTCAAATTATAACTAAAAACGTTACTTAATCCACCCTTAGGTGGTTGGTGCCTTCCTCTCATTCAAAAGGTAATGCTATCCAAAATAGACACGCTTGGGGGAAAATTACCTATCCAAAGATAGGTCGCATGATATATTTGGAAAACGTTTTCATCTAAATATCTGAGAACTAGCCTCCAAAAAGTGTATAAATAACTCTTAAGTGCTTATAACTTTTGATAGGATTGTCAGATCTTCAATGTTTTGGACGCGTTGGAAAGGTCTTTTGATTACCTGTTCAACGACGGGTTGCATGATAGATCCGGACAACGTTTTCATCGTGATATCTGAGATCCGGCTTCCAAAAAGTGCATAAATAACACTCAATTGCTAATAACTTTTAATAGGGTTGTCAGATCTTCAATGTATTGGTCGCGTTGGAAAGGTCTTTTAAATACCTTTCTAAAAATGTATAACATGCTGGGGTTTCTTACAAAAACCACCCTTTTTACAATCTTCCGGACTTTAGTCAAAATCGTTTTTTTAGCATAACTTTTGAAGTACTTTACTAAACTTCATAATTTTCAATAGGGACTTATGGGACCCCAAGACGAATCGAATGAGACCAAAATGGTCCAAATCGGTTAAGCCAGTGCTGAGATAATCGAGTGCATATTTTTTGGTGCACAGACCCACATCCCTACACACACACACACACAGACATTTGCTTAGAATTCGATTCTGAGTCGATAGGTATACATGAAGGTGGGTCTAGGAGGTCTAATTGAGAAGTTCAGTTTTCGAGTGATTTTATAGCCTTTCCTCAGTAAGGTGAGGAAGGCAAAACGGAGCACGATATCAAAATATATGTTATCTACTTTTCGATTTGATTTTTTTCAAATTTGATTTTACCTCTAAAAATTAATTTAAAAAATTCGACTTTTTCTCAACGTTTTTAAAAACTATAATTTTTCAGAAAAAAAGGCAATACTGCCAAATGAATTTTGAACAACTTGTGCCATAGCTCAAAAGATGTCATTTTACGTATAAAAAAATGGATTTTTCAAAATTGGTTATTTTGCCCATTTATTTGTGTAAAAAGTCGAATTAAAAAAGGAGTTTTTTTTTTTGACATGTCCTACAACTTTGCCGAAGACCAAGGTATGTAGATTAGTAAGGTAAGGCGGGTTATTAAGCTGTCAAATAGTTAGTTAGCACGAAACCCGGATTTTATATGGAAAATTTCAGAAAAGTGAAAATTTGACCTTTTTTCGGGCAATTTTTACAGAATTTTTTTCTGTGGGGTTGTTAAGCATGCCAAACTAAAGCGAAACACGCTTTTAAAACACAAATATTTTTTCAAAAAATAAATTCAACTAAACGCGTTTTTTCGGTTCAGTTTGGCATCCTTAAGAACACCACAGAAACAAATCCGGTGAAATTTGCCCGGAAAATGGTCAAGTTTTCACTTTTCTGAAAATCTCCATATAAAATCCGGGTTTCGTGATAACTATTTTGACAGCTGGGAATTCCCGCCATACCTTATCTAATCTACATACATTGGCCGAAGACATCAAATCGAAAAAAAATCAGTACATATTTTTGAATATAAAACTGAATAAAAACTTTTAAGCACTCCAGCAAAAAAAAAAATAGTTGCTGAAACATTTTATATATCCGCTTAGGGTAAAATATCGATTCGTTGCCTACGTGATCCTATCGAGACGAAGTGGCCGATACTGTAAAGGCGCTGTATACGAAGTTGACTTTAAAGCTGTCGGCCACCATTGCTAGTACCAACCACTAGTGTCTTCCTTTTTATCTACAAGGACTTCGCCGCCCTGGGCTCCTAAGTGTACGAGAGTATGGCACGGAGCGACGGCGCCGAATACCCATATTTACACAAAGAATTTTAGAGTGCCCGCCGCGGGATTCGAACCAGCGACCTCTGGATTGTGAGTCCAGTGCGCGGTCCGATTGATCCACACGGGCGGGTAAAGGCGCTGTATTGTTGAGTCAAATGTTACGACAATCAAGCAGTTCGTTTCCAGCCCAGCGTAAAAAAATGGGAATCACATCGGCATTCAAGTGATAATCGCACGAGTGATGACAATGTGGAAAAATGTGCTCACCCCATCCCCCTCTTTTCCCCTATTATATCGGCTTTATTGGACCGTGGCGAGGACAGTCCCAAGAACGCTCCGTCATAGAGGATTCATCCCGGTAACACTGTACATGGGAACTCCACGCCAGAACGCTCTCACTATATCTTATCAAATCGAGGAGCTGCACTACACTGACGGGAAAGGAAATTCCTGGAAAAAAAAATCCAACGGAGAAGGCGCCCCACACACACAAGGTTAACGACGAGCCTATCGGTCCTAGTCAGTATGGAACTATTAATTTTGCCGTAGATCCGATTTCATGCCTGAGAGTGACGTCCTCTCTCGTTCTATCTGCCTGAACACAAAAGGATCCCCCCCACACCCCGATTCATGATAAGAAAAACGGGGAAAATCGTTTGCCGGAGAAAAATATAAAATCGATAGGCTTTTTTACCCCCGTTTTGGGAAACGTCGTCGCCGGGGGAAAAAAATGATTTGATCGATCTACACCGGGGCAAAGAACTCCAATTTGCTGATTTATACCGACAATACATTTCGTGAAGTTCGTCAGCCTGGGTTGGGGTTGGGAAAGGGTCGAGAGGTCGTGACGATGACACTTCTTCTTGTTCGGCCTGTCTCCCTGATTGAGGGAGACAATTTAGCTGACGTTAAGGATCTGCAAACAATCAACGGGAAAAATACATTTGCGTGAACTACTCCAACAATATCAGCCAACGTTTGAATGCGACTTGGTATCACTCCTTCAAAACTTTTATGAGGGGTTGACTCAATTATTACGCTTTTCATTCCTAATTGAATCACGCTACGCGCGATGATCCAAACAAGCGCAAATTTGTAACAGCTTCGACTTTTACTCACAACTCATTCGCGCTCCATTTGGATGCATCCTTCCGCGAGGGGAGTGAGCCATCAATTCGCATAAAATCGAGCTGTCACTATCTTTCATCCTTATGAAAAAAGCTCGCTGCCGCCGTTGTTGGGATCCTATCGCGGGCATCATAAAAATGTAAAATTTATAACCATATTTTCACTTCTTCCCAGCCGTCCCCATCCATAGCGGAAAACTATGAAAAATGCTTCGCATATTAAATCCATTTAGTGCTGCGGGGGCTGATGTTTGCTGACGCCGCCGACGACGACGACGACGACGCCACCACAGAAGGACCCACCATGCCGCCGGGCAAAATCGATGTGTCCTTTTGCCTTGGTGTTATCCTAGGCTCCGGGCTTCCGGACTTTGGCGTGAGTGTGGGTGTGTGTGTGTGTGCGTGCAGCTTCCGATTTCGCCGACCGACATGGTTTGAACTCGATGTTGTATACAATTGAATTAAAAAATCCCTTTTTACCTCAAATTGTTTTAAGATAGGTTTAAAGTCTAGGACTATTTTTTCTGAGAAGTACTCAGCAATGCCTACAAATTTGTTGATCAGAAAATCTAGAAAAACAGATTTTTTTATATTTCAACAGACTTTTTGTCTGGACTTCCAAAAATAATTTATTGTTCATAGAAAATGTAAAAACCAAGTTTTAATCCAAATAAAAAAAAATCTTTGTCCGAAGTCTCAAAAATGGCTAATTAAGCAAGATGTGCTGGACTAGCAATCCAAATGTCGTCAGTTCGAACCCAGGAGTAGAAGGTTCCTTGGAGTAAAAATAGATTTGGGTGCTCTCCCCATTCAATCCTTTGGACTCCTTGGTTCGAGCAAAAACTTCACCCAAAACTCGGCAGCGCTAGTCCGAGAGAATAATGGCCTCGAGACGAGAGAATAGTGGTACCATTTACGGACACAGGAACACATCTCGAGATGAGCGAAAGAATGATTCTCTCGAGGTTCATTTGCAAAAAAAAAAGTTCATCCGTCAATACAAAAAACCAATTAGGTTTTACACCCTGACGTAATTTGACAGCTCGTGTGCACTGTTTACATGGTCTTCGTCGATTGTCGACGAATTTCCCCGAACAAAATCGACGACCGCATCCATGTAAATAGTGCACTCCTCTAACCTCCAAATCGAGTCGGCGTAAAACCTAATAGTGTCGACTACGGGAATCGAACTAGAGACCTTTGACATAATAACCCAATGACTTCACGCTAAATGGTGCTGGGTGAACTTATCTGCTATAAAAAGAGGGTCACGCCACAATATTCCTATAATTGGTCGCAGTGGTATTATGGCTCGACAAAAAAAAACAAAAAAAAATCCCAATGACTTAACTGCCTCGGCCACCACAGCTTGGTGACTAAGGTGTGGTCATACACTTGTTGGGGATTTATTGTATCAATTAACGAATGAACTCATTTTATATGCTGGTGGGAGTTGGTAGCGTTATTCTCTCGATTTTGGCACTGAGCTCTCAATAATTTTTGAGGGAACGATTCTCTCGACTCGGAATTTTGGGTGTCGTTAAAAATGGTTTGATTTTTTTCGATGTATTTTGCCTTCCTTACTGAGGTAAGGCTATAATCCTGCTCTAAAAATGAACTTTTTATCAAAAGCTCGAAGACCCACCTTCATATATACATATCGACTCAGAATCGAAAACTGAACAAATGTCTGTGTGTGTGTGTATGTGTGTGTGTGTGTGTGTATGTGTGTGTGTGTGTATGTATGTATGTGTTCAAAAATCTTGCCAAGTTTTCTCAGCACTGGCTGAACCGATTTTGATCGAACCAGTTGCATTCGACTTGGTTTAGGGTCCCATACATCGCTATTGAATTGTTTGAAGTTTCGATAAGTAGTTCAAAAGTTATGTATAAAAATGTGTTTTCACATATATCCGGATCTCAATTATATGCATGTAAACGATGTCCGGATCCATCATCCGACCCATCGTTGGTTAGGTAATCAAGAGACCTTTCTAACGAGTCCACAACATCGAAGATCTGGCAACCCTGTCTCGAGTTATGACCACTTAAGTGATATTTATGTACTTTTTTGAAGCCGGATCTTACTTAAATGTATGTAAACGATGTCCGGATCCATCATCCGACCCATCGTTGGTTAGGTAATTAAGAGACCTTTCTAACGAGTCCGCATAATTGAAAATCTGGCAACCCTGTCTCGAGTTATGACTACTCAAGTGATATTTATGTACTTTTTTGAAGCCGGATCTTACTTAAATGTATGTAAACGATGTCCGGATCCATCATACGATCCATTGTTGGTTAGGTAATCAAGAGACCTTTCCAACGAGTCCACAACATCGAAGATCTGGCAACCCTGTCTCGAGTTATGACCACTTAAGTGATATTTATGTACTTTTTTGAAGCCGGGTCTCACTTAAATGCATGTAAACGATGTCCGGATCCATCATCCGACCCATCGTTGATTAGATAATCAAGAGACCTTTCCAACGAGTCCACAACATTGAAGATCTAGCAACCCTGTCTCGAGTTATGACCACTTAAGTGATATTTATGTACTTTTTTGAAGCCGGGTCTCACTTAAATGCATGTAAACGATGTCCGGATCCATCATCCGACCCATCGTTGATTAGATAATCAAGAGACCTTTCCAACGAGTCCACAACATTGAAGATCTGGCAACCCTGTCTCGAGTTATGACCACTTAAGTGATATTTATGTACTTTTTTGAAGCCGGGTCTCACTTAAATGCATGTAAACGATGTCCGGATCCATCATCCGACCCATCATTGGTTAGGTAATCAAGAAACCTTCCCAATGAGTCCAAATAATTGAAAATCTGGCAACCATGTCTCGAGTTATGACCACTTAAGTGATATTTATGTACTTTTTTGAAGCCGGATCTCACTTAAATGCATGTAATCGATGTCCGGATCCATCATCCGACCCATCTTTGGTTAGGTAATCGAGAGACCTTTCCAACGAGTCCACATAATTGAAGATCTGGCAACCCTGTCTCGAGTTATGACAACTTAAGTTATATCTGTGTACTTATTTTTCTGGACCTAAAAAAAATAGCTGAAATATGTGTCCAAACCACTCATATTACCCATTGTTGGTAAAAAGTGAGGAAGGCATCAACCACACAGGTGGATTAAGTTAGTTTTTTACCTTAATTTAGGTGGAAATATTGCAATCACACATAAAATGATGTAAATTTACACGGATTTCAAGTCAATATTACAGGTTTGTTCATGTCTAAGGAGAAACAATGAGATCAGAAATTTTAGTATCCAATGTTCTCCGAGGTAAGTGAGTTTAGTTAAGGGTTTGAGTTTAGCGATTCTATATATTTTTTAGTTTGACTGATGTTTGTCTGCTACAATGATCCTTGAAATTTTTGAAAATTCTACGTCCACAATATTCAGCTTCAACTTGAATTTTTAACAGATAGATTTTTTAATTTTTTTATATGGATATAAAAAAATCTTAGTTTTATGAAAAAAAATCGAAATATTTTTTTGAAGTGCTTTAATTTAAAATATTTTTAAAAAGAGCATTGAAAAATTATCCACGTATTTTTTTCAAGTTTATAAAGAAATTTGCCCTTAGTATTTTTTCACGGGGAGGGGACACCCCGGTCTTTGTAGACACTTGAACAAACATTTTTTTCAATTATTTCAGGAGAAAAATTCGAAAGGATTTCATTCGAATCTCAAAAATCTAAAAAAAGAGTTATGTTAAAATGTTAAGTGCAAAATCTTCATATTAATATTATGTAAACAACTTAAAGAAACAATTCTCAATGTATGAGCAAAATATAAAAAAACACATATTCAAAACATATTTTGCAGTACTCTACACCATAATTGCAATAATTTTTAAAATATTTTAAAATGACTCGTAACAAAACTTGAAAATGTGTTTAAAAGTTTCCAGTTCCGCAGAAATTTGGACATTCTTCTTTACAAATATTTTTCAGAATTCCGAGAATTTGTCAAAAAGACTTCCGTAAATAAGATTACGGTAAATTTCTTGGATCCAACCGTAACGATTTATGTGACTATTGAAAAATTTTGCTTTTAGGTTGAATTGTGTTTGCATGGTTCAATTTTGAATTAAACTTGGAGGTTTAATAGGGTAACGGTCTAGAATCCGCCCTAAGCAAGCATTATGAACATCGACAAGATTAACCTTCAAAGTTTGATTTTACTGTCAAGCGATATAAATTACTCCCTGAAAGACAAAAAAAATGTTTTTTTTCGTCAATTTGGTTTAAAAAATTATATTTTTTTAAGTTAGGATAGAGGAAGAGGCCTGGATACGCCCTAAGCAAGCGATATGACCATTGACAAATTATGATTTTATAATTGATGGTACATACACTACGAGAAAAAAAGAGTGTTTTACTAACTTGGATATAACAATTCTAGGCAAGTGACACGACTTTCAAAATTTATTTTTTTCTTATCAATCTTTAAGGGGCCCTCACCCTGCTCATTTGCTGACTGCTGCTCCATTATTCATGCATCCTTCGCGTGGCGCAGCAACGATTAGAGACGCGGGCGCACTTGAGCATAATTCAACCATACATAAATTGGCGAGATCGACCGTCGCAAGCTTTAATAATTTCTTGCCCGGCTGCTGCTGCTTCGGCGAGGAGCTTTCACTGCTAATGGGCACACGCGCGCTAATATATGCAAATGCAAATTTATTCGATTTCATCGCGTAGAAAGCCACGGGGCTTCTCAAGTATAGCACACAACCAGCTTGAAGTTGGCGGCGAACGCAATCAGAGCAAAACAATCTGAAGAATTGGAAAATCTGATTAGGAAAGCCCTTACTGTGGTTAGTTTGCAATCGGTTTGTTTTCAGTGTGGAAATTTTCCATCTTGGTGACATTTCCAGTCGGGTGTCAAGTTGTGGTGACCCCGGGACAAGTGAAACTATTCAACGTCAATGTATGTACATATTAAATTACAAACGGGTGGGTGGCCCCCGACGACGACTGCCCTTCTTCTAGCAATCGGAGCAAAAAAAGTAGGTGGCATTCCAGCGGACGCCTAAAGGTCGCGCCGGAGATTGATTACAGGGCCTGCTGATGGACGAACCATTAATTCGATGCCATTTGTGTGTTTGGAATTTGATTTCGATCGGCTTCTCGTGAACAGTTAAGAGGAGGGAGATGGGACACCACTCCGGAGAAGGTCACGAACTTTGGGGACCCCTCCAGAAAACCGGCAGCGTCTCCCCGCCATTATGATTGAATAAGGTGACCGAGGAGGGGTCATTAAGAGTGAAACTGTAGCCGAGATGTGCTCCAGAAAAAGCTTTTATCAGATTTTTTTTTCGCATTCATGGAAGTTTAGCAGGAATGTTATTAAGTGGAGTGTTTCGCGACTAACGGAGGAAAAGCGTAACCAATTTCTGCAATCTCTGGCGAAACAATGTGACAAAAGCATATTTTATCCGATATGCGAGTTCATACTTTTCAGAGAGGAGGTTGATGTCTTCCCGAGTAGAGAACAACCATGACGATACTATTCACCACAAGGTTGTCAAATTATACATCCTACCGTTACTACCACTCTCGTATAGGGTAAGGACAGTAACATTTCCATATGGCTATTATTTCCCAAAGAGTCATTTTATGACCTTATACGGTTATTTAATGGTCATTGTTTGTCCGGGTTCTTCTCCGTGCTCGTTCGAGCGCAGCATCTGCCCCAAATGGTACTACTTACTAATGCCGTTCGCTGAGAAAAGATCCATTAAACTTTAATAATTACGTACCTGAAACGAGAAAGAGGAAAAGCGTGCGTCAGTTAAAAGCAAAAAACCGAACTTAATCTATTTTAATCAGATTCGCCGTCAATCAAACAACCGCACAAAACTCCCCCACCGGCTCAAAACTTTCCGTCTTCCGTCCCACGCCAAGGAACACACTGTTCAAACACAACATTTCCCCCCAAACGCGTCTTAAAACTCGCCCCAAACTCCAATTAATTCGCGAGGGACACTCGCCGCAAATCGTTCTCGGAACCCCCTGCGAACACCTTGCCAAACCAGCCCATCTCGACGACGACAAAAACGACGAATCCGACAGACAGCCTGGAGCCACAAAACTTTGCGCTCCCACGCGCGCGGAATGTCCCTTTTTCCACCCCTTTCCCCTCGCTCTCCGTGGATAAGAACCAACAAACTAAAAGCATCTTCCGGGCAGAAAGTTTCCACGCTAGCCCGGCAGTGTTGCCAGCGACAAGGAGTCGCGTTCTTTTTTTTCGGGTATAGACAGCGCCGTAGGATGTTCGAATCATTGGCTGGCTGTCCCCCTCGGTGGAGCCAACTACAGTGGGACCTCGGTGGTGCGACACCTTATAATTTGTTTGCTGAGGATTGGCGAAGTCAAATTTCTATTATGTCTAGAGTTGTTCATTTTTGAAATTTTGTAAATTGATCTAGATTCAGCGTTGCCAGATTTCAAAGTCTTCATGTCATGGTGGCCTGAACTTCTAAGATTTTTATTCTTGGAATAGTTTTAAGCTCCAAAAATCAAATAAAAGCCTAGAGTCCGAGTCCGGATTCCAAAAACCAGTTCCGGAAAGGCTAGGCATGTCTTTAAACTGTCATAGTTTTCGATTTCATGAAGTTTGATATGTCGGATGATAGGGTTTCTAGTAGATTCCGAAAGTGTCCTCTGATGGCCACCGGTAACCGGTTCCGGAGAACAACGGCATGACTTCAAACCGTCATATCTTTGAATTTCACGAAGTTTGATATATCGCATGGTAGGGTTTCTTGCAGATTCCGAAAGTGTCCTCTAATGGCCACCGATTACCGATTCCGGAGTGGCCAAGTTAGGTCAGAGAACAACGGCATGACCTATAACTATCATATCTACTCATTTCATGAAGTTTGAAATGTCGCATGATAGGTTTTCTTGCGTATTCTGAAAGTGTCCTCTAATGGTCACCGGTTACCGATTCCGGAGTAGCCAGGTTTTGTCAGAGAACAACGGCACGACCTTATACTGTCGTATCTTTCAATCTCAAGAAGTTTGACATGCAGCATGACGGGGTTTTACAAAAAAAAGTTAAGTTGGCCGTTTTTTAGGTGTCCGGGAACCGGTTACAGGTTAACCCTCTTAGACCTTGATCTGAAAATTCACCTTTTTTTTTTAAATTGTACATTAGAGGGTTAAGTATTGATACTATCTGTTTCTCATTGGAAAAGTCAGATTTTTTTTTCGAGCGATTCAATAGATGCCATTGTCAAACCATCGGTGTTTCACTGTCTGCAAGGCCATCTTCGCCCAACACAGCGAACAATAAGGCGGAAACGGCTCTCTGTCGGATTGTTGTTTGCGGCGGCGGAAATGCAATCTTTCCGCGGTTGGGCGCGCCGTTTGCCTGTTTCTGCTTCTTGGATCTCTGCTCTTTTCGCAGAAATTAAAGAGTGGTCCTCAAAGTAGCTGGAAATTAAAAAAAAAATTTTTTTCGCCTGCGTGCCTTTCGAGCAGCGATGCTGCTAAAAGGGCTTATTTAATCTAGAGTTGAATTTGTGATTTTTTAGAAGCAATTCAAAGGAAGTTTGGTGATAAATTGGACCTAACCAAATATGCACCGACGTGCCTTCCACGCGTCGATGCTACGAGAAGGACTAATTAAATCGCGTTTAAAATCATTCAGAGAAAAGTTAATAGCAGAGGCTTACTGTTGTTAGATTTTACTCCAACTCAAGCCTTAATCTTAAGATATCCGAGACACTCAAAGTTTTCCCACACCCTTTTTCCATATTGAATTCACAGCGCGCGACACAACTGTCCGAACAAGTTTAAAGTGAAGCAGAAACTTGGAAAATCTTGTTTGGCCGAGTCTTGTTTCGCGAGGAAACAGAAAAACTTCTGCCCAAGTGAAAATGACAACCCCCTCCCTCCCCCTCGAACAGGTGTACAATAACCGGAATGCAATTCGATCTGAGATTTCCAGGCGATATAACCGTAGCATCGGGCGCGCAATGACGGTCATAAATCCTGGCCCGGTGGGAAACCCAAACCTTCAGCGTCCTTGCGGGAACAAGGACTGCCACGAAGAAGAAATCGGAAAGATGTTCTCGCCAACGTTCGAACAATATGAGATGTTTTATTTATTTTTATTTTTAGTAACGCCGGATTGTTGTGAAAGTTCGAGTTGGGGGGACAAGTGGGGACTGTCTTATCCGTTCGGGTTCGCAATTTTTCTCCCCCCTTCTGCAAAGCGTCTTTGTTCAACTGATTAGGCCAGGGATATCATTTATCACCGGAATGAAGCAAAGAATGGAACCAAGCGACACGCTCTTCAAAAGTGGCTTCCAACTGCTTTCTTCTGTCGTGCGGGCTCCTTCAGGACACGGGATCCCCGGACATCACTCACTGGGGCTCGTAGGTGTGGGAGGGTGGATGAAGGGTAGTACTTTTCCGAGGACAATCAAGCGAAATCGAGAACGATGAAACTAAACGAACGGTTGATTCCTACACAAGGTACTATTTTAGGGACAGCGAGATTGGATCGTTTTTCTAAGGGATAACATTTTCAAACGGATTGGAGAGTTGACTTCTTCAGCTTATCAAGATGTAACTCTTGGAAATTGGTCGAATTAGTGAGGTGAAAAGCGAGTTTTTTCTTCGTTTGAGATTTCGTTTAGCACCAGGACCTTCAGAGTCTGCAACTCAAGCAACTTTCTACTCTTTCGTCCACAACACCACAAACCACGACGTTCTAATCTGCATGAAAAACGCTCCCCAATTCTTTCCACAAACGCAAAACATCCATTTCGCCGTATGCTGCCATCAACCTTCAACATTGTACAAACAACTTGGCCACAACGGCGAGTCTGATGCGCTCGGTATTGTTGTGATTTTCACCCAGCTGACGTCGGTAGCTATCGGCTCCGTCGTCGTCGTCATTGTTGTCACTGTCCTTTCGCGTCTCGAGCATCTTTTTTGTTATGCAAATTTATGTTTTGGAGCGCCACCCACGCCGTCGCCGCCAACCCGGGAACGAGCTTTTGGTGAATGAACGTTTGCAGACAAGGTGGGTTTGATTGCGATTTTTGAAATAAAGATTTTAGTATAACTTCAACATCTTCGAAAACATGAAAATTTTAAGTCGTAAGTTAATCTCAATTTTATATAATTTAATCTAGATTAATGTGTTATGATGATATACACAAAAAAAAATGTAAATTTACTCGACACGGAAAAAAATGATTACATGTAAACTCAGTTGATGTAAACGTGAGATTCGACGTAAACGGGCGAATCACACGTAAAATCATGTTTTTAAGTATAATTTGTTGCAATTTTACATCAAATTTCATTTAAATTTGAATGTTTAATGACGTGCAAAAGTGTTACATCATAAATGATGTAACATACGGAAATATTTTTGTGTGTGTTTATATGCTAGACAAAACATTACCTCACTATGTAAATTTACTATGTTTGTCATGTAAATTACATTTTTCATGTAATTGTATAATCATTCATCAACAAATTTCCAAACTGTCATCTTTGTCAATGAAATTTAATTCTTAACACGTTGATTTATGTTAAACAAAAGTACATCAGGGAAGAGTAAAAATGTTTTTTTTACAGACGCAAGTGAAATTTTCATTTTTGTATATAAGGCTGGTACAAATATTTTAAAAAGTTTTTGTCACCCCCCCCCCCCCCCTTCAAAATTGGCCCGAAAAATCAGGGGGCAAAAAAAATATTTTTACAATAAACTTCAAAATTTCAATGAAAATTCAAGTGCAACCAGCTGAAATCAAATTAAAATACATTCTTCTGCGTTTTAAATCATTTTTAGCATGTTTGGGTTTATTAAAAAATCTTAAGATTTTTAGAAAATTTTCGATGCAAAATCTTTTTTTTTGATACAATTTTTGTTTTTGTCAGATCAACTGAACAAGTGTAAAATGCATTTTAAAACACATTTTTCATTTAAATGTGTAGACTATGGCTTGTTATTTAAATTTTTATATTTTTTTATTTTTTGCCCCCTTGACCTCGGCCAGGGCCGAGGGACAAAAACTTTTTTAAATATTTGCATCGGCCTAAATAGATTTTTTGCACTTCGGAAAAAGTACACAAAAAAAGAAGTGATTTTTCTTACCCATTTTCTGAGTCAAAGTCAAAAAAATTATAAAAAAAAAGATGAAAATTGCACTCTGATGAATAACTTAATAATAACAAAAAACAACATTAGAAACTAAGTAAATTTACAGAAGCGACGTGTAATTTTCGTCTTTTTCTATGCAATCATTTTTACACATCAATGAATTAAAGCTTAGGTAGATAAAATAAAACGATTTTCCCATGGATTGATTTTTTTTTTCAATTTGTGTATGATAGTTAGGTCGTATTTTTCAAAGTTTTCTAATTTGTTGAGCGAATGACCCAAAAACTACATAGAAAAAAGTGTAAATTCGCACGTCACTGAAATCGTGAATTACATTTTAACTCAGTTGATGCAAAATTTAGATTCGAAGTCATGATTTGTTGAAAATTTACATCGAATTAAATAAAAATTTAAAGGCTGAATGACGTGCAAAAAATTTACATCATTTGTGATGTAACATCAGAAATTATTTTTTTCTGTCTACGTAATGAGTATTGGCTGTTGATACAAACTTAAACATTGCTCACAACAGCTCAGATCAATTGTTTTTAACAATTTATTATTATATAATGTGTTATTACCAATTTAGTACAATATTTGTTCTTCGAAAATTCAGAATTTTCTAATATTGTGTTTGTATACCTTATTTTTTGTAATTTAGTATAAATTTATCTTGTTTACATTTTGTTTAAAAAAATTTTAAAATAAAATATTAATGTTTTTAATGTTATTTTTGCCACGTTTTCTTGTTCACCTTTTTTTTGCTTTTGTTGGACCATTGCAAATTTCATTCGAAGTTCTTGTCTCTTACGTAAATCTAAAGGAGGCAAAACAAAAAATGTTTTCATTTTCATTGAAAAAAATGTAAACAATTCAGAATACTCTCCAAATACTTATTCAAGTTTTTTTTAATTAAGTGAAAACTTTTGAATCTTTTGACACATCTTGAAGAGACTAAATACGAAAAAGTTTATGAAAAAAATATATATATATATTTTCATAAATTCATTGATATTTCGCAATTTTTTATGGTAGCATAACTGTAACGATGTATAAAGCAATTTATTATACTTTCCTTCTAAATTTTCTTAAAAATCAAGGGGCAAAGCAATAAAACATACTTAATATACATTTTCTCTGAAAAACTTGCGAAATCGATTTAAATTATTCAAATAATATAATGCATAATGCTTATTTATGTTTTTTTTATCAAATAAAGACATTTGAAACCTTTTTTTATTTTTATTTTTTTATTTTGAGGCAACAAGCGAAAAGTTTAAGAAAAAAAGATATTTTCATAAATTCATTGATATTTTGTAAATATGTGATGGTAGCTGTAATGATGTATAAGGTATTTTATGATTTTTTATTTTCTGTTTTAGTGTTGTTGAGGGTCAAATCGGCCAGCCCACCGCAGACAGGAATCTGTAAAAGGACCACATTTCACAGAATCTTGAGTTTTACACTCAAATTTACACATTTTTCTCGACGCCTTCCCTAAATCAACCCACCGTGCTCCGCTTGATCAACAACATGGTGACGTTCTGATGTACACCAGATGGGCGAAACTTCTGACAAGAAGTGTTCACCATCTCAAAGCAGAAGAAAAAAAAACCCCGAATGGAAGCATAATAAAAATCAAACTCAGATACAGAGAAGAAAAAAGAAAGCGTTGAGACGATTTAAATTTGCAAAACATGAAAGGCAAAGGTTTTTGCATATACATTTTCACCACACGAGGTCGTCCTGAACGCCGCCCCCAATATCCTTCGGAAGGAGCGTCGAAAAGAGGCGAAAAGGCTCCTCCTCTCGCATTCACCTTGAGGATTTTCATAAATATTACAACGAGAAGAGTCTCTTGTGCGCTTTTTTCGGTTGGGGAAAGCGGGGGCGAAATGATGCCATAAATCGCTTTTGGGTGTTTTTTGCTCCCCCAAACGTAAGCGGAAGGTGCTGAAGAAAAATCAAAGCTCCACATAAGATACATCTCTGAGCTTTAATTCACTCAAGGCGCCGGAAATGGCAAAGGTCAGCGTCGTCGCCGGTGCGGTTTCGCCGCTCGAAACGGGAATTTAATTTTCCGGGAAAATTGATAAAATTGCTCAAGTTTTCTCATTCCCACGAGCAGCAGGTTGAGACAAAAAAAAAACGGCGAGGACCTCGTTAAAAAGTAATTTCTCATCTCATCGCGCGCGCAATCCTTTGTTCTGGGAAGATTCATTTTCACCCCGTTGGTTGTTCTACGAAGTCGACGGCCGCCGGGAACTTGATTGGAAAGCTGGAAGACACACACCCACACACACTTTCGGGGTAATTGGACGAAGAATTAAATGTGAGAACAAAACGCTATTCTCCGCGAAGGACCTTCCGGTAGTATTTGCTAATTGAAAATCTAACCAACCCGGGGATCCCGCAGAGTCCCGTGACCCGGCTTATACCTGCTCTCTGGACGAAACGTTAAGCCCACTTTCGCGACTGACCGAGCACGTAACCAATCAGGCCTGTTCCGATTAAATCAGCCCGGTCCTGTCGTCGCGTCAGGGATGAGCTTTTCGGAGCAGGATCCCTACACAGAAAAAAATATGTAAATTTCCACGTCATGTAAACTATGTTTCAAATGTAAACTTGGTACATGTACAAATAAAATCAGATGTAAAATGCTAAATTCGATGTAAAAAGCGATAATGTAAAACAAAATTGCATGTAATTCATAAATCTAATGTAAATGGAATTGATTTAGCCATTATTGGCGACAATCGATTCATGTAAATCTTGAAATAAATGTAAAAATCATCATATGTAAATTACGAAACGTGTAAACTTCCTTGCTGTTCATTGAGTGACAGCTGGACAACTTAAAACAGTTGTTGTTTGGAAGCGGTCGTGAAAAATGGTTTTAATTGAATGCGCTTTCATTTATGCAATTATGCGCTGTTAGCTCAAGTGCAGCAACCGGGCTATCTTTCGCTAGCATTCAAATCAAAATAAATCGTTGTCAACGGAAGTGTTTTTGATTCGTCGCTAATCGGCTTGCTGGAGGAATGTTACACAGTCGGAAGGCCAGGATGGCTACCAAATAATCCAGGAACAGCAATTGGTAATCGAAGTTTAGTTAGTCTTGTAGGTTGGTGTTTTGATTCGATGTCGAAAAATATAATTTCAAGCTTTTTTTCCAGTATAAAGGTTGGCGATGGAAATCAAAGAGGATCTTTCGTCGTTGCCGGGAGAGTAGCTGATCATCCCAGTTTTATCTTTTGCCACACTCAATGAGCATTCCCGTACCGGAAATGCGCCCGCAGACGTCGAGAACTTTCTTAAGGTGCCCGGCAGCTCAAGACGCCGAGTTCTTCATAAATAACAAGCTTTTACAGGCTAAAAACTATAACATCAAAATTGAAATTCCATTTATATGCCAGAGCCAGCTGCCGTAAGACACTTCCGTAACCCTATCCGGTCTCGCACTCCTGTAGGTATTACAATTATCACAATACAGTTGGTAACGAGATTTTAGTTTCAACTGATTTCTTCCCAAAACACATTTTGTTCAACTTTTGTTCGGCTGGAGGTCGCGGGAGTTTTGTTTACATCTTTCGTTGACTTTTCTCCGCTGATTACAGCTGAACGTTAAAATAATCTGAGTGATTTAATCATTCATGTTTTTAAATTAGAAGCAGTTCTGGATTAGAGTGTAAGGTTGCACCGTTTCACCCATAATTGTGCGGTAAAATGGCATTTCGACCTATTTTCCAACGCCTCTTTCAAGTGACAGTTCGTGAGCTTCGTGAGCTAGCAGCGTTGTAAACAAACCAGCAATAATTATTTTGCTTTCTCGGGTGTTTTCTTCGCCGCAAGTATCGGTTTCGGTTCTGCGGTAGTCATCGACCACGAAATTGTCCAGAAGGCTGGTGCGGCACAGCTGATCCGGAGTCAGGGAGGGACCTAGGGATCACCGAGGGAGTTCCTACTGGGGAACTTTTTGAGTGTCCTGGAAAACTACTGGCACGAACCGGACAAGGAAAACAACATTTTGTGCGAGTGGATTTTGTTTTTGCACAGGTGAGTTGCTTTAAAGTTTTTGTTTATTGTTAGATTTTAAAATGTAAACGATTTCTTCGCCGTAGATTGCTAATGTATGCCCAAGAACCGAAAAAGCAGATTGAAATATCAAAAAACTTTACAACCCGGCTCAGAAAAAGTAGATGAACAAACACAATTCGAGACGACATGGCAAACGGCTTCGAAGTGGTCCGCGAAAATTACGTGCGCTGCTCGCTCGACAGGGTTCTGGTGCAAAGAAAACGGTTCTCGAACTTTCTGTCAGCAGCGAGCTGTCGAAGATGAGGTAATTTCCACCTTATTTTGCTTAATGTAAGTATGATTTCTAACAATGATTTAGTTCTTGCAGATCATCACCATGTTGACTCAGCGGTCATTGGAAACAAAGGCCATCATTCTTTTTAGGAGCAGGCTCAGAATTTGCTGTATTTTGGAGCAGAACTGCCAAATCTCAGCCTAAAAATTCAACTATGAGGTAAATACATTCTTTAGTGTTAAACTCACAAAAATACTTTCTTTGACACGTAAAAAACGCATTGTTTTTTTCTAGAATTAACCCATTAATGCACATGGTAGCAACAGTGCTCTATTATGACCCAATCTCACCCCCAGACCCAATGGCACCCCCGATGACGGCACTGTTTTTGCATATGTTTATGTACTTTCATCTGGGGCGAATTGGGACAGCTGTTTTGGCCAGGTTCCTAACCCTATATTTCGATATTTTTTATTGAATTCGATTAGAACAGGTACAGATCAACTAAAATAGTGCATCGATTTCCTCATTTGAAGCTTTTTTAAATGCTTACAAAACTGTTGTTTCTATTTAGGCTGTAATCCTGATTTGGCCCAGTAAGGTGACTTTAAAACTAACTTCAGGCCAAAATTCCGAGCTGGCCGTGCTTTGTTTCGAACCAAAATTTAAATATAAGTCAATTATTACGAAAAAAAAACAATTTTGAAGCTATGGGCTAGGCGTGTAACTAAAATTAGCTCCGTTGTATCTAGAATCTGAAAAAGTATCAGATTCTAGATTCAACGGAGCAAAAAAAAATTTTTGTCTTGTAGGTTTACATCGATTTCATTGGAAATTTACACGTTTTGAAGTGATTTGGGAAAGGCTCATTTACAATAAAACTCATGTAAATTTCCGATAAAATCGATGTAAATATACATCATTTATCATGATACCTTTTGGTACATGATAAATGATGTAAATTTACAGAAATATTTTTTTCTGTGTAGTTTGGTTCTGGGTACACCAATTAAAGTCCGGGATTCAGTGTTTAATCCTTAACCGAAATGGGTTCTTCTTTTTTTTTTAAATCTGGTAGGTTAATAACTGGGGTCAGGTGCAGGTTCCCTAAGGGGGGATTGACGGCGTTCACGTGGATAACGTTGGCATGGAAATCGATGTGGAGCTGCAGGGAATTTGTGCAAACACACGAGATTTGTAGAAATTGGATTTTGGTGCTCCAAAGCGGAATCTGCTGAGTCTTGCTATCAACTTTTTTATTCCTGGAAGGAAGTTCTTGTACCAAACCTGTGAACTGTGAAAAAATAACAGGATGATGAGCATTTTGAATCACAGAACATGATTTGCAAATACCATTTCAAATAACTTCATAACACAAAAAAAAATACGGACATTCCTACCCCGCCATATTCCCGCGATATCAAAGAACGATTCTCCACTGTGGAAGATGATCGCAATCAACCGGCACTCCCCCCGTAACAACCGCAGATTGTGCAAAGGTTTGCGAAATAAAAAAAATAATAATATAATAACAAGCTCGACCGTACTCCACGTGTCCCGTGCGAAAATGCCGAGCTTGTGGTATGCGGGAAATTAGATCGCTACCTATCCGGCTATCTGGGACGGGTTCGTCGGGACCGGCTGCTCCGCTCATCGATGTGCTTAGTAAGGGGAAGGTGATTCTGGCGAACGAGCTTATTAACCGTGATGGGAATGGGGGTCGGGGTGTTTAGCTTTAATAGAGTGTGGAACAGAGTTGGAGTTGTTATCTCGTTTGCAAACAGCGTGAGCAAAGTGTAATTGGAAGATAAAATTGAAGTCGTTATAGCACTAGAATCATTAAATATAGAAAATTCTAATGTTGTTATTGTTAATTCTTTATTTCCGCACAGCAAAAAATCCGATGGTAAAATCGCATGCGAAAGCATGTACATCACCTTCGTCAAAAAAGACACTTAATATTACACACTAAATGTACAATTTTTGTAAACACAAAAAAAAAAGTTGCAACCGATGGGATTCAAACCCAGCACCAACAGTAAGGACTGGCGCCTTATCCCGCTCGGCCATCAAACCGATGAAGAAAGGAAAGGGTGTAATATTACATAGAATTCCATAAAATAATGCAAAATTAATTTTACACCAAGGCCTTTTACACGCAACTGAATTACTAGTTTATTTGCTGTGCGGCAGCTTTAACCTACGCGGTCATTCGCTGCCCAGAAATTCTAATGGATTATCAAATAACTTAATCCTTTTAGCAATCATACCCGTTCACCATACAATAAGGGCATTGTCAGCCATTCTGATGAAAAGTTAGTATAAAATTTACGTTCGGGAAGGAAATCTTAGAAAAATTACATTACAAAATGTGTACATTAACCATTGTCATAAAAAAATCACTTAAAGAATTGTTAAATTACTTCCATTTATGTAAAATTACATTAACCTCTAAACCATGTAATTTTACACCTAACTGATGTTCCCTTTTGTATTGTGTGCACGACCAAAGTGCTAAATTATACAATATCAGATTTCTGTAAAGAAAAATCCTAAAATTTCACGAAACTTTAAATTTTATCTGTCGAAAATCGGATCAATAATTTCAATGATATTGACTGAAAAAATAAGGTTGATTTTTTTTCATGTTTTCCATATTTCCAAAGCCATTTTTTTGTTTTTGATAAAGAGTTTCAAATTGCTATTTCAACCTAAATGATAAACATCAGCGTTTTGGAATCATTTTCAATCCACGGTAAAATAAATCACAATGATATCAAACAAATAAATATGAGTTTGAAACATAAAAAGTGATGAAATTCACACCTACATGATTCATTTTTTTTTTCAAACATTATGATTTCGCATTTGTTATGTGAAATATTTGTAGATCTCTTTAAAGGTGCCGCCGACGAAAATTTAAGTTTCATTTTTTTTTTAATTTTTATTGAGACTTTTCCAATGTTAAAAGTGTAATTTTTCAGAGGTAAACTTTGGTTGTGTTTTTGAATAACATTACCTACATATCATGCTTAAATAAATTTGCAGTAATTTTTGTAATATCCCAGACTATGCCTCTATACGCATTTTTACAATTATATGAAAAATAAGCAAAACATTGAAAAAGTAACTTTAAAATTATTTAAAAAAAATGAAAAGGTAAGAAAAAATTATAGAAGGTGGTAGAGATAACCAAATACTATCAAAAATAAAGACGAACTAAACAAAATAAATGTAAATTAAAATACTTGAAAATGAAACATAAAAAAAAATTAAACAAGACAAGTAATGTTTTTTAAAGAAAAAAATCGCTTTAGACGGTTAACAGTTCGCGTTAAAAAATGACACTTGAATATTTCTGTATTTCAATAATACGAGCATATTTGTTGTTGTGAAACTTTTTTTTCTAATTTCAAAAACCCTGGAATAGCACACAAAATATTTAATATTTAAACTTTGATAAACTTCATGAAAAGTGTTTATGTTTATGTATTTTATATTTTATTTTCGGGTATTTTTGGAAAGCTACACCCAAAGGAAAAATATATATCAAAATCTGGAACAGTGGATTTGCTGCAAAAAATGTTACATTTTATAACAGTTCATGCAGCAAGCTCATAGCTTATTATTGCCCGGGTGTAAACATGTCAGCGATCTGCAGTTCTCATCAACACATATAATAGGGACGTGGCGTTACATCGTGCTGCCATCTGGTTTTTTTAAGTGCAAGAGTGGAAAAGTGCTGAGTCATCGTCTAAAAATAGACAGCGTCCTATCTCGCCCAGCAAAATGAAGTTGATAAAGTAGTCGGTTTCGATGAGAAAAAGTGGAAAACGTGGTCTAAAAATAGCGACGCCATCCCCCTATGCTGGCGCGTCCCGAGCAACACTTCGAAGCGAAGAATAGGGACGTGGCGTTACATCGTGCTGCCACCTGGTTTTTTTAAGCGCAAGAGTGGAAAAGTGCTGAGTCATCGTCTAAAAATAGACGGCGTCCTATCTCGCCCAGCAAAATGAAGTCGATAAAGTAGTCGGTTTCGATGAGAAAAAGTGGAAAATGTGGTCTAAAAATAGCGACGCCATCCCCCTATGAGTAGGTGCTCTGTCCCACAAAATTAGTCAAGCGTCCATGGCGCGGTGGTATCGTGTCGAATCAACAACCAAGAAATTAGTGGTTCAATCCTCGTTCTGTGAAGATTTTTTTTTCTGCGATACAATCAATCAGCCGTCGGTACACGGAGAAAAAAGAGTTCCCAAAATCGTGAACAATTGTTCATGAAAATGGGAACCTCGAACAAAGTGTTCAAATCCCATGGTACGATTTTGAAAAACGAAATGAAATTTGAACACTTTGTTCGTGGTTCCCATTTTCATGAACGCTTGTTCACGATTTTGGGAACTCTTTTTTCTCCGTGTTATGTCGGTAATTGTCGGTAACGGACAAAAATGTCATACCCCTATATCGCGAAAAAAAAAAAAATATGAGGACAGATTTCATGCAGATTCTGATATATTTCATGCCGCCGTGCATCACAATCATTTATACCAATACCAGCTTGAATCAGTAAGGAAAAATATCTTTAAGATTTCTTGAACCATCTTCAAATAACATATCACAATCATTCTTTGTAAAGAAAATAAAATTTTGTTTATTTCGATGATATCAATTGAAGAAAATTAAAAGTATTGAAACTTCAACAAATTAAACTAATATAACTTCATTTTTTTAATGCTTTTTCTTATGATATTCAATGTCAGAACTCCTGACAAATTTGTAAGAAATTCGACTTTGCTGACGAGTAATAGCAAGACTTCCAAACGATGAAGTTAAAAAGCCCACCAACCCGTAAGACATCGTTCCACTTCCACCAAGCACAGTCCAACTCCAATTCAGTACATAACCCTCAGGAAGCCCGCCACGCCACGTGAACCGTTACGTTTCGCATTGGTAAACGTGAGGTTATTACTTCTAATTAAAAAAGGAAAACGAACTAAAACGAGAGAAAGAAAGAAAGAAATCTAGCTTACACAGAACAACATCGCGTTATAAACATCTAGCCCCACAGCACAAATCCCAAGAAATAGATGGCGATCTTCCTGGTTTCAACCCCGCAAAGGGGCAAGTCTAGTCGGTGTAAAGTTGCTGCTGTGCCCTCATTAAAATCTCTACAGCTTTACGAGCCGAGAGGGGGACGGGAAGAAAAAAGCTTCACGGTAGCGCGCAAACTTCTTGGCGGTCGACCACAGACAGAACAACAACGAAAAAAAAAAGCTGGAAGGGGTAAGCATGAATACGGTAGCACTCCTCCTTCTTGCCATGATTAGCATCCCAACCGCGAGACAGCTGATGCCTGCTTCTAAACGATAGTAGGTACTACCGAAAGCGAGCTTGATTTGATTTCCTGGAGAAGGGTCTGTAAGAATCCAAAGACGACCAGCCCGGGCATCCTCAATTTAAATTAAAGCACCCATTAACCGCAGAATAACTGTGTTTTGTCGGAGAGAGGCACTCTCCTTTCTCCAGCCAATCCCGGCTTTGACGACAAAGACCAGAGACGCGTTCCGCATTCGCGAGAGAGCGAACCGAAGATCGTCGATCGAAGATCAACAAACCACGAGTGAGAGAAACTGCTCGAACGTTGGAGAGTGAGCGAACTCTTTGGGGTGAGAGCGAACATCTGTTTTGTTGAATGATCGAGACTTCGTGAGAGAGAGAGAGCGCGATCGAGCTTGATCAAGTACATAGTAAAGTGTGTGATCTGCAGTTCGGGTTTTGTGGAGTACATAGGGGGGCAAAAAACGCACACTCATGCACCCACCCGCATTTAGTAGGTCGGCGAGCAGGTTTGATTCATGATCACGTACAAGGAGGACGCGATCGGGTTGATCAGTGCAGTTGTTACATTTGTTGATCTTTCTGACGGATCATTCGTCTTTGCTCAGCTCATCATGTCCGCTTCGCGATCTCGATGATGATCATAAATGATGATCAGCAAAGGATCACAATTGAGCGAGCGGAAGCCTCATCCGACAAACGGGTAAAACGGTTTGTTTACAATCCACTGCTTTGACATCTCACCCACTCTCTTCTTCACCCGCTTCAAAGCTTCGATCATCTGGAAACTACGCGAGTTGCTCTTTCCTCCTACTTCGTTCATTCGCACACGCACACCTCTCTCTCTCTCGAAAAAAATAAATCTCTGAGTTCTCTTCCTCCTCCTTCTTTGAGACGCTCGTTGACTCGTGACTCGCGGCTCCAAACAAGAATCAGAAGAATACCGTTACTTTGACCGATTATATAACGGTTAGTGTGTACGTCGTCGCACGGCAGAAATTATGCTTCCTCTTGTGTACTGCGAGATACTCACACACACACACACAGACAACCACGCATCGTTGTTGGCTTGGTTTTGGAGAGGTGTTCTTGAGCGGTTCCCGGCAAGCCTCGGATCATTGGTTTTGTCGTCGTTCGCCTTTCTCTTCGTTTTGAACTTTCTTCTCGCGTGCGCGAATGATCCAATTTTCCTTCGCTTCCTCTGCTGCGTCGGCCTCGAATGGAGAAAGAAGAACTCCTCCCCAAAGGAGGTCAAACTCGTTTCTTTTTGCGGTGCTGCTGCGTGATCAACTCGAACGGGATCAGCGCGTTAGCTTGGATTGGTTGATCGTTTGATGGTTTTGCTCATGAAATCTCGGTGGTTTATTGTATTTTCTTTTTTAATTTTTTAGTTTGATATCCATATTTGAATTAATTTTTTTATTTTCTTTAGGATTTTAAGTTTAAACAACTGTTATTTTTAGTTAATTTCAGTTGCACGAAATTAAGAAATCGAAATTTGTAATTCAGCGCTTTGGCGAGGGGCTACATAAAACTAATCTGTTAGAATCACATTAAATTTTCATACATTAAATTAGGATCAATCAAAGGATTCATCGTACATCCGATTTAAAAAATAGTAGTTTATGCAACAAGTTGCAAAAAGAGGATTTTTTCAGCACGAGTCGTACATTTATCCAACGAGGTTCACCGAGCATTTATTTTGAAAAGTGTTGCTATTCAATTCTGTTATTTTTGGTACAGAAAAATAGGCTATTTCGTCGTTCAAGAATGACAGGAAAAGTAGGGGAACTATACCCTTTTTAAGCCTATTTCTATTATCGGTCTATCAGCACTTAAAACATGAATTGCAGCTTTCATAAAGTGTTTTTGACTGTTTCAAAGTCATAAATAGATCAAATAAAAGTGAGCAAGCAACTCTCCATTGTTGATACAGCTGAAAATGCTGATTTAATAGCGGAAAACAGCAAAAGTGATGAGAATTGGTCGAACGGCTTCGAGTGATTAAAATGGGTATATTTCTCCTAAGTAGTTTCACGACGGAATTGCAAAAAAAAAAACATTTTGGCTGCAGGTTTACCGATTTTCAACTACCAATTTTGTTAAAAAATACTAATTGTGAAATTTTATTTAATTTGAATTAAAAAAAAAACATCAAATCAAAACAAAAATCAAAATAGTAGTAACTGCAACAAGTTTCAAAAAGTAGATTTTTTCAGCACGATTCGATAATTTGGTAAACCCCGTTGGATAAATGCTACACCCAAACGAAAAATATATCTCAAAATCTGCAACAGGGAATTTGCTGCAGAAAATGTTATATTTTATTACATTTTTTGCAGCAAGCCCATAGGGGGATGGCGTCGCTATTTTTAGACCACGTTTTCCACTTTTTCTCATCGAAACCGACTACTTTATCGACTTCATTTTGCTGGGCGAGATAGGACGCCGTCTATTTTTAGACGATGACTCAGCACTTTTCCACTTTTGCACCTCAAAAAACCAGGTGGCAGCACGATGTAACGCCACGTCCCTATAGATCATTTTTGCCCGCGTGTAAACACGTCAGCGATCTGCAGTTCTCACCAACACATAAAATGCTGGCGCGTCCCCGAGCAACAATCTAGAGAGAACATTATGTTGGCGCTCTGTCCCTCACCATTCATCAAGCGTCCATGGCGCGGTGGTAGCGTGTCGGATCAGCAACCTAGAAGTTGATGGTTCAATCCTCGTTCTGTTAAGGTTTTTTTTTTTCTGCAATACAATCAATCTGCCGTCGGTAATGTCGATAATTTTCGGTAACGGGCGAAAATGTCATACCCCTATATCGCAAAAAATGCATGAGGACAGTTTTCATGCAGATTCTGATATACTTTCATGCTGCCATGCATCAAAATCATGCAACCGCCGGTTGGGTGTATGAGTGCTGAAAAAATCAAGTTTTGCCATGAGTTAAAAAAAACTGTTTTTTTATAAACCGAAAAACAAACTTTAAACTGGATTTTTTTTAAACGTATGACAAAAGGTCGAACGAACAGAAGGTTGAATTGACAAAAGATCGAACGGACAGAAGTTTGAATGGACAAAAGGTCAAAAGGCAGAAGATCGTTTGGACAAAAAGTCGAACGGACAGAAGTTCGAATGGACAAAAGTTCGAAAGACAGAAAGTCGTATGGACAAATGGTCTAAAGACAGAAGGTCGTATGGACAAAAGGTCGAACGGACAGAAGTTCAAATGGACAAAAATTCAAACGGACAAATGGTCGTATGGACAAAAGGTCGAAAGATAGATGTTCGAATGGACAAGAGGTCGAAAGATAGATGTTCGAATGGACAAAAGATCGAACAAACAGAAGTTCGAATGGACGAAAGGTCGAAAGACAGAAGTTCGAATGGACAAAAGGTCGAAACACAGAAGGTCGTATGGACAAAAGGTCGAAACACAGAAGTTTGAATGGACAAAAGGTCGAACGGACAGATGGTCGTATGGACAAAAGGTCGAAAGACAGAAGTTCGAATGGACAGAAGGTCAAAAAACATTAGGTCGAAAGGACGAAAGGTCGAAAATGAGCGTTTTTTTCAAATTTTTCATAATGTATCAGTAAAACATAAATCAAGAAAATGCATTGTAGAAATTGATAATTTTCGAAAATAATCTGTTTATAATCTAATATAACTTACTCTCAAAAAACAAAAGTTCAAATGGACAAAAGGTCGAAAGACAGAAGGTCGTATAGACAAAAAGTCGAACGACAGAAGGTCGAACGATAGAAGATCGAATGGACAAAAGGTCAAAAAACAGTAGGTTGAAAGGACAAAAGGTCGAAAATGAGTGTTTTTTTATTTTTCATAATGTATCAGTTAAACATAAAACATGAAAATGCATTGCAAAAATTGATTTTTTTCGAAAATAATCTATTTATAATCTATTTACTCTCGAAAAAATCATTGATTCCCAGCAATCATACACCCAAAGTTAAAGAACGAGGGGATAGTCCTCACGAAAAGAAACGTGAGGAAAGTGCTATTTTGCGAGAGTATAGTCCTCTCACGTGTTCATTCGTTCATTGGAACAGTTCATCCTATTGAGTGGCTTATATGGACAAATGACCGCCACTTCGTCATCGAATCATGATGGCCCATACGGCAAAGGCACGGTTCAATATGCCGAAGGTCTTGAGTTCGAGTCTCGGTACCGGTACATTTTTTTGATGATGAACTTTTTATGAAGATGAACCCATGAGTAAAGTACTCTCAGGATTTATCCTCTCAGTCCGCACACAGTACCATTTTACTACCGAATCGTGCTCTTTATCCTCTCGTATGCCGATGTCCAGTTCAATCTAACTGTATTATGTTCAGGATCAATAAAAAAAAGCTGTTATTTTTTTTTTGTTATAACAATGCGATAAATTAATAAGAAGTATACATTAAAAAGCAATCCAAGTACAACAAATATCCTCAATTTGACTTCTCATTTCATTTTGATGATTTTTTGCTCGAAAAAATTAAGGTTAACTTTGCGGAAATCGCACCAAAGCATCACCGTTCCGCAACTTCACCGAACTAACGGAGGAAAGAGGCAGGATTAACACCAATTCACTTCTTTGTCCTACTTGGCCGGCGCGGCGCGGAAAGTGAGTGATAAAAATTCATAATTAATTCACCCGGTCGTAAATAAGCTTTCATTTTATTGGTTCGACGGTAATTATGGCTTTTTTTTGGGGGAAGAAGCAAAATAAATATTATTCCCTATCGCCAGCACCTCTTCATCACGGTGGCGAACGCGAATTTTATCCCGGTTTAACATGCATAATTAATGAAGTTATGAATTTTCGGAACACAACCGTGCACCAATTGTTGTGTGATAGTGTTTTGTTTCAGTTGGTCGAGCAAAAAAGTCATAAATCACCATAAATTAGTTTGGGGCGAGAATTGGTTCGACGTGTGTGCGGGTGTCGCATCGATCTCCCGTCATTGATTTCTGCCTTTAACTTCCTGTGCTGCAACGGGAAGGCAAAATGCCTGAAATATCGAGCAGGGGGACCGGGAAGGCTGCCGAAACCAATAAATCATGAATGATGACGGTCTTCTGCTCTTGACCCTACTGCCAACCCGAGCAGAAATCACAGACAATCGGAGAATAGCAAGATTTCTACTCCAATCTTGGACGTGATTTGTCCGTAACCTTACGGCTGCAACGGTAGCCAGGCCCTGGAAGACTAATGTGAAAATCGATAAGGAATAATATCAAATTTATCAACCAACCTTCACGAACAGATGTGTCTGTGGCGAATCCTACCTTTTCACCCAAAAAAAAATGCCCAAGGGTGGAAGAATTTGGAAACACCAACTCCCGGAAACTTTTCCGAGCTTTCCCCTTCCGGCTGACCCCGTCCCTTGCGGCACGTACCCTCAACTTTTCTGGTCGGTTCATCCGGTACCTGCTGCTTGACGAAGAAACGGTCGGACGGACTAGACACCAGCAACAACCGGTTGTCCCCGACGTCCGCTTCTGCGGGGGGATTTGTGTAGAAAAACGAACTTCCGGCGGATGTTTAAAATTAAATAATATGATAAATGTGCGCCCTTCTCTCTTGGATGCACCCGACTTGACTCTGGGGGAAAAACGGGAAGCTGGTGCTGCACGGAGTCTCGCATGCTCAGTGCTGGACCTATTTGAGGTAAATTGGTGGAATTTGTTAGCTCACTCTTGAAGGAAGGAGATTGGCTAAGTATACTCCGAGTTCAAGATTGTGGATTTATTTTTTTTTTTCAAAAAAAAAAAAGATTGCAAATTGAATGATCGTAGGTTCGATGTATGTTCATGAAATGAAATGTTCAATTTAAGGTGCAGCACAATCCTCCGCAGAGCATCTCTGTGCAGGAGAACCACAAGTATTGCGGTTTGTTGACCTCGTTTCCGGCTTGGGAAGGATCACACAGCCAACCAACGTTTGGCAACGTTTAGCAGCCGGAACTAGGACGGACTCTCGGGTGGAGCGTGGGACGGCACATCACAAACGACGATAGACTCGGGGCTCCCCCGAGATGACCACCATAAAACCGCAGCCGCTCCAAAGCACAAGAGGAATTACCAGAATGAGGAAGTTATTTTCCCATTTTCGTCTCTCTTTTTTTTTTGCAGGTCGCTGCTTTCCTCCCCGAAACTGGACTGGATGATGATTGCAACAAAGAAACGATATAATAATCGTACACAACCGACCGACGAGGCCGTCGTCGCCACAATCTGATGAAAGACGGCAGCAGGGGAAGAAATTACAGTGCAAAATTCCAAGTCCCAAGTTTCGGACCGTCCACTTGTGTGATAAGGGTTTCCGGGGGGGTGCGCGCACAGTGCAAAATTCAGCGTTTCAGAACTTCCACCTTGAGGCTGTCCTGTAATCAAGAGTTTTGCTTCGTACTGTGCCCGCTCAGAACGCTGCTCTCGGACACCACGCCGAAAACAGTTACAACAAACCAGAAACGACGCAAAAACCAGTTTCAGCAACTCTGGCAGCAGCTCGAGATGACGATGGAGAAGAGAGCTGGCCAGAAACTAACGGTAAGGGCAGGCCTCCATAAAGTTGGATGAGGCATCCCTTCGGGTCCTGCCGCCACCCCACCCAACCCCCGGAATACTTCAGCATAACTTTAGCTTAAAGAGATGTGCAGAAGAAACCAGAATCTTGCCGCGTCAGAGCTATGTTCGCAAAAGGTTTCATGTTTTGAGAATGTAAATAATGCCTCCTCTTGTGTTGTGTTGTGTGTGTGAGCAGTGATGATTCCTCCTCACTGGGGAAGGATTAAAGCAAGTGGCGTGCGGGAGCGAGGGAGGGGGCTTTATTGAATGGAAATCGGATGGGCGTTTACGACCTACCTCAAGCGGCGATAAGGCTGGTCGAGCGGAGCGGAGGGATTGATTGGTGGTGTTCGAGACCTAATGACTTTAAGAATTTTGCTAACGATGCTAGTGGAAAACAATTCCAGCTTGTGTGGTGTGAGTTGACCTAATGAGTTACCTTGCTGGAAGCAGTACATTTATTGAAATAGAAATTGAGCACTTGAAAATAAGGTTCTACCACGATGGAATTTGTAGCAGAGAATAAACAGTGTAGAACATGGCAAAAGGCTCCTGATAAGCTTCTTATTTCTAGGCCTGTCTTCTTGGAACTGAACAACGTTTTAGACTTGGTAATGATTTCATACCGAAGATTTTTCGCTGAAAATTAGAATTGGAATTTCTAGCGAAACTAGAAACTCAAAAGTTTCAATGGTTGGGTCAAAACTTAGCAACTACTTTCTCTACTATTTATTTTGTTCACTCATGCGAGTTCTCCTTCCAATTTGATAGCTATCCTTACGAAAATGCTTCAAAAATATGTTCTGATCGATTTGATGCTCTTCTTATAATGAGTCAAAAGTATCGTTGTTTGCTTAAAAATTAAGAAATGGAAAAAAATATTTTCCACGGAATATTGAAATATTTATTTAAATTAGTAGGATTTTGTACGATAAGTTGAAAAAAGTAGCAAAAGTCGTAATGTTATCAAACGATAAAAAAATAAACGACGAGTTCTGAAAATATCAAGTTTTACAACGAGAAGAAACAACTGTTTTTTTTTGCAATTCCGGAAATCTCCCTTTAAATTGCATTTTTAGTGAAACTTTATTTACTTTATTTTTTAAGATGAAAAGCATGCTGTTCCGTGACAGGATACCCAACAGTTTTATAACGAAATTGCCAAAATGTAAGCTACCATTATTTCGATATTTTCGAAAAAAAATATATCAGAAATGTAAAAGATGCCTCGGCTTAACAATTGGCATTTTTAGTCATCTAAAACATACTTTTTTTCCAAATATACCGAAATCAAAAATTGTATTTAGGCGCAATTTCATTTTTTTTAAATAGAGAATTAAACAAAAAATTGATGATTTTTATAAGACTAAAGCTTTTTCTCTCACGTAGTCCTTAGTTTTATTATTTTTATTGTTACTTTACCGAAGATACCAACCAAATCGATCAGAAAATTTCAAGATACAGCATTTTTGAATGACCACCGGATGATGAAAATATATTCATTCAATAAACCATTATTTGCGTATGTCCCAAAAGATTGTTCGTTAACAAGATTCTATTAAAAATTAAACTCAAATTGAAGAACCGTACTGATAAAAACTGTCACACAATGTTTTATACTAGAAAAGAATGTTGACATTTGAAATCTTCTAAGTATAACCTCTGATCAGACAAATTTTAAGTATAGAAAAAGATTCTTAATAACTTGCGATTTTGCAAAGATATTTAAGCATAAGTATTAAAAAATATATGAAAAAAGGTCGAAAGACATAAGGTTGAATGTAAAAAGGTCGATTGGACAAATGGTCGAATGGGCAAAAAATTGATAGGAAAAAAAGAAAAAAATGTATAACTTAAAAAATATTTAAGAAGTTGAATTTTTTTCAAAGAACTGCTCATGTTTGAAATAAAATAATAATAGTCACCATATTATTACAAAATATTATTATATGAACTTATGTTGTCCCGCCCGTGTGGATCAATCGGACCGCGCACTGGACTCACAATCCAGAGGTCGCCGGCTCGAATCCCGCGGCGGGCGCTCTAAAATTCTTTGTGTAAATATGGGTATTCGGCGCCGTCGCTCCTTGCCATACTTTCATACACTTAGGAGCCCAGGGCGGCGAAGTCCTTGTAGATAAAAGGAAGACACTAGTGGTTGGTACTAGCAATGGTGGCCGACAGCTATAAAGTCAACTTCGTTTTTCGTATGTTTTTTTTAATGTATGAAAAACTTCTCAAAAAATGTTTTGGAATTTTTCTGTTTATTAGAAAAAAATCATTATTAAAAGGATGGATAAACTCTCACAAAAAAATGGAATTTATTTGTTAGAAAATATTTTTTCAAGAATATTTTATAAATTTATAATTATTAATATTAGTTTATTTCCCATTCGACCTTCTGTCCACTTTCGACCTTTTGTCCACTTTTGACTCTTTGTCCATTCTCGAGTGAGTTTTCAAAAAACCGTAAGAGCCACCGTGACCTCTCGCACTAATTTTCGTTTTTCTCGAAAATTAAACAAAATTTCATTTACTTTTAGTTTATTTTTAGGTTACTTGTAGGACATGTAGATGAACAATCGCGAGCATTTTTGATTTTGTTTTTTCGTAAGTAGGTCGAGTACCGATGCAAAAAGGACTTTGTTTACCAATGGCTCTTACGGCTTTTTGAAAACTAATCCGAGCATTCGACCTTATGTCTTTCGACCTTTTGGCATTCAACTTTTTGTCCATTCGACTTTATGTCTTTCAACCTTTTGTCGCATATCCAGTTTTAAAATAAATAAAAGTAAAATTTGAATTAAATATTTATGCTTTACTTATTTATCAGCGAAATATAAGTTAAAACAGTCCAAATAGTGAAATATTTGTGATTGTTTGCCAGTTATGACAATTTCCTTCAAGAGAGTTTCGGGAAGAACACAGAAAAAAATAATGGTATTATTTATCAGCGAATTGTGAGTGATATATTTTGTGTCAAAAAAGTGTGATGGACACTTCCTGACCAATTTTAGAACAAATTTCTGAGGATGGTGGGGCAATTACCCCATGTTGCCACACCCTGTGCATGTTCGTGGTAAAAATGATGATAAACATGATGAAAATTCACCAAAAACTGATAAAAATTCAACAGCACACTTTTTTTTACATAAAATCTGTCACCATTCTCTGATGAATATTATGATAAATTATATTATGAATTAACAGAAAAATTCATGAGAATATCAATAACTTATTGATATTGTTTTGAGAGTTAAGAAGAGATTTTGGAAATGATACACAGAAGAGTTGTTTCGTTGACGATTGAAAAGTGTACGCCCTAAGCCAGCGACAAAATTATAATCAAAGATGAGAGGTTAAAAAGCAAGTTCTTTCCGTATCGAACAATTCCCGTTCAGCTACTCTCTTAACGTGATCGTCCGCAACAATCCCACGGAATGTATCCAGCGGCCAAGTTTGCGCAGTAAACAGACTATTAATAATCGCGCATCGACCGCAAATTCACAGCAGTTGGCACTGCCGGTACAGGAGCTCCCGGTAATGACCCTCCGACTGGTTAGCGCGCGCTCGCATCAATCAAAGCTCGCAAAGGGGGTAATGATGTCTTCAAAATATACAAAATTGCACCACCATCGCGCTAGGATTGCAGACTTGCTGGCGTGCCCAGACTGTTCTGCCGGAATGCCGTAAGGGCCGCGGGACTCGCCAGTCGTGGTCTTCTATAAACCATTTCTCAGAGTGCCGCTGCACATTTCCAACGCGATTCTCTTTCTCCCTCTCGAGATGACGACGGCCACGTTCGTAAAAATATGAGTGTGAAAATGTGTGTATTTGTTTATTTATAAAATCATAAAAATAAAAATCTTGCCCACCCTCTTGCCGAGGCTTGGTCAACAACGGCTTGAGTCCCTATACTGAGATTCACACACCAGCAGCTCGGGATTCAACCATCATCATCAAACAAATCTCGGCGAGAACACAACATGTGTTGTGTACAAGAGGATGCGGGGGGGAATCCGGAGAATACGGGGAAGAGCTCAGCGGATAGACGGAAAAACATAACTCAGCATCAATAATAAACAAGATTTTCCGGCTATCAACAGAGGGAGAAAAACTGCACTTTTCAGCAGTTCCAACAACGGCTTCTTCTTCGGACGACGCAAACCATTGTGAACATCTCTCGTACGTCATACAGAGCTGAAATTACGTGAGTCCGAGATGGAAGATTTGCCACCGAAATGAACGAAAACAGATCACAGTGATGGGGGTACCTATTTGCAGCTGAGGACGCGCGCGCGGTCATGGAAGTGTTGACGAAGCCGTGCGCGTTAAAAACTAACTAAGCCGAAAATCAACCGGCCATCCATCAGTCCATCAACCGGGCGGCGGCATTCAGTTACCTCCGACGCCGTCATCCGGTGGAACGGACGCAGAGCGGTGGGCACACGAAAAGGAAGAACTCGTTGAAAAAACATCTGGACCGAGAATCGAACCCTTGCCCTTTGATTGGTATTCGGACGCCTTACCACTAAGCTACGATGGCTTCGGAGAAACAAAGCGTAGAATGCAAGGTAGTTAAACATGTCAAGACGAATCGCTTCGCGCAGTGGCGAGTGACATTCTTTGTCAGTATTTTCTTCTTTGGGTGTACGACGATTGCCGTCGGTCAGTCAGCGCGTAGAACGCTCATTTTCACCTTTTCATTTTTTCAGTTTTTTTTTTCTTATTAGGGGAAAATTTTCGCCGAAGGAACTCCCGCTCACGAGTCGAGAGTTGGTTTTAAAAATAAATTACTGCGTCAAGCGTCGAGCTCTTCCAAAGAATTCCGCGCGCGATGATGGCGTGTCGCTGAATATCTTGAGGACACGCCACTTCTGGATTCGAATTTGGTTCGAGACGCCGGCGGATTGATTTACACCTGGTAGGGCGTGTGGCGTTTCGCTTGTTGATACCGCCTACAGTCAATGCTCCGCTAATCTGATACCTTCCCAAAATCCGCCGTAATAGCCGCTGGCGAAAGTGGCAAACTCCTCAAACAAAAAAAAAAACAGGTTGGCGAACCCTAATTTACGAGCGCCATAAAGTTTCAACTTGCTCCGCTTTTCCTCTCTCTCTCTCGAAACATGGCCCAGGTGAACAAGTTAGCCAAAGAGTTCACGCACAATGTCGAGGTTGAACGCTGGAGTTGGGGAAGCACCGCCGTCAACGACCTCGAAGCGAGACGCGCGGAATCTGTGTCACGGCGGTTATGCTGCTCGAAGCACTTCCAGAACATCGCCCTAAAACGCTTCAAATCGCGCGCGATCAAACTTTTTCCAAAGCAACATTAGCGGCGGCGGCGTCGGAGTGCGATGTAATTTATGTTTGGTTGTTGATTTATTTGGTTGGAGCAGGCCGGAGAAGAAAACAGAAATCTAAATTATAGACTGGATGTGGTTTGGGGAGCGGCAGTTCTGGCATTCAAAAAAAAAAGGTAGCTGCGTGATGGAAGCGATTAGAAGAGGTGCTGTACATAAAAATTCTGATGAAAGATAAGGACAAAGTTTTACGAGAATCGATCAACTGGTTTGCGGTGGAGAGAATTTCAGAAAACCCTGGACCAGTCTTATTTAGCCGTCTCAAATTGAAGCTATGTTTAGGCGTCTCAAATCAAAGTCTTTTTAAAGCGTCTCAAGTCGATGTATAGTTTTTATTGAGGCGTCTCAAAAGTCCTCTTTAACGTCTCTAGATAATAATTTTGACGTCTGAATTCAAAATTTGCTAGCAATAGGACGTCTCAGTCAAAGTCCTTTTTAATCTTCTCAAGTGAACCACAGTAAATGTCGTATTGAAACGTCACAAGTCAAATGATATTCAAGCGTCTCAAGTAATAGACTTATTTAGCAATTGAAGCCAAATTCCTTCATTAAGATTCTTAAGTATATGTCTTGTTTAGGCGTCTCAAGCCAAATTCTTATAGCGGCGTTTTATGCCAAAGTCCTTTTTAAGCGTCTCAAGTCAAAAGCCTATTAAGGCGTCTCAAGTCAATGTCGTTTTTAGACATCAAATTCCAAATAAGACTTCTCCGTTTTAAGTGTTTAGTCAAAATCTTTTTCAAGCGTCTCAAGGCATAGTCCTATTCAGGCATCGTAGGTCAATGTCATATTTATTTCGGAAAATTCCAAATTTAACATCTCCAGCTTAAGTCTGATTTAGATCTTATTTAGACGACTACAGTCAAATTCACAACAACACGTATCAAGCCAAAGTATTATAAAGGAGTCTCAAGTCAATGTTCTATTTAGGCGTCTCTGAAGTCAAAGCCTTTATACGCGTCTCACAACCTAAGTCACATTTGAGCGTCTCAGTACAAAGTTCTTTAAGACGTAAAGTTTCATTAAGTTCAAGTCAAGTCTAAGCCACGGTGGGTAAGAAAGGGATTATTATGCAACTTGCATGTACCTCGGAAATTCCTTCTGGAGGTTGTTGGGGGTACTATTCTGAGTCAGAAAAATCAATTCCCAAAATATTCTGTCGGTGAAAACTGGTTTTATCTCGATTTGAAGTTAAAAAACCTAATATATCACCTAAAACCTCAAAAATACGTCTAAAATCACGGTCTAACTCTGAACAAAGATGCACATTTTTATCAAGATATCAATTCTTAGTTCCCAAAATATATTCCTGACATAGTACACCTCAAATCGACCCATTACTTGAGTCCCAGCGTCATCAGGAGGTGTAAAATAGTGATATTTCTAAAACAATATTTTCAATTTGCTCTGGTAAATAAACTGTCATGTCTGAATTCAAAATTAATGTTGTAGCATTGTTGCAAACAAAATGAAGAACAATTTTGCAGAAAAAGAATGAAATTTTATCCATTTTCAGTTAAGTTATGTCTATTTTAGTGGGAAAATTGCTGCCAATTTTCAAAATTCTCGATATTTAACTCATTTTGTTATTGACAGCTACTGCGATCATACTCAGTAGGATGTAACAAAAATTACATTTTGGCGGTCATTCTGGGACTTGTTACGGAGGGCATACTGAGCTGAAATCCCAAATATGTGCTTGATTGAACTCAACAGGAGCATGCTTTTGCGCTTGAATTTTTAATAAGATTCATCCCGTAAATTTCTTGTTTTATCAAAAATGTAGATTTTTAGTCATTCTGGTCACTGAAGCGTTTATTTTCAACATCATTGGCGTGTAGGACAGATCCTTGCGCATGTTTTGGTATAGATAATATTGAATTGAAGTACTCTGAAGCTCTGTACAGGTGTTCAGAGTTTTGAAATTTTTCTAAAAAAACGTTCCAGCAGAAAAGATAGGCGTTGCGAAATTTCTTTTGCTCAAAACTTCAATGTTATATATACCAAAACATGCGCAAGGATCTGTCCTACACGCCAATGATGTTGAAAATAAACGCTTCAGTGACCAGAATGACTAAAAAATCTACATTTTTGATAAAACAAGAAATTTACGGGATGAATCTTATTAAAAATTCAAGCGCAAAAAGCATGCCCCTGTTGAGTTCAATCAAGCACATATTTGGGATTTCAGCTCAGTATGCCCTCCGTAACAAGTCCCAGAATGACCGCCAAAATGTAATTTTGTTACATCCTACTGAGTATGATCGCAGTAGCTGTCAATAACAAAATGAGTTAAATATCGAGAATTTTGAAAATTGGCAGCAATTTTCCCACTAAAATAGACATAACTTAACTGAAAATGGATAAAATTTCATTCTTTTTCTGCAAAATTGTTCTTCATTTTGTTTGCAACAATGCTACAACATTAATTTTTGAATTCAGACATGACAGTTTATTTACCAGAGCAAATTGAAAATATTGTTTTAGAAATATCACTATTTTACACCTCCTGATGACGCTGGGACTCAAGTAATGGATCGATTTGAGGTGTACTATGTCAGGAATATATTTTGGGAACTAAGAATTGATATCTTGATAAAAATGTGCATCATTGTCCAGAGTTAGACCGTGATTTTAGACGTATTTTTGAGGTTTTAGGTGATATATTAGGTTTTTTAACTTCAAATCGAGATAAAACCAGTTTTCACCGACAGAATATTTTGGGAATTGATTTTTCTGACTCAGAATAGTCCCCCCAACAACCTCCAGAAGGAATTTCCGAGGTGCATGCAAGTTGCATAATAATCCCCTTCTTACCCACCGTGTAAGCCCTATTGAGACGTATCAAGTCCTATCTAGGCGTCTTAGGTCAAAATGGTTTTACACGTCTCACGTAGTTTTATTTAAGCGTCTCAACTCAAAATATCATATCTACGTCTCTTAAGTCAAAAACCTACTTAGCATTTGGGCGTAATAAAAATTTGAGACACTTCAAGTTGAATTCTTTTTCAGGCGTCTCAAGTTTAAGTCTTATTTAGACGTCCAATTCCAAAGCCCTATTTGGACGAATTAAGTCAAATTCACAATTAGACGTATTCAGCCGAAGTCTTATTCAAAAATCTCAAGTCAAAGTTCGTTTTAGGCGTCTCTCCAGTCAATCCATATTTAAGCGTCTCAGGACGATGTTCTTTAAGACGTAAAAGTTTTATTTAGTTGTATCAAGGCAAAGTGCTATTTGAGCGTCTCAAGCCAATGTCCTGTTTAAACTACTCAAGTCAATGTGTTTTAAAACGTCTCAAGTCGAAGTTTCGTTTAGGCGTCTCAAGTCAAAATATTATTTCTACGTCTCTTAAGTCAAAATCCTTACTTAGACGTCACAAGAAAAATCTCTAGAAATGCTTCAAGTTGAAGTCCTATTTAAGCGTCTCAAGTCTAACTCCTGTTTAGACGCCACAATTCAAAGTCATGGAAATTGTTGATGAAGCTGTGTGCGTCCGAGTGTCTCAAGTCAAACAAAAGTTTTATTTAAAGTCGCAGGGTTAAGTCCTTCTAGCCACAATATAGACGTCTCAAGGCAAAGTCCTAACAGAAATTTCGATATTATTCCGCGATGATGTTCAAGTTATTCAATATAAATTCCTCGGAAACTTTGGAACCCCAAATTTCACAGAAATTGGCTACAAAAAAAAATCCATTCAACGAAGAATACGTGGTCCATCTACCGCAATTCAATAGGTTTTCAAACTTTGGCCCTCTGTCAATCGTCAGAATCGGTATGCCATTGACGTCCTCCTCGTCAGTGTTCTCCACTCAACCTGCGGCCCTACTTCATATTATCATTTTTTTCCAGTTTCTCGCCTAGAGCCCACAAATAACAATCCCATCACATGGAGTCGAACCCGTCCAAAATCCATCTGCCACTTGACCCAGATCTTCACACTCGGTGACCACCGCCACACTTTGGTATCGTTTTGCGGTTTTGCCAGCACCGTTCCGAAGCTCGTCATTTTCACTCCCGGCGGTCACTACCGGGACGTGACCGAACCCCCCAATCGTCGTCATTTTCTGATGGAGCCACTTCAAACCGGACATCTTCATCCTCTCGGGAGTCGAGATGCGATACTATTTCCATCATGAGAAAGAAGGTAGCCCCTGTACGTGACCGGAAGTTCTCGAAAAAAAGAACAGTGGCAGCCAACGTCTGGGGGCCAAGGTCATTAGAGAAAGCTGGTCCCCCCGCAGGGGAAAGTGGCCACCACTTTGCAAGGATGTCACACAACACACGCTCAAGTTGGCAACAATTAAGTGAACCATATTTTTTCACTTTACCGACCGGAAGTCACGACACGGTAAAGTGCACGAACGTCACACGAGGCTAATTTGTGTGTGTTTAAGAATTTTATTTTTAAACTTTGTGCTGCCAGGTGGAATTTTAATCGCTTCCTGAAGCAACATCGAGTGAAAGTTTGCTGGGTACACTCAAACAAAAAAGTACTTGCTACAAAAACGAAATGGGAGTATTTTACCCTCAAGTTATTAAAAAAAAAGTTTATCCACGAAAAAAGTGTTACTGACGGAAATCGATCCCGCAACCTTTGCCTCACAAGCTCATGCCTTTACAGTTTCGGCCAGGTTGGCAATTCAAGAGCATTACTCTCTCAGTCCAAATCGAGAGCATTTTACTCTCGACCGTTTGCTGTGAGTGTAAAAACCTTATCAGAGGGCCTTATGTGACGAACGTGAAATGATTTCAAATAAAGTCACAAACTTCAATCAAAACCTCCCCCCCGACCAGATGCAGCCACCGTTAAAAACGAAAATCGAAAATATTAAATTTCAACTTTCTGTACGATATGCTTGCACAAACAGCAACTGATGACTGTTTAAAATGTTCTGCCAGTTCCAGGCATCAATACGATCGCATGTATGCCTTTCGTTTTGCGAAGCAAAAAAAAACATCAAAACTTTGCTGTTTGAAATTGACTTGAAGAAAAATTTAACGAGAGAGCAACAACAAAAAAAAAGGCAAGAAATATGCGCGCATTCCGAGCTGGGTTGTGGAAGAAAGTCGAAAATTGAATTCACTTTTGAAAGCCCTCCTTCTTTTTGCCCGCCGGGTTCAGGGATGCTGTGTAACGCAATCGTCCTTGTTTCCTGCGAATTGTGGAAGGGGGTGCGAGAAAGCTGATTAATGTGGTTGAGGAGGGAATCTTGGCAGGAAATTTTTGAGCACATTTTTTTTTTCGTTGGTGTTTGTACATCTGGCTGTGAAGTTGGCAAAGGGTTGCGCAAACTTGGTCGTAAACACAGTTTGCCGTTTCTGGTTCATGTTTGAGGTACGACTGCGCAAAAAAGGAGAGGTAAAATGGATGATTTAGTTCATGCTGTTGGAGCGGCGAAAATAAACTTGAACTTTTGTTTTATTGAGTCCATTGCATAGTATTGATGCTCGGGTGGCACGTCGTCGATCTAAGAGGAAATAGCTCTCGAACTGGTTGTAGAACAGTACATCGTACACAGTAAAAAATTTCCGTGTAAAATCGCATGTAAAAGTATGTACATCACCTTTGTGAGCAAAAGCATGTAATATTGCATGAGAAAACGTGTAGATAGCCGAGGGTTGGGGCGCGGCCTAGTAATCTGGAGATGACTCTCATGCTTTTTCTCACAAAGGTGACCGTTCTCTCAATGTTAAACGAGTCCATATTACTCTCGATAGACTGCTGTAGAGCAGAATTGCTTGGCAAAGGATTTTTCTAACAATCAGTGGAGAAGAACTGAAAAATGATTAAGTAGTAACTCGAGAGCATTTTGCTCTGGAAATCACCATCATTCTCTCAATTCAAATCCAGAGTATTTTAACCCTCGACCGTCTGTGAGTGACGAATTGGCCGCCAATGTCGTCTGTTACTTGCTGCAAATGAACAACAACAAGCCACATTTCCTCCTCAGGAAAATAATTAATAACCTGATTGAAGCCCTTATCATCGCTCAAACAGTGTGTCACACTTGCGGAGACAAACATTACACAAGATAACGTAACAATCAATTACAACAAAGTGCAATGTGGGTTACTTACGTTCGGAAACGATGCTATCTGCACACGACATGCAATTCATCGTCCCCCAACACAGAGTGCCCACATTCTACCAGAACCCCGGTTATCACAGAGTGTCGTCCAAAAGACAATTGATTGGTACAAAAGGTAACGTGTTCGAGGAGCCTGACACAGCTAAAACAAAATTAACCGACACAGCTAAAATTTAATTAAATGTAATTTTACCTACATTATGTGAAAAAAAAATCGCTGAAAGCAATGAAAAAATAACCTTGGTGGTGTAATTTAACACAAATTCTAATGCGAAACTACGGATTTGTAATGTTACATACGAAACTGGATAAAATAACATCAGCGAGATAAAATTATCATCTTTTCTTAAGAAACTAGATTTTCACACAGTTATTTAGGTAAAATTAAATACAAAAGAGCTTAATTTGCATTGCATGTAATTTTACATGAATAATATGTAAAGTTTAAAATTACATAGAAAACGATGAGAATCACATCTTTCCTATGTAATATTACACAGTTGGTAATGTAAAATTACATATTTGTATTTTATATAAGAAATGGGTAAAACTACATGAATAAGTTGTTAATTTACACCTTCAAATTGTTAACTCATAGTATGTATTTTTTACTGTGATGCCAAGCCACAAGTAAAGGTGCTGTCGCCGCTCTGATAACACAATTCACGTGTAAACAATGAAATCGATTGCGAAATGAAAACCGACACTTGAGAGTGACAATTACATCGGGCCTGTTGTGTCGGCGATGTTCGATTCAATAGCAACCAACGAGTGGCCACCTGAGCCCAGGTGTCTGTTGTGTCCAGGACGACAACTCCGTAATTAAAATGGAAACATCCTTCGGCACTGTTGTCGTCGCGTCCAATAGGTCGTAGAGCACAATCATATTTCTGGAATGCCGGTCCTTTGCCACGTGAGATTTTTGTGTGTTTCACAAGAGAGAGAGCGAGCGAGTCCAGAAACCATTAACCATTCCGTTCGCGGCCGTTATTTTTCCCCGTCCAACAATGATCACGCGAGTCGCGAGGGGGTGGCAATCAACTTCACCTGACCAGCGCGCACAAACACACACGGATTCAATCAATAATCCATTACAATTGTAGTGTTGGCTTTTTTTTTCCTCTGTATACTAACCGCGCGTTGGCGTCAGCTATCCATCAGTCACTGGCTGAGCCCTGTTCGTGATGGATTTGAGTGTTATTTTTGTTTGGGCTTCAATTGATTCAATTTACTTGAGCCGCTTTTTTCCAATTATGCTGATAGGTCGTCCGAAACAATAGGCTTTCGGAGCTTCAGGTTTAATTTACGGGAAAATCTGAACTGGGTAGCTCGAAACATTGACTGAAAAGGTTGGTCAGACTGTAAAAACGCCATTTAAGCTTAGATCCCGCCGGTCGGCAGCGAAGCTATGGAAAAGTATAGTCCCGGGTGTGGTATTAACTCTCGCACTCTCGAACTTGGTAGGTCATTCCGAGGTTGTTAGGTCATTGGGAAAATTGGGCATAATCCGGTCCAGCCAAAAATCTCTGATATTCAATATGAACAGGATGAAATCGAAACGATTTACACTCTTGAAATCCCGAATTCTAGCGCAGGTCATCAAGGACACATCCTACGACCTTGGCGCGATAGCGAATGACCTAACCACACTTTCGCCACATTTAAATAAATTTTCTCCGCGTCGACAAGGTTGTTAATTGGAAATGCGACCTCCACGACATCGTCGCTGCTGCGGTGTGTTCCTACCTTCCCGTGGGTTGCGGAGAGCCAGACGACGAATTGGAAACCCCCCGCCGTTCGTGCACTAATAACTTACCTAAAACGAGAAAAGAGAAAAAAAAGGGCAGAAATTAATAACAATATTTTCGGTTAATTAGAGCAACAATATACGGCAGCGCACCGACGAGGGTGGCGTAATGTAATGAAGCTTTACGGGCCAAAACATCAGCCCTTCTCGGCACTAAACGAAGCGAACGAATTTTGCTGTCACTGCGGTTATTAGTCGGGACGACTAAGCTGTGCTTTAGTTTGGAACGTTGCAGAATTCTGCTGACCAGCAGGGCTTTGTTTGCACGAAAAGCTCATTCGTGATTTTTTTTCCTCTTCGATTTTTACAGCAAGGTAACAAATTTCGTGTTGGCTGGAATTCCGAGAAATTATACAGAACGCTAATCCACCCGAATTTAGTGTAGCCCAACTATTAAAGGTTGCTGAATTATTCAGAGCCATCGAGGAATGGGAAAGAAAGCCACAAAACGCCACATCAACGTCACGTGAAAGTAAAAACATTATCCACCCCACCCTCGTTGGTCCTTTAAATGTCACTCCGAATATTACATTTGGATGGGCCCCACTTTGGTTGTCCGTCCGGCTCCGATGTCCTGCTTGGTTAGAGTGGAATGAGGCTGGTATAAGGTCATCGTTGTGGTGGTGGAAGCTCATAGAAGTACTGCACCAGTTGTTACTGATATTATTTATACGTTTGGAGACGGATTGCTGTAGACACAGTGAGGAATCCTGAACTGAGACCGATAAGCTCTTTAGGAGCTGGTGGTGAGATACCTTTTTAAACAGATTCGTATACTCGTACTAAAAGGGCCAAATCTTCTGAAAAGAGCACCAGCGCTAAAGTGGGGTTAAACAAGAAGCCACGCTGATCAGTACCGGCGCCTGCCACTAGCCCGATCCAGCTTGCTTGTTTTTACAACAGTGTCCAGCCCCTCGATAACATTAAATAGAAATACCTTTAAAAATCGTTCCCATTCTTCCATCACAAGTCATAACTAGTCAAGCTTTGGACGGTCGAAAAGGGTTTGCGTTGCAGCAACAAAATCAACCCAAACGTAGACGATTTTGTTATTATTAGCTTGTTGAAGAGAGCTTTCGCGCTTGCGTCAGCGCAAAATGTCGGCTTGACAGCTCGGCCAAACGGGTCAAGTGACGGGTTTTTGTCACACCAAAGACGCACGGATTCGACAGGTTACACTTGGGCAAGAAGTGGCGCGTCAGCACGTTTCCTGACAGCGCGATAAATCTTCTTCCAGAGGTCTTCTAGAAGATGGGAAGGGGGGCTGCCACTAATTGGGATAGCTCCCCTAGAGGTACGTGCCCGTGTGGACAAAGTTTCCGCCGACGACGACGACGATGGTATCGGTTTTCGAAGTTACTGCTGACGCGGCGACAGCGCAACACCGTCGTTGTGCGGCCGCAAGTCTTCAAATGTTTTGATAGATAAGCGAAAATAAAGTGAACGTCGTCGTCATTGTCATCGTTCCTCAACGGGTCCTGCCTGGTTGTGGCAGCCAGCAGAATGAAATATTCAAATTGAAGTGGGTTGCATGTGATCGACATGTTAACATACCGGTCTACAACACCATGACGACGACGTTCTTCGTTCAATCTCTAACACAGAAGAGATACGGATGACGCTTCTGCCCGGGACGGAAAATGGCACTTTTTGACATTTATGTTTGCCGATACAAACACAATGCCAGCTTCATCAAGTGGCGTTCCATTTATGACACGGCAAGAACTGCAACACTCCCAACAATGGATTTGATATCCCGGTATGGAAGTGCGAATGCACGAAATGTCACCGTGATTTGACATCAGCAACGCGCTGAAATGCCACGCGCCATCGTAAAGCTGTTTGTTCAAGCACTCCGACGAAGCGTTGGCAACTCAGTTGGTAAAGTGGGCGGACCAACGCGCATGGCGCGTGTTCAAGTCTCGCCGTCTTCAAAGTTTTTTTTTATTTTCATTTTCACGATTGCCACTCGAAAACTTCGGCACTCAAATAAAACCCATTAAAGCAAACAATTTTCCAACTTAATTAATTTTGCCACCATGTTGCAAGCGCACAGCGAGTAAAACGAGCAAAACTCGATTATTATTGCTATAACCTCACTCTTCAAGTCGCTCTTTCGGAAAAGGTGCAACTTTGTGTCGCCCACCTTTTTTTTTCTTTCACATTTTGTGAATAATTGGAACGCCATTGGCAAAGGTCCTGGCCGCATCCTTTTTCGGGCTCCGTCACGTTCCTTTCACAGACGTGACCAAAGGTCAAGCAGGACACTTTTGAATAAAACGTCAACTTTTCTCGGCGGGCCACTAACGAGGCATTTCGATTCATTATTGCGCAATTCGGCGGATTATTCTGGGAGGAAAAATTAACTTCCCGTCCCAGAACAACTGCTCTCCGGAACGTCCAGAAATCCTGCACATTAGTTGTGCAAACATCAAACAGTCGTAAATGTCAACAAAAGTGAAGTGGTCTTCTTCATATTTTTTTTTCTCTGCTCGCATTCAAGCCGAAACTTGGGCTGGATTATGACGGGGGAAAACGTTCGCATTGCACACCCTTGGGGACTCCTAGTTCCGTCCAAGGCGGGGTTGATTCCTTTTTATAGTGTTGACTATCAAAAAAAAAAGAGTCGTATAAACAGAACTAGTTGGGTCTTCTAGGGTTTTAAGCACGTGGCATTTACCAACACACAGCGATAGAGTCGTGTAAGCTTTTGTGTGTAGACACAGACGGAGTGTGAAGGCCTTTAGAAAAGTACCCGATCCATGACACAATAAACTTTCATAACTGTGGCACCGGAGTTCGTCGTCGTCGGTTCTGGAAGGACTGTGGGACCGGGCTTCGGGTGTGCATGGTAAAAGTTGAGAGCATTTTACTCCTCAGATCATTTTAAAGATATAAACTGTACAAAATTTGAGAAAAAAATAAAAGAAGCGGGAATCGATCCCGTGATCTTTGACTTATAAGTATCGTGCTTTTACTGTTTCGGCCACAGGGTTGCCAGGTAGCCAGATAAATCTGAGAATGCCTGATTTTTCAAATGTCAGCCAGAATAAAGATTTATACTTCTATGTGCCAAATATTACCAGGTTTTGCCAGATTTTTCAATTTATTTATCTTTTTGATTAAAATGAATGATTTTAATTGAAAATAAAAAAATCGTTTGTGTATATCTTAAAAAAAAATTAACATGTTAAAATCAACCATATAAATTTTACAAACAATTGAATTATTTCATACCCTTCCTCCCCTTCAACTTTTAAAATTGTTAGATTTTCATCTGCCAGATTTTTACAAATTTGTAATCGATACATTGCGAGATTTATTCAAATTTTGACCTGTTAACCCTGAGCGGCCATCACGACAATGAGACATTTGAAGTCGTTCTCCTCTCTGCTCCACCATCAATCTTTAAATATATTTGAAACGCTAAAATGAAACTCATTCCAACCAAATTAGACGATTCCCCCATCAAACAAATGGGATTTGTGTGCCTTTTCTTTCAATGCATTGTTGACACCTTAATACATGGTTAAAGCGAAACAATCATCCAATCGAGAGTAAAGATAAATGAAAATTGATTGTAAAACTGTACAGGGGCATTTTATTCCCAAAATCATTCTAAAAAAAAAATACTCTCGCAAAAAAAACTCAGTGGAAATCGATCCAAGAACCTTTTAGTTATCAGAACCGTGCCTTTACAGTATCGACTATCGCGACAATTAGTACTTCGAAGGTATTTTCTTCTCAGTTGTAATCTCAAATCTCTCAAACCAAATCGAGAGCATTTTACTCTCACCCGTTAGTTGTGCGTGTTCGTTTTGACGTTGGCAATCGCATGAAACGCTAGAATGCGAGATTTCAAACGTCAAACTTGTTTCAACCAACGAACAAAAGGGAAGAACTGCACGTTTTTTTCTTCTCTCAGTTTTTATTTTTAACGTCTAAATTTAAGTCGAGAGTTTCCGTTTTGATGTTATTTAAATTTATGAAACGCTAAAATGCAAGATTTCAAACTGCAATAACTTCAACCTATTTCAACCAAATTTTCTGATTCACCCATCAAATGAAAGGGTATAACTGTACCTTTCTTCTCAAAACATTGTTGACCATTTAGAAATCCAAGTTCTTCTCCAAACTTCACCGTGCCCACCCATTCCTTGCGTCAAACTAAGTGCTGTTTGTACACGATGATGATACGCCCTTTTCTCATTTTTCGAACATTTTTTTTATTCGTCTTCTTTCTGCCTTGTTTGCTCCTGTGACCCCCACGTGTTCCGTCGCGCCGTAACTTGACGCGCACGGTTCCAAGTGCTCGTCGTTGTTGTTGTTGGGGGGGTATGGAATCGATATATGGGTTAGTACCTCGCGATAGTAACCGGCCGCGGCAATGGTGTTTGTACAAGGAAAAAAAGAAGAAGACCGCCATTGTGTCGAAATTGTTTGCTCTCGTATACGACCACAATGATGTGATGGCCAATGGTGACGACGACTATGGCTCCATCAAACAAAGTGCCCTCTCTATTCGTGGAATTGTCCACGGGGATGGGACTTGGAGGTAATAATAGAGCTCACTTCCTGACTGGTGCACGATCTGTGGCCTAATCGCGAAGTCGAAGAAATCTACTCTTTGCAGCTAATGGATTGCGACTCAAGACATTCTCGGAAGAAATGATCCCTGCAACGTGATGAGATGCACTGTTAAATCACGTGAAGATATACATTTTCCAAAGGACAAATTCCATACGAAAGCTTTCAGGTAATGAAATTTCTCAACCACTCGAGCGAGCACAAAGTTTCCCATTCTGCAAATAGTTTCGTCGAAGTTTTTTCCCGAGCAAATCGTGCGCAAGTTCTTCGACGAAGCAGAGCTTGGCAATGACATCGTTTCCTCGCAGGAAGTTGTTCATCCTTACGATGCAGCGCGATACGCGCACCACACTCCTTAAAAGTGTGTCATTAGTGAAACCCCTGCCACACATCGCACTTGGCGCATTTTATGCCCGCGTGCACTAATGACACATAATCGAAAAGATAAACAGAGCGGTAACTACGTAGCGGGCTTTTTTCCAGCACGAAAGCCAAATTTTACGGTTTGGAACACCCATTTGATAGTGGAGGTAACCAGCGAACGTTTTGCCGCCAGCGAGTGTAGCTTAGTTGGTAAAGTGACAGGTTCGGCGCTAGGCGTAGGTTCGAATCCCATTGAAGTCATGTTTTTTTTTTTTGACATTTAGCAACAACGTTAGCAATACTTTAGTAATTTGTCAGTTTAACACCCCAGATAGAAGCTGTCGTCGCCGTATAACTCTTATCTAAAAATCGATTAAATCCACCAGCGAAAAAAGGAAGCCACACTAAGTGAGACACTTTCCCGCGAGAGGGCTATAGCGCGCTCGGTTTATGACGCCCGCCCTCTCGTAATGTTGTAAGAGTCATTAGAGAGATAAGACTGGCGCTGCGCTTTTCCGTTGCGCGTCGAAACGAGCAAGAAAAAAAAAATACCAGTACGGGAAGCTTTTGATGTCCTCGCCGTCGATATCCAACGCCGGATGACTGAGAAAAAACGGAAGAAGAGGTATCTTGATGTGCAGACTTCCTTCGCCGCTGCGCTTCTTCCGATGGTCTAATTTAAAGAGCTGTGAGCGCTCTTAATTTTGTTCGATGGATGAAGACCTCGCGGGGTTAATGCTTAAGGATGATGAATGTGTTCTTTTTCTGTACGTTGGCAGCTCTTCATTACGGGATGCTACTTAAGTCTACTTGCGATCCTGATTACCCTTCCGAGCGATTAATTTGCGCGCCATCTGCCGGGTAGAAAGTACGCGCGCGGGTAGAACACGAACATTTTGACAGGCGGAATTAAAAGATTGTAGATAAACCGTGAGAGGGCGTTCTCGACCCTTTTAATCAATTTCTTAGCCTGACGCCTTCTTTTCTGTCTACTTTGGCATGCACGCGAAACGAGCCATATCTTCATCAGGTGACACAGTACAGGAGGCCCTTTGAAGAAGAGAAGACCCTCCTCGAATGATAAACAACAACAAAAAACAGTACCAACCAAAATCAATAAAAACATCCATAAAAAGCGAACACGCAGCGAGCTCACATGTGGTCTACGCTGAACATATTGTCAACAGGCAAAAAGTGGGTTGTACAGCAAGCAAAAAAAGAAAGAAAACCTCAATCACACATATGATATGAATATTTTGCTTGTAGGACTCACTCTCTCTCTCAGCCCCTTCTCTGTGAGAAAAAAATTGTTTTGCACACATGAAGGTGATGCAATTGACAGGGTGGCAGCCCAAATCTAGATTTTTTTTAAAAAAGTACATTTTAAAAAAATTTAATTTACGTGCTTTTTGTGTATTTTAGAATATCCCTGAATCACACACAAAAAATGTAAATTTTATTTATTGAACCTTTTAAAATAACCCTGGACATCGTCATTGAAGCATCCTTGAATCATTCATGCAAGTTTTTATACATTTCTAAGAAAAGCTCAGTTATAAAAGATTTATCTCATCAATGTTTTCAGCAAATTTGCACCAAATATTTATAATGCCACATATCTTTTTTTTTTAAACTCATTAGATAGATTTTTCAAATAGCTTTCAAGCAATGTTTTGCCGGTATTGGAACTTCTATTCATCAAAATTCTTCAGGATTTCAAAAGCGTTGTAAGTTTTACTTCACTTCTCATACCTCAAGAGAGTGTTGCCAGATCAGCAATATTTAATTTACTCGCAAGATATTCAAAATTGTCAAAATTCGTCCTATAAGCACGTGTTCCTTCGAGAAGCTTTCTTTTATTCGATAATAAATTTAAACAGGTAAATTACCCTATTATTTCAACTGTAAATCAAACAAAATAATGTGATTGGCCCAAATTAGATTAGATTAGATTTCAGAATAATTTACCTTAAATTGTTCTACAAAATTGCAATTCTAGCATTTTTCCACCTCATTTTTTTCTGCCAACCCTAGAAGATATTTTGCATACACTGAAAAAAAAAGTACCAAATTCCTAAATTCTAGGAATTTTGGCTCCTTTCCTTATTAAGTAATCCAAAAACCCGATTACTAAATAAGAAAAAGATGCAAAATTCCTAGAATTAAAGGAATTTGGTACTGTTTTTTTTTTATTTCAGTGTATGTTTTGTTGTCATTAGTAACGTTAGTAAATCGATGCCGGTGTATTCTCTTGTTCTAAGATTGCTGGAATATAATTCTATGCAGCAATTGGTGGAAGAATAATTTAAAATTTAAGAATTTGTTTGTTTCGTATAATATCTATAATCAATTTATTTATTTTTCAGGCAAAAACAAATTTTGAGGGTAAAATTTAAAGCAAAAATTAATTCTTCTTTGATTTTTGTACAATATCATAGCCACTTTTGATTACTTCTAATATTCTGGTTTTCCTGTTCTCTACCTAATCAGGATGAGTTTTAGTAGTATCACAGCCGATATAATCTTTCCAAAAAATATGCATGATTATTTCTTTTTTGTTGCAAAATTAGAGTAAAATTTCAATGATAAAGGATCGGCTTCGATTTACTAAAGTTACTAATCCCAGTCAATTTAATTTAAAATTTTAAATAAGAAATGCTTAACCCGTTCAAATGCAATTTGAATTTTGAAATTAAATTGAATTTTGCCTAAGTTACAGCATTTTTAATATTTTCGACGTTTTGCACCTTCAAACTTTATGACCCGACTTGCCCCACTTCCCGTTGACCTAGAGTGCTCATATTTTAGCCGGATGCTAGTTTTACGTGTACAAACAACCCCTGAAAATTTCAAGCAGATTGGTGAGGTCCAAACGACGTCCTATACAAAGGGGTACGCCCTGTTCGTGGACTCGCTCTTAACCCTTTCAGGCCTGATTTTTTAAGGTAATAATCAAGGGGGTGTGGCTGCCAATCCCCCGCGTGGTCAGACCAAAATCCAGCATAAAGCTGTCAGACCAAAACTGACAGACCAAAGTGGGTTTGGCTGCCAATCCTCCTGTCAGATCAAAGAGCAAAAGATAAACAAACTCAAGACACTGATATTGGTGAACACAAATTAGGCAAGACAATTTTGCAACAAAAATATTTTTTCAACAAAAAATATGTTTTGGAGCTTACAAAAATAGTCTATCGACTATAAAATGATTCAAATAATTGGCTTCTTATCAAAAACAGATAAAATAAAAAGATTTATAGCTTTTTTTGTTTATTTAAAATTTTATCCAATTTTTTGATGTTTACCTAAAGCATCTTGCAATAAAGTATGCGGAATTGTGAATCTTCTTCTTACATCATCCCCTTGGTAATAATGAGGAAATGATTTTAATGACTATGCGAAAATTATATGCTAGTTTCGAAAATTTTGATTTTTTGACCAATATGACCCATAGGGTTAAATAAAAGATTTTCCTAAAGTTTTTATTCACGTTACAATTTAAAAACATAAAATAAAAATTGCCAATATTGGAAAGTGTGGCTAAATTTTATAGCAGCTTTGAGGACGTCAAACTCAATTTCAGACTTCAGTTATAGTTTGATATTTCGAATCGAGGCGACACCCTGAAGCGAAAAGATAAACCAAGTATAAGACTCCAAAGACTTTTGGTGAGTATTTTACGATGTTTGTACGATGTTTGACACAAAAAAAAAACAGTAAAATAAGATCCAGAAATAACAATAATAATGAAAACAACTTTGAAACATTTTCTCCACAAAAAAAACATCAACACTTACAAGTTCCTTCATGTCCTTGGCGGCGCACATCGGACTGAGCCACTGGTGCAGCCCGAGGAAGCGCTTCGGGATCAGCTTGAGCGCCGGGGCACCCTGTGCGTACGGTCCACCCAGCAGGGCGGTCGTCATTGTGGCGTGTTCCAGCACTACCATCGTCCTCAAAGGATTAACAATCTAGCGTGGCACACAGTGGCCACGAAATGTTACGAACTTTTCTCCACAATACGTGACTGATTTTTCCACGCAGGACACAACAACACAACACACTGATTCGGGGGATTTGAAATTGAATTCGACTTCTAGCCCACTTATTTCTTCATTTATTTTATTGGATTTTTATTATCAACGCTTTCCCCCCCCCCCTCAGATAGATGTCGTCCTCCTGTCACAACTATCGCTCGCTATCTCGCGTGATTACGATCTCCGGAACCCTTTCACGCTCGCTCGACTCTCTTCTCGTTATACTTTCCACACCGCGATATAATAAAAAAATATAAAAATTTTCCCCTCTTCCGCACAACTCACACTCGATTTTCTTCACTTCTTTTACGATGCGCTCTGATTGCACCTCTCTACAGCAACTCCATCGGAGTGAGGAGGAGCTCCTTTTTCGGGTGGGTACAAATCAGCTCTTGAAAGAAAGTGTGCTCCGTCAGGCGTTGCCAAACTTCACGCTTGTTACTATTCTGCGTTCAACGCGCGCCCCCACACCACCCTTCGGGTGGATGAGTTGATGGTGTCGTCGTCTCGTCACACTCTGGCGTCTCTCTTCCTTGCCTTCTTCTCGGTTAATTTAGTTGGATGGCTTCCTCCTGCCGTCGTCGTCCTTGAAGTCCTGGAACGCCACCCACTATAGCACAGCTCTTATTATTTTGATTATTTTTCCGTTCATTATCTTTTATTACAGAGGGCGCGTCGTCGTCGTCGTCGTTGCTTTGACACAGATGACTTCACTTCAGGAATCACTGTGCGCGCGGTCGGTTACAAATGGAAAAATATGTTTTCTTCTTGACTGCTCTCTCTGTGGCGTGAGGGTCTCTGTTATCGTAAATAATACGTATTTTGCATAGTGGGCGATATCTCAAAGCACCATGCATATGTATGTGGTGCCACAGCGCGACACTTTCTGGAAATCCCTCAATTTGAGTGGTGCTGCTGCAGTTGGTCCTGATAACAGTAACGTCGAGATATCACACACTTCACTCGAATCCACTCTGTGTCATATCCTGCGCAGCTGTACTCTCGCGCGTTTAGTAAGGCTTCCGGATAACTGGTACGAACTATATTATGCTACAAGTTCTACTTAGAGGCCACTGGTGTGTTCTGCTCTTCCGCGAAATCCAACGGTTATCAAACTATTTAAAACATCAACAAAAAAACAAGAATCTCTCTAAAAACTAGAAAACTCTTCTTTAAAGCCTCAAGGTGTTGTGCGCTCGCGCTTGGTCGCGCGCGAACTCTGGTCCAACTCTGAAGACACGTCGTATCGAGCACTCCGCCCGTGTGAAGTGCGTAGTTCCGAGCGCCTTATCACGTCGTCGATATTTGTGTTTGATTGGGCCTAATGGGGCGCACTCTTATCGATGATGTCGCTATCAATTAGTTGTGGCCGCCGACCTGTTTTGCCCGGGCGTTGTTGTGGAAGCGTACTGAAAAGCGATAAAGAGTTGTTGTTGTTACACAGGGGGCGAGGTGGAGAAATTTGGGGACCCGGATTCATACACACATACACTTCCAAATCATACTCTTCGCGGAGAACTTGGTGTCGCGTGATGACACCAATTACGCTGTCTCCGTTCGGTGACAACGGGCAGCATGCTTTCAAGTTAATTAAATACCGTTCTACCGCGGCGACTAGCGCACTCGCCTTTTTTCCCTCGCGAACCGCGAGACATCGCCGCCACACCCTTGCTAGACGATGCTGGGTGTCATAATTTAAAGTCAATTTCGGAAATTGGTCTTTTCTAAAGGCTCGCAGAAGGTGAGAAACTCTTATAACTAGTCTTGAACGAAAGGGAAAAATAGGATTTCGAGAAAAACGTTCTCAATTTGATGTAACTGAAACACGATGTCTGAAAATAGGGAGAATTTCCCTCTTAACTCGATTTAAAATATTCGCTTTAATTTCCTACACCCAAACCTTAAATTCACTGCCATTCAATAGGGGGATGGCGTCGCTATTTTTAGACCACGTTTTCCACTTTTTCTCATCGAAACCGACTACTTTATCGACTTCATTTTGCTGGGTGAGATAGGACGCCGTCTATTTTTAGACGATGACTCAGCACTTTTCCACTCTTGCGCTTAAAAAAACCAGATGGCAGCACGATGTATCGCCACGTCCCTATGGCAACAAAGCTAGTGAGCTCTACTGCAAATGAATGACGATATCATCTCCGATTTGGAAAGAAAGAGTGCAACGGCGAAGACCATTATTGCAAGGTCTCGTAACACAGCGGTAAAGCCTTGGACTCTCATCCAAAGTGCTTCGGATCAAATCTCAAAGCGCGTTTTTTTTTGATTTTTTTCCTTTTAGCTCGATAAACATTATTTTATTATTTCTCTTAAATTTCGTAGTTGTTTAAGTTTATTTTTTTAAAGATTTTATTGTTTTTTTTTTGTTTAGGAAATTAATTCCATTTATTCCATGGGCCAAAAGACGTAATTTTACATCATTAGTATTTTCATAAAAGCCCCCATACAATCATTCGAATATATTCGATAGGCTGAGAAATTGTCTTTTTTCGGACGAATTTTTTAGAATAAATTTTAAAAGTAAAAAAATTGTGAAGATTTTTATTTTCAAAATCAAATCAAATAAAATTATTCGCTCTACAGCATTGCCTAGACGTTCTCGATTGCGAGATTCCTACTCAAAACTAATTGTCCGAAGGCTTGATTGTTGAGGCAACCACTTTTTACAACTTATCTTCCATCCACCCCGGGATTCGAACTGACGACCTTTGGATTGTTAGTCCAACTGCCTACCAGCGACTCCACCGAGGCAGGACCCTGGGAGACGACTCCTACACCTGGACTGAGCTAACGACCTAACCTCTAGGTTAGACCGGGGCCAACATTTACTTCCCCATCCGACGGAAGGCGTGATCAGACAAATCTCGTCTCGAAAAATGCCATCGGGACCTTCTGGGATCGAACCCAGGCCGACTGAGTGAGAGGCAATCACGCTAACCCCTACACCACGGGTCCCGTTTTTTTCAATCCCACCTAAATATACACTTTAAGTTCCATTGGTTCGATTTGCAATGTTAAAAACAAAAACTTTTGTGAAATTTTCTGCGCTTAAAGACGGTAATTTTAGCGGATTGCAGACTGGATTTCGCCATGTATATACAATGAATTTCCAGGACAGAGATAGGAAGGCAGTCTATCGCGGCTGCTCCTATCTCCACCGCGCACCAGGGATGAGGGAAAGGATTTAGAAGACGGGAAGTGTCGATGCTCCACTTTTTTTAAGGGGACAAGGGAAAATCTCCACGGTGTCCTCAAATAAGTTTCGCTTGGAGGTTGGACGGGTTTTGGGAGGGCATAAGGTCTAGGATACGCTCTAGGCAAGCGTAGCGGCCAACGGCATAATGTGTTTAAAAGTTACAGTTTTATATTCAAGGCAAGCAATAGGATGCTGCTATCGTGTGAAATTTTCTGCTCTTTTCAAATTTTTGATCGTGGTAAAGTTTTAGTTTTACTTTACATTTGAAAATGCATAGTAAGGTTTTTTTTATCTCAATTGACAACAAGAAACAACTAGTTACGAAGAGTAGTCAATCGTCTGGTAAATTTTTCATATAAGATAGGCTTAGTTTGACTAGAAAATAGTAAAAGAAATATCATTAGGGGCCATCCATAAACCACGTGGAACCTTAGGGGGTAAGGCGATTGTCTACGCTCCATATAAAAAGATTTTTGTATGGAAAATTGTCCACGACGGGGGTTTATTACTGCTTTCAGGTTTTATTACTGCTGGAAACGTTTTAAAAACAAATCATCACTGCCGTAAACTTTACTCAGTAACCCTGGCCACTTTAACGTTTGTGATGCTTTTCGATGATAAAAAATAATTTTAATATTTTTTGTAAAGATTTTCGATATTTTCCAACAAAAAAAACTTAAAAAAAATGATACATCTTAAACCAGATTTTGAACCATCACGCACCGAGGCTCAAAAGATGACATAACATATAAAAAATCAAAAATAAAGAATAGGTATTTTGGCAAAATGGCTTCTTTTGATGGACATAGACTAGATTCCATACAAATCAAAAAATTAAAATTGAAAAATCGCGAAAAATTTGCAAAATTGTAGAGAACTACCTATTCTCCAGTGAATACTAATGAGCAATTCTCTACGAAATCGGTATTTTTTCTTAAATTTTAATTTTTGTTTTTTCTTATCCGACTGAAACATTTTTGGTGCCTTCGGTATGCCCAAAGAAGCCATTTTGCATCATTAGTTTGTCCATATAATTTTCCATACAAATTTCGCGGCTGGCCATACAAAAATGATGTATTAACATTCAAAAATCTGTATCTTTTGAAGGAATTTTTTGATTGATTTGGTGTCTTCGGCAAAGTTGTAGGTATGGATATGGACTACACTGAAAAAAATGATATACGGTAAAAAAATTTTGGTGATTTTTATTTAACTTTTGTCACTAAGGCCGATGCGAATATTTAAAAGTTTTTGTCCCTCGGCCCTGGCCGAGGTCAAGGGGGGGGGGGGGCAAAAAAATAAAAAAATATAAAAATTTTAATAACAAGCCATAGTCTTCACATTTAAATGAAATGCATTTTACACTAGTTCAGTTGTTTTGCAATCATTAGTTTTCAAAAAATCTAAGATCTGACAAAAACCAAAATTGAATCGAAAAAAAAGACTTTGCATCGAAAATTTTCAAAAAATCTTAATATTTTTTGATAAACCCAAACATGCTAAAAATGATTTTAAGCGCAGGAGAATGTATTTTAATTTGATTTCAGTTGGTTGCACTTGAATTTTCATTAAAATTTTGAAGTTTATTGTAAAAATATTTTTTTTGCCCCCTGATTTTTCGTGGCAATTCTGAAGGGGGTGACAAAAACTTTTAAAAATATTTGTACCAGCCTAAAACTTGATTTACAAAAAAACACTTTTTCTATTTTTTTATATTTTGATATGTTTCAGAGGACATCAAATGCCAACTTTTCAGAAATTTCCAGGTTGTGCAAAAAATCTTTGAGCGAGTTATGATTTTTTGAATCAATACTGATATTTTAAAAAAATCGAAAAATTGGTCGCAAAAATTTTTCAACTTCATTTTTCGATGTAAAACCAAATTTGGACAATTGATGTTTTCTATGTCCCACCCAAACAACACAGTATTTTCTAATTTCGATATCTCAGCAACTAATAGTCCGATTTTCAATCGTGAAACATGAAACATTCGTGAAATTTTCCGATTTTTTCGAAAAAATATTTTTTTAAATTTGATGATACATCTTAAACCAGATTTTGAACCATCACGCACCGAGGCTCAAAAGATGACATAACATATAAAAAATCAAAAATAAAGAATAGGTATTTTGGCAAAATGGCTTCTTTTGATGGACATAGACTAGATTCCATACAAATCAAAAAATTAAAATTGAAAAATCGCGAAAAATTTGCAAAATTGTAGAGAACTACCTATTCTCCAGTGAATACTAATGAGCAATTCTCTACGAAATCGGTATTTTTTCTTAAATTTTAATTTTTGTTTTTTCTTATCCGACTGAAACATTTTTGGTGCCTTCGGTATGCCCAAAGAAGCCATTTTGCATCATTAGTTTGTCCATATAATTTTCCATACAAATTTCGCGGCTGGCCATACAAAAATGATGTATTAACATTCAAAAATCTGTATCTTTTGAAGGAATTTTTTGATTGATTTGGTGTCTTCGGCAAAGTTGTAGGTATGGATATGGACTACACTGAAAAAAAAAAATGATATACGGTAAAAAAAATTTTGGTGATTTTTTATTTAACTTTTTGTCACTAAGGCCGATGCGAATATTTAAAAAAGTTTTTGTCCCTCGGCCCTGGCCGAGGTCAAGGGGGGGGGGGGGCAAAAAAATAAAAAAATATAAAAATTTTAATAACAAGCCATAGTCTTCACATTTAAATGAAATGCATTTTACACTAGTTCAGTTGTTTTGCAATCATTAGTTTTCAAAAAATCTAAGATCTGACAAAAACCAAAATTGAATCGAAAAAAAAGACTTTGCATCGAAAATTTTCAAAAAATCTTAATATTTTTTGATAAACCCAAACATGCTAAAAATGATTTTAAGCGCAGGAGAATGTATTTTAATTTGATTTCAGTTGGTTGCACTTGAATTTTCATTAAAATTTTGAAGTTTATTGTAAAATATTTTTTTGCCCCTGATTTTCGTGGCAATTCTGAAGGGGGTGACAAAAACTTTTAAAAATATTTGTACCAGCCTAAAACTTGATTTACAAAAAAACACTTTTTCTATTTTTTTATATTTTGATATGTTTCAGAGGACATCAAATGCCAACTTTTCAGAAATTTCCAGGTTGTGCAAAAAATCTTTGAGCGAGTTATGATTTTTTGAATCAATACTGATATTTTAAAAAAATCGAAAAATTGGTCGCAAAAATTTTTCAACTTCATTTTTCGATGTAAAACCAAATTTGGACAATTGATGTTTTCTATGTCCCACCCAAACAACACAGTATTTTCTAATTTCGATATCTCAGCAACTAATAGTCCGATTTTCAATCGTGAAACATGAAACATTCGTGAAATTTTCCGATTTTTTCGAAAAAATATTTTTTTAAATTTTTAAACCAAGACTAATATTTCAAAAGGGCGTAATATTGAATTTTTGGTCCTTTTAAAATGTTAGTCTTGGTTTAAAAAAATTGAAAATATTGTTTTCGAAAAGATCGAAAAATTTTACGAATTTTTCATATTTTAAGATTGAAAATCGAACCATTAGTTGCTGAGATATAGACATTAGAAAATGGTGTGTTGTTTGGGTGGGACTTAAAAACATCAATTTTCCTGTTTTTAAACCTTTGCATGGCAATATGCTACAATTTGTACGGCAAATTATATGGACAAACTAATGATGCAAAATGGCTTCTTTGGGCATACCGAAGGCACCAAAAAAGTTTCAGTCGGATTAAAAAATACAAAAAAATCGAATGACCGAAATCTGAGAGAACTGCTCTAATAAGAAAGATCAAAAATGGCTTTTGATTTGAAAGAAAATAATTGTTTTAAGGAGGTTACAAATCAAAGTCACTGAAAAAGAGCGATACGCCCTTGATTTGTGAGTAGCTTAAAGTAATGTAAAGTCTAACTCGAATTAAAGATCGCCCAATTTCCGCAGCGTTCTACGCCCAGAGTTCACCGAACTCCACCGAGTCTAGATGATTTATTAGCCCAAAGAGGTACCTCAATCCCGTAGACGCCGGAAATAAAAATCTCTTGCTATCTCTAGTCTGAACCCACCAACTTGATCCAAAGGCCCAGAAGAAGTACATCTGGTATTTATTAATTTTCATTACACACCACCCCGCAACCACGCTCCAAAAACCCAATCTCGGAAGTAGCGCACGCGAGTTTCCCCCGGTATCATCTCTTCACACCGACTTCGTCGGTCAGGTGTACACGGGTTTGAAGAGTAGAGGGGTGGAACAGGTCACCGGGGCGCGGAAACAGGCATTAAAAATTGGAAAAAATCCACCAAGAAAAGGTAGGGAAAATAAAGAGCGTACACAACTGGGTTTCGTTCCGGTTTTCTTCACGTACATACGTGCGCGCTTCAGCTCAAGAAGAAGCAGCAATTGGTATTTACCCAGACGCCGCTTGAACTCGTAGTTGAAGTATGGTTTGTTTTCCGAGAAATTGTAAGACAACATTGTGAAGTAGAGATGGCGGCGCGCGGGGCAGGAGTAGGAAAATGTTGGATAAATTTTAACATATTACTCCATTTCGGATCGGTGAGTTTGAGCTCGCGATGCGCAATGAGATTCCGCGGCAGTTGTTCAGTAATCAACTCGGCATTCAACCGGTAGAGATCTCCAACAAGAACTAGACCGGCAATGTGTGTTTGTGTTGGGGGTGGGGGTTTTGGGTTTCACTTCCGACCTGTTGGTGTCTAGTTTCTTCGCATATAGAGCTATACCCCTTCGGCAGCAGGTACTCTTGAAGATCTCGCGTGTAATTAATGGTGGTCAGTAGACTGCATAGTTTCTCTTTGTTGCGCACACCCCACGTGGACGGGTGTTTCACGTTTGGAAAGTTTAGCAGTGCGTGCAGAACCCTGCTAGAACTGGTTCTGTCGAAACACCTATCCGCTTGCACGTTGCACGCCGTCTGCATGCTTGACCAGGTTGGCCTTCTTCCAATATCGCATCAGCGCGCGTGCTAGCAAAATTCTTTGAGGCGCTTCATCCAACTGGAAACATCGTAAATCCTGGTTTCGCAGTGGAGCAGCAGCAGCATCAATGGGCCGGGGTTGGCTGGTCAACCGTTAATTGACCGCATCGCGAAGATCCCTGCACTGTCTGGCGCTGGTTGATACGAGCCGAGTGTTGCGTAGGAGGCTAATGAAACGTTTGGCATTAAATCAATTCCGAGTATCTTTACACGGAAAAAAATAATTTCCCTAAATCGTGAACAAGTGTTCATGAAATTGGGAACTACGAACAAAGTGTTCAAATTCCATGGTACTGTTTTGAATAACGTGTCATGAAATTTGAACACTTTATTCATGGTTCTTAAATTCATGAACGCTTGTTCACGATTTCGGGAACTGATTTTTCTCCGTGTACGCCACCAAGTTTGAGGGTTAAAAGAGAGGTAGAGAGAAGTTACAAAACAAAAATTTCTCTCAAAATTTAAGCAACTGATTCCGCTTGCTCATTCCCATCTTAAGCAACTCTTAGTGCCCAACCACGTCCAAGTTTCCGTAGATCCGCATTACAGTCGCCACCCAAAATGCCACGGAACCGGATCAGAATCAGCTCTATCGAGAAGCGAAACTTCTCCTTCATCCGGGAGTAGATGGTGAAGAAGTCTGAAGAATGCATCCGTCGAAGGTGATGTAAGGAGAGAGCGCCATTGTGATGCGTAAATTGGAAAAGTTGCTCTCCCGGGAGTCCAAGAACAAGTTTCTTCGACACAACAATGGACTTGTTGCCGAACACGTTGTACCGTGCACGTGGCACCGCGCCACCACCACGTGACTCGTAGCAGAAAAACTTGTCGCCAGAACTTTGTGACTTTTGATGCAAAATGCATGTTGAACAAGCAGGTCCAACTTGCAACTACTCGTGTCGAGCCTGTATCGTTTACAACACTCACGCCCTCCCAAAAACTTGACAATGTCATACATTTGTCACTTTGCAGGCAGAGTGACTCAACGTCCTGATTACCTCCGACCTTTATCGAAATAGCCCAAGGAGGCTAAAACTTCCTGTGCGAAGAATGTTCTCCAGACCACAAGTGCACCAACACACACTCACGGTTGGAAAGTCATTTAAGCCCGTCCGCAGTGTACAAAGCGGGTCGTCTACAGGAGGGGACTTGGCGCCCGCAAGCGATTCTCCGAAGCTCACAGTTATGTGGCGCTACCTGTGGAAAATAGTTTCACCGTGACACCGTATCGGGAGCCTTAGGCTGTCTCTGGCTACTTCAAGTTGAGCGCCGGAAAATTCCTTCACTGCACGAACCCCACACGACGTCGACGGCGGAGGTCCCAGCGGAGGAGGTAAAAAGGCCTTAAAATAAATGATCTTCCCCTTTTTGTAGCAGCTATTTCGCTTTCCGTTATGTTTGCGGCAGGGTTGGACACCCAGATTTGAGTTGTGAAGCGAGCAAAAAAAAAAGTTGATTCCTGTGGGGCTTGAACTCGCGTCGCGACGATCACCGTCGCGTGACCCTACTGTCTCGCCTGTTTTTCGCTTCGTGGTGAAGGTCGATTTGTTAACCACCAAACGAATTAAAGAAAAGCGCAGTCATTCTTTCGATGGCAAGCGAAAAATCTTGATTTTTTTCAATGGCCAGCCCTACTGCGTAACTTTAGCCGCAACGATGATTCGTTGAAATCAAAATCCAAAGAAAAGAAAAAGAAATATGAGAATAAGTTTCCGAAATTCGGAGAATCGAAACAAGGATCTCACAATTTCCGACGTTTCGATTGAGCTTCCTCAGGGTAATAAACAGTTATTTCTCAAAATATTAAAAAAATTTAAACGAAAAATCGCATTTCAACCTTGCGTGCATTTTCCCCCCGTTGCAAGTCAGTGTAAAATGGGGTTGTTACCTACTTACGAGAAGGGGGGAGCGAGCACTGTCTATTCATAACTTCGCCTAAGGCTGTCCGGAAAAAAATGAATCCTTGCACTCCTTTGGGGCGCGCGTCTTTGTTGACTGTTTGACAGAGCACAAACACACACAAACACACCTGGAGGAAGCCACTCAGAAGAACCTCTTCGGCCAACCCCCACACACAAAAGCCGAAACAGAGCGTGTATTAAAAATAAACATTCTGATGACGATATAATGATGATGTGACAGGTCCATCACACGTGCGGGAGTGTTTCTGTTTGTTTCTCTGTGTGAGGAGGGACGAACCAAAAACACACACACAGAAAGGCGGAAAATTGCCGAGAAGAAAAATAAAGACACAGGCACAGTAATCCGCTGGAGAGACGTTCTCGGGGCATATTTTGGGAATGTTTTGGTTACCGGCAGGCAGTGTACGACCCCCCAATGGTTCACACCCTGTGTGTCGCGACTCGGTTATTGCAAGTGTTATTCGCGAATAACTGCGCCCGGGGTAGTTGTGCTATTATAGCGATTCTTTCTGGTTACAGAGGTCCCCCTGCGAAACGTAACCTCACTTTTTGACAGTTCGCATATAAGCATGTAAACAAAGCGCATCGAACTGTCAAAAAAATGTGAGGTTATGTTTGCGTTACGGCTCCAAGACGGTGACCTACGAGACGGAGCAGTCTGTAGAACCTCGGACGTGTGGCCCCCCTCTTGACTGAATTGGTTCAGTGCCACACCGGTGAATGCGTTCCGTGTGTGGTTTGCATGCATGTGTCAGAAGAGAGTAGCATAGTGTTACAGTTTTGAAGCGGTGAATTCCTGGAGATACCACCTTAAGGAACCCTCAAATTCTTGATACGGGTTGACGGCGGACCATTACTCTCCGTGGCATTTTTTCGTCAGCGGAAACAAACAATCATTAGTCATAACGTCGTCCAATATCCCCGGTCCTTGCTGGGTCGTATCATTGCGCCTTACTTCCTCGGCAAATCACCCGTTCCTCACGCAACTCCCATTTCACGCGGGAAGGAGGTTATGTCCGCAGTCCGCAGCACTAGACATTTCGCATTGCGTATCTTCTAGCGAATACGGCTGGTGTAATTTGGTAGACCGTAAGCCGAAGGTCATTGTACTGGACGGTTGCCGAAAATGCTCACTTTTATTGGACCTGAGCAGGTATCCTTAGGGCCCTGCTTGCTACGACCCGTAACTTTGAAATTTACTTCCTTACGGACTTTTCAACCGCAACAGTCGACAGAGAGTGAAATGATCTTGGTTCAGAATGAGAGGATAATGATGACACTGAGGGCATAATGCTCACAAATAACTGATCTATCTTGATTAGTATTGAGAGAATAGTTGTGAAACCGAGCTTTAAAAAAGGTTAAAACAATCAACTGAGAGTTTAATGCTCTTGATTTGAATTGAGAGAACGACGGTGAAACCGATAGCAAAAAGCTTTCAATTAATCGATTTACAGTAAAAACTTCCAAATAGTCACAACAGTCGACTGAGAGAAAAATAATCTTAATTTGAATTGAGAATAAAAATGGCGAAACCGAGAGCAAAATACCTAAAATTTCCAATCACTGTAGATCTGCAGAGCTCACAAACAGTTTCAACTGAGAGTAAAATGCTCTCAATTTATCGACTTACAGTATGAGAGCTACCAAACAGTGAGAATAAAATGAGCTTGATTTGAGTTGAGCGGATCATTGAGAAACCGAGAGCAAAATGTTCTCAAATTACCAATCTACAGTCTCTTCAACAGTCAACTGAGAGAAAAATGCTCTCAATTTACCGATCTACGGTATGAGAGATCCCAAACAGTCTGAACAGTTGACTGAGAGTAAAATGAGCTTGATTTGAATTGAGAAAAATAAAAAAATGTGAAACCGACCCATTAAAATATCGATCTACAGCTTAAGAGCCATTTTTCTCGATTGGATGCAGACTTGAAGACCCGACTTGAAAGTGATACAAGAAGCGTGGAACCATAAAATCGTACTCCAGGCTAGACTACCCTAATTTCCGGCGTCCGGGGTCGTCATTCCGGTCAATTACGAGCCTCCTAGAACTGCAAGGTTGGAATCCGCACCAAAACGTAGAACTTCTCCAGCAATGAAATTCCGTACCGTGACTGAGAGTTCAACGGACCCGTACTATTACGTGGTACCTCTGGCTGCCTTGGCCGTGGGAACGGCAGGTGGTTGGCAGAAGATAGATCTGCCCCTCTGCCTAGTCCGGCGACGACGCCAGCTGGTGAACTGGACAGCGCGCCGAGTAGCAGCCCCGGGTAAATGGTAAATTATCTTAGATTATGCCCGATACAAGCGCTGAAGTGGAGCGCTCCGGCTATTACTCCATCGCGGCACAGAGGTATATAAGGAAGAAGAGTGGAGAGCAAAGTGGAACACACAATTGGATAGTCTGTGATTCATTCCGCCGCCGGGAATGGGCAGTTCAAGAATTGATCCGCGAACTATGCTATCCGCCGAGGAGGTTCAAGGAACCTCGAAAACCCCGCACACCTGCGGGTGTCACCATCTTGTTGAAAATGCCACGAAACAGGTTTTACCGTACAAATTTCTCCCAATCAAACAATGCGATAGATGTTTGGCGGCAACGACACGCTGTCTGACACCGAAATTAGAAAACTTGCGCCCCGGAAAGTGTGTCACGTGAGCTCATCACCTAGGGTTGAGCTCATCCGATTTTCACGTTCTGCGTAACGCAACGCGCAAACAGGTGGTTTATCCTCCTCGGAAGTGGAATTACCATTCGTCCAATTATGCAGCGATTCACGAAACATGCCACGAGATTTCCCAGCTCTTCTTGTTACACTAGTTCTGTATTAAAGCGAGAACGAGCACATAGACGAGCGGTTACCGGAGTAGTACCTCCAAGTACTTCGCTGTTTGCGTTCAACCTAACCTCTCTTCCCATTTTCATTTTGGTCTGATTTTCCCAGGTCTTGCCTTCGTGATGCTTTTTTTCTCTCTTGTATGTAAAGTACTTTGCTATTACAGTCTGGAGCACCACCAGCACCGCCGACGCTGCGCTCGCTAGCATCTTCAATAATTCAAAAAGTCTTTTTAGTTTCGTGTTCAAAGTTATTTTTTGTGCCGTTGCCTTCCTCCACTTTTGCTCCATGTAGCAACCCGGGTAAAAGAGGATTGTTTGGTTACCGTACAAAACAGTAAAATTACCTCACCAAACTTGTGTTTACCATATCCAAAACATTTTAAGACTATTTGACGTAAAGTAGAATAACCATACAGTTAATAGTACCCAAATGGTTACTGTCTACCCGGGTACCCACACTAGAAAAGGTAAGACTTTTCGTACCGTCTTTCGCCGAACTCTCGCGGGAGACTCCGGGTCGCGGTCTTGGAGGGCTCGCCGCACTTTAGGCTTTTGAAAACGAATTCCGTAAGTACGAACCGCAAAGCTCAACCGCTTTCGAGTGTAATCTTGTTGCACGAAGATGACGGAAAAGGCAAAAAACTCTTTTATTTCCCAATCTGCGAGATTGTTCTCAATTTGTGCGCGACGTTCGCAATTCTAAACACAAAGTACGTACATGAAACAATCAGGGTCTGACTCGACGGCGATGACATAATCAGTTCCGCGCACTGAAACTAAATAATTTGTCGGAAAGTCATCCGCCGTTATCAGGGCTCGACGGTATGTGGTTAGGGACAAAGAAATGTCCGAAAGCGAACTTCGCTATTCAAGATAACAAAAAAGAAGGCAAACCCCAAGTCCAGGAAAAGGACCCCGGACGCCGGAAGGGCGTGGATATGCTTATTTTTTTACGGAAAGAAAAGAGAAAACTACCACACCATATGCGCGATTAGCATGTGATGGACGATGGCGAGGAGTGTCAACCGTAACGTTTTAGTCTGATTATATTCATCCGGCGGGGCGGTTGAGACCGGGGGGCGTTACGGAGGTGAACAGTTGACCCGTGCCCTGTGGATGTGGACTCGATCGGGTTGGACACTGCGGAAAAAACTTGAAATTTAAAATTCATATTTCCAATATTTTATTAGAATTTATTTCCAAAAATTCCACAGAGACGCCCCATAGAAAAATTATAGCCGGATGCGCCCTTCTTCTCCAACAACGCATTTCGGAATGAAGTCTTAATTTATTCCTCAGGGCTTTGAATTCTTTATGTACTTTACTTTACTTTACTTTTTTAATAAAATCATAGAGACCTAAAACACAAAACGCCCCCCAAAATTGAACACGTTTTTCCCTTAAAGAATTTGTACGGCGTTTAAAATCATCTTCAAATAATTAATGATTTCAGTACATGTTCCATTTTGAAAGAAAATTCAGAAGAAACGCTATCCCTCAAATTTTACAGGAGCGCCCTTTATAACAAAACATCGTAATTTTTAATGCAGGGCGTTTCATCAAAAAACCTTTTTCCACGATTTTTAATTATGTACCTTTCAGATCAGTAACACCCTAAAGAGTATTTAAGTTAAACGCCCTTTTGAAGAATTTTTAAGAGTTGACTTTGAATAGTGACACAGAAACGCCCCTGTAAAACGAAACGCCCTTCAAAATTTAACAAAGTTATTGTCTGTTCAGAATTTGATAGGGGCGTTTTAAATCATTTTTTTATTTTTTGAATTCAAGTGCCTTTTTGATCAGAAGCGCCCTTTTATTAATTCATGAAAACGCCCTCTTAAAGTTTTTAGAGTTTTTTTTAATTACAGAGATGTCTCTGAAAGACAAAACGCCCTGATATTTTTCGCCTTTTAAAAGTTAAGGGCGTTTTTAATATATTTTTTTCTAAATTTTATCAATGCTTCAATTTTTGTATAGCTAAGCGCCTCTGAGGTCATGATTTTTTCTCACAGTGCCCCTTACTCTTCGGACAGTCTCATTTTTTCAACCACCTTCGTCTGTGTTTTCATCGTGTCACCGTATTTGTGCGGCGTCCGGCTCCGAAACGTGTCCGTGCATGGCCGTTTGATAGCGGTGATAACAAATGGAAATAATGTTTAATTTAATACACTTTGGGGGTGTGTGCGCCCCGCCAGACTCTTCCCACTTTGCGGCGAGTTTCGGCCACCGGAAAAAACCCCCCTAGCGCACGAGAAACAGCTGGAACAATGATAAATGTTGGACGTCAAAGTGGGAAATTTCGGCTGAGGGGACACAGATGGGACAGGAAAAAAAGTTAAACACAAAATGATGAACTTCTATCTGTCACATTGTTGAGTGGTGTAGTAGCTCTGTGTGACGGCAGCAGTAATCCAACCACTAGTTTTTATTGCGCCATCCCATTGGATGGCCACTCCATGGAACTACCCCCGACCTCCCGGTCGGCTTGGCATCCTTCGGTACATTGTAGGGCCACAGACAAACAGATGTGGAACTTGAAATCACTAGCGCAATCTGTTGGTCTGACTTTGAACTCAAATTTGATTTGATGTGGCGCCATCTCTGTTTCAGTAGCGAAAATTTGTTTTGATTCAAACTGACCGTTATTTTTGTCTGTGACGCCGTACAAACGATAATGAAATTCAGTCAGTAGAGAGTGTGTCTCTATGTAGGGCGAGGCTATTGTTCAAAAATGCATTTCGTCCCTTTTCAACTATACTCCTGGCGACCTCGAATCGGCCACGTCGAGGACAGGACACGGTGATAATCCGGCGGTGTCATCTCGGATTACCAGCGTTTAAGTCAACTCGCTGGAGAAAGCGGCGCCGCATTTGAATTACAAGCCGTTTGTAAACGGAGCTAAATGTGATTAAAAACTTAAGCGCACTGTGTTAAAATTGCCGGGTTCTGCACCGACGTTGATGGAAATGGGATTTTGAGATGGGCTTGGTTGCACTGATTGCAGAATGTGGAAGTATGTTTGGAGAGGTTTCCAGATTAAAATGTGATGACAACATTATGTTGTGTACACCCAAAGGAAATGTTGACGACATCTAATGCCATATTCTCGCAATCGTAACTGAGTAAAGAAAGAGAGAACTGAACAAAAAAAAACATGGTTGTGTTTTGCCTCTGTTCTGCTGATCAATACCGGCGCCGGCTACGACAAGAGGAGAGTCTCTGGGAAGTGGATGGGAATGTTAGTCTGAGTCTGATCTATTGCGGATTATTTTCAACTCAATGATGAGATAATCTCTCCCAATTACGTAACCGTGTAGTACACAATTTCTGACACCGCAATCCACCTAGTTCTCACCATAAATCATCGTCGCGAAGCTGCAAGCTCGCAGAAAATAAAAACGATGACCCTTCAAATCGAAACCTCCACCCTCTCCCTAGTTCGATCTAATGAAAAGTGCCACGATTCAACAAGCTTGTAACGAGGGGCTCCAATTTTCCAACCCGTTGAAAATTGCTCTCAGCTTGCAGTGAAGAGGTGGAGCAAAAAAAAAAGCACGCCAACCACCTTGACAACATTCCCCAACACACAACAGAGTGCAGAGAAAAATTTCGGCACAGGACACTCCTAGAACACGGTCGGTAAGGGGGGAGTTACATAAAATTGATTTATTGCAACATTCCGGCGCCCGACAGGTGGCGAGTCACCGGATCTCCGACGGACTGGCTGGCTGGCACGGCGAGAGTTCGACAAGTTCGCCCCTTTGTGGGGCGAGGACCACCGTTTCTAATGGCAGCCCTGAACTCCAATTTCGCCGTGGGTTGGGAACAACACGATTTTTTTTCCGGGAAAGTGCATAACTCAGCCCGGTGTAAGGTGCATGGTTTGGACGCGGCGGTAAATTGAAACTTTTGCGAAGCGGAAATGCCATCGTAACGTGTTGGAAAAAAGTAGAATTCTAAGAATATAAGAAAAAACACTTTTTGAAAATTGACACCGCTGGGATTCGAACTCGCGACGAGCGGATCGTCAACGTTGAGCTTACAATTTGAGCTGTGCCAACATCTTAAAAAATACTCAAAAAAATAGTTTTGAGATCTTTAGTTGCTCAGCAATGATAGACCTGTGATTTGTTCTCAACCTCTAACCAGACAGTGAAAAGATTTGAGAGCAAATTGCTCTTCATTTGAGAGCAAATCGTTACATTCAAAATCAAAAGAGCATTCCACTCTCAGACTCTCACCAGTCGGATTCGGCCGATTTAAATTGAGAGGAATTTGTTCTGTTTAAACTTGTAAGCATTTCTTTCTCAACCTCTAACCTGTCGGATTTTAACACGAATCATGTTACAATTGTTGCCTTAAAAAATAAAAAATGATGACAAATTGCTCAGTTCAGGTCTAAATCAAGAGAATTTCACTCATAAGCAGCTTGATTGTGTGCTTTCATGCAAGCCCTCTCGATCATGAGAGCAAATTGCTTTTAATTTTAGAGCAAATTGCCCTTAATTTAGGCTGATCATTTGAGAACAAAACGTTCCCTTTAAAATCGAGAGCGTTTCGCTCTCATACTCTCACCAGTCGGATTAAAATGAGAGAACAAATTGTTCATTCGAAATGGAGAGCACTTCGCTCTCAAACTATAACCTGTCGGATTCGAACTCACGTCAGGCGAGTCATGTGACCTTACAATTTGAGTGATTTGAGAGCAAAATGTTCAGTTCAAAATCGAGAGCGTTTCTATACCAAGCAACTTGCTTGCTTCTTGCCAATGCAATCTTGAGAGTAAATCGCTCTTAATGTGAGAACCATTTTTTTCTTCATTTGAGAGCAAACCGTTTAGTTCGAAATCGAGAACGTCTAGTTTTCACGCTCGTCGGACTAAAATGAGTGAGTTTTTCTCTTTATTTGAGAACAAGTCGTTCGTTTGAAATGGAGAGCAATTCGCTCTCAAACTATAACCTGTCGGATTCGAACTCGCATCAGGCGAATCATGTTACAGTTTTTACCTTACAATTTGAATGGTTGAAGGTTGTAAAAAATGAGAACCATTGCTCTTTTATTGAGCGCAAAAAGTTCAGTTCAAAATCGAGAGCGTTTCAAATGCAATCTTGAGAGCAAATTGCTCTTAATTTGAGAGCAATTTTCAGGTTAAAATCGAGAGCGTTTTACTCTCAAACTTACACTAGACTATTCAGATCAGAACACAAGTCACGAGAATCGTGTTGGCTGACCTTATAATCTGAACGATTTCATCGTCGTAAGTGAGCTTTAAAAATGAGAGCAAGTAACTCTTTTCTTGGGAGCAAAACTTTCAGTTTTAAATCGAGAGCCTTCCGCTCTGAAACTCTCCTCGGTCAGATTCGAACTTTCGAGACCCAAAGGCTTCAAAAATGAGAGCAAATTACTGTTAACTTGAGAGCAAAACGCTCCGTTCAAAGTCAAGATCGTTCCGCTCTTAAATATTTACCACAAACCATGCAAAATTCACAGTTCACGTGACACACCGCAGGGACGTGCCAGTTTAGCGTGAACCCTTTGTTGCACGGGGGCGTTGATTTTCCACACTTTCACGGTCGATTACCTAACCGTACGACCCCTTTTCTCGAAGGGTTGGCACATGGAGGGGGATCAAAGTCCCGTCAAGGATCAAACGGGGTAATTTCCAATCGCACTTGTGCGAGTACGCCGGAGGTCGGAAATAAACTCAATAATTTATTCAAAACCATACGCCGCCCCGAACTTTGCTTTCGGGGCACAACTTTAATTTCGCTTAATACGAGCTCCTCCAAAATACCTTAAGCACTGTCTAAACTCCGTACGAGCCCTCTGCAAATCGCGGAAACAAAAACTCACATTACAAAGCTCGGGGAAAAACGCGAAAGATCCAAAATAATCCCATTTTACGACTTTAAACACCTCGACTCTCTCCCCCCAGCATACTCGTCAAGTCTCAAGTGTGACGGCGGAGAAGCTTTTCCTGCCGGATTGTTCGAAAGCCAGCGAAAGCACGAGAAAATTAGGAAAAACAATCCCTACTCGACGACGACGACGACGACTATGGGGGGCTGGCGGGATTTTTTTTTTTCGAACGGGGGAGAGGGAGTGCTTAATTTATTCAGAGCTAAGCAGTTTCCGACACCATTAGGAGTCCCGCGCTCGTACACCGGTTCTTTTTTTGTTAAGGGTAACTTATTTTCAGGAACGTGGAGTTTGAGAACGAAGAAAAGGGCCAAAATAGTTGAACTTTTTTTGCACACATAAATGCGAAAGAAATTTGAAATCTACCTGGCTGAAGCTGTAGAGTTCACCATCCGATAAAATCAGCAAAACGGGTGTTTATGGTTAAATTTTTGAACACGGATGAATTTAAGCTCTCGATAATGGAGGAAAACGCTCTGAAATGAAGCACCAGTATTTTTGAATCAAAATAATCTTATTTGTCAGAAAGTCAAACAGTAAAATTGTTAATTCTACACGCATCCAAGGGATACCTGCCAAGGAAGCAGTTTCAGTGCATAACTTTTCACGTTGAATTTAAAGTTTGTCTACACTAGCAATTTGAGTGAAATTCCCAAGCCAAAACTTTTGCCATACACCCTATGTGCATGACAGAACTGATGTATATGGTTTTGCTACAAATATAAAGTTCGACATTCTGCTATCTGGGCACGAAACTAACTCCAAAATACACATTTGAAAATGTAGTAAATTTACATCGGAAGATGTATTTTTCAGCCGGCTTCTGCGTACATTTGTATCAAAAGATGTGAGATAACAATTTTTGAATTTACCACCTGAAGTTTTATAAATTATGTATTATCTTTAAAAAAATACATAATTTGAAGTTACATAACGTTGCATGTAATTTTACGTATCGTTATGTGCTCCTCAAACTGTTTGATGTAAGTTTAAACGATTTTTTTTCTCCATTTACTTCTAAATTGTTTAAGTTTTAAAAGTATACACTGTAAAAAAACATGGTAAAATTACATCTGAAAGGGGTACATCTTTAGTGTCAGAAAAAAGGTTTAATTTTACCCTTTATAATGTGTAAATTTACATCTGGCAGACGCTAGAAAAAATATCTATAATCCCAAAAAAAATATCAAACCGGTGATTGTTATATCTAGCTTACTAAGTCCGCGCCCCAACCCGCACGACCAACTCACCGCTGTGAAAAGTGGACGATCAAAGCCATCGGCTTTGGTCTTTCGGTTTTCACAGCAGCGAGTTGGCCATGCGGGTGAGGGCGCGGACTTAGTAAGCTAGATATAATAATCGCCGGTTTGATATTTTTTTGGGATTACTGATATTTAATCCTAGCGTCTTCCAGATGTAAATTTGCACATTATTAGAGGTAAAATTAAACATTTTTTCTGACATAAAAGATGTACCCCTTTTTAGAATGTAATTTTACCATGATTTTTTTATAGTGTAATTTAGAAGTAAATGAAAAAAAAAATCGTTTAAACTTACATCAAACAGTTTGAGGAGCACATAACGATACGTAAAATTGCATGCTACGTTATGCAACTTCAAATCATGTATTTGTTTTTAAGATAATACATAATTTACAAAACTTACCCTTTTTTAGAATGTAATTTTACCACGTTTTTCACATGTTCTTGCTTTATGTTGTAAAACTACACGGTAAAGAATAATATTACATGACATTTAACGCAAAAAAAAATTGATCTATTTTGATAACATGTAATTTTACATATTTTCGATTGCTTCTTTAATGTTCATCATATTCGATGCAAAATTACAGCGGTTTTCCCCAGTATATATTTCCCGGTTATTTCTGGAGTTTGTACAAAAATTCCATCCAATCCCTGCAGGATTCCCCCGCAACTCTGAACCACGTTGTCTCGCTGCTCTCCAGACGCGCGTTGTCCAGATTTTTTCGAGCATATCCGAAAGCTCAGGCAAAAAACACAAAAACTTCTTCCATTCACCAATATCCAGCTATCCTGCGGTGTACTCCTCTATACAAGTTTGCAATCCGGGGAAGGCCACACACCGGACAAAAGGGACCACCCCCGTCAGCATCCCCGGAGGCCGTGGGGGACACTTTTCCATTCAATTTTTCCCCGACATTGCCTATATAAATAAGCGATGAGCTTCCAGAGAGGCCGCACAGCTCAGTGTGGCGAAAAAGCAAACAAAACCCTTCCCCCCCGCACAAGGACCGAAAAAAGGGGTACGGGTAATGAATTTGTGAACAAAAGTCGGAAAGCGGGGCGGGTTCCGCTACTCGACACCCCCCGAAGGTCTCCGCCGAAAGCTCGGATCTTTTTTTAACCGATTCTGGAGAAAACAAAAAAAAAAGGTTGGTATCTCCGAAGAAGTGGGCGACGACACCGGTGGGGAGGGAGCTGTTGAATTGTTTACATTCTGAGGGAATCGATTTTTTTGCCGCTCGACCTTTCCGGAACGGTCCAAAACTTAGATCCACCGGTTATGTAGTGTCGTGGAACTTTTTCGCTCGGAACTCACGTACGAAGGGTCACGGAAAGAATGGCCAACTTTTGGACTTATCTGGGGGCCCGCGGCATATGTCCCTAGCAGGTCCTAATTGCCTCTGGAGCAACGTGAACACACACACACCGTCGTGAGTTACGACCTTTTGGTGGAGGCAATTGCCGTAAATCTTCCGGCTTCGTGAGTGTTTTGTTTGTGTGCCAATAACAAACGTTCGCGCGGGCCAATAAAACCTGTTACACATCCGCAGCAATGGGAAGAATTTCGTGATGCGTGTTGTTGTTAATTGCTTGTACGGTCGTGTTAAAGATGAAGTTTGGACAGGTACTTGACACTTAGCATGGCATCGTAGCTTGAATGGCACGGCGTCGGTTTTTGAAATTTCGTGTTTGAAGTCGTGTGAAATGAGCATTGGAATAATTTTAATGACTGTAGTCTTGCAAGACTACCAAAAATAGCCGTCTTTCAAGCGGCCAGCCCTACAAACGTTAAGTTAACCGCAACGACGATTGTTCGAAATTAAGAAAACTCGATTTCTCTAACTCGAATTCAACTGTAATTTGAAGACAAACGTTATCGATTTTTCCAGCTCACAAACCAAAACTAATCTGCGAAGATTTTCTTCAACTTGAGCAGCTTTTCTTGACAAACGACACCGAAAGAATTTTCTACAATTGCCTCTTTTTCCAAAAGCATGACAGACAGCCCGCACTTGTGCGAGCAAGCCCATGACTAATGGGAACTCTTCTGGAGCAGACGCCGCGCCCTTGACACGTAAAATTCGCGCAAATATTGGCAGAGCTGGAATTACTCCAAATGTAAGAGGAATTTTCCCTCCATTTGTTGGAAATAATTTAATGTGAATTACAAAGTTTGAGCTCGTGCCCGAAACTGGTCTGTGATGGATGGTTTTTGGCAGTAATTAAAGCGGGTACTTTGAGTGAAGTTGGGCGAGTCGGAGATCTTCAACATTTTTTTTATGAAAGTTGATACCAGCAAAACAACCGTTCGAGGCTATGTGCGTGATAAGCGCAAATATTTGTTCAAAACAAATGTCGATATGCCGGCACCACCGGATGATGGTTTCGCTGTACATCTCGGGCTTATCTCGGTAAATACCCGAGAGAAAGTGAAAGAATCAACAAATACGCCCCGAAAAAAAACGAAACCCTTTTGTTAGCGCTCCACGTGCCACCGCTTGAAATGTCAACGAAGGTTGGCCACGTGGTCCCAGGAGAGTCGGCGCCACTCCCCGAAGGGATTAAGTGGGATAAAGGAGGCCAGCACAATAGTCCACAATCTTTTTATCTTCAATCTTTCGAGGTCGAAGAAACTAACCGTTCTAACAGTTATTCAAATTCTTCGGAAAAAGGAAAGTCCAGGACCGGACGCGTGTACCCCACAAGGACCGTTATCACAAGTTGGCATCTCCGTCGCCGTCGGACGGTCGCGCGAGCTTTGCTTTTCTTTTCCACTCTGATTAGAAACATAAAAAATCGAAACCTTCCGGAGGAAAAAGAAAATAATGAGCCAAAAGCTGCCAAGCGCGATTCATAATTCATGAGGCCACTGACTTTTGGAACTCAATTACAATCTTTCCGCCCGTCCGGGGCTAACCCACTTGGATTCTTGCACACTCTCTCCCTCACTCTCCTAGACGTTGTATATAGGTTGAAGCACCTCCAGGTGATGCCCCAAGAAGAAGCGCTTCTACACACAGTTTGAAGTTCTTCTTCGCTCGTCTACGGCCGGCACTCAACGCGCACACGACGAACCTCATTAGATCCGGCGGTGGAGAATACACACACTCCAGAAGTACCTGGCACATTGATTGGAATATCGTTGAAGTCTGTGGAGTGCCCCGCCATCAACGGTTCAGTCCGCGGATCATCCCGTTACGATGCGGCAACTCAACCGGCCATTGTCCCGCCGGAGTTCGTTCGCAGCATTTCTTTGAATGCTTTAAATCGCTTTTTCCTCAAAATTTATTCCGGCAAATCAACGTTCACCACCGGTAATCAGCACAGCAAGTGCGCACTTTGGACCACGTAATTCAATAAACCTCCGGCGAATTGGGAAGACAAATTGAGCGCGGCTCTCGGCGAAGGTGGCAAAGTCGAGTGGCAGTCACGTCGAGGTCGTTTGGTCGTGCACTCAAACTTGGGAAAGAGTGCAGAAATCGAGCGAAAAAAGAGTTTGGATATTCGAGATTTGAACCTGGATCCTTTGATCAACGATCTGTGACGCTACCTCTTAGCTAACGTTGCGTAACAACCAGTGGGAGACAGAACGTAACCCTATACTGACAGTCGAAACTCGATTCGCGTTGACAGAAAAATCGTCAACAAATGCTTCTAAAATCGACAAAACACTTCCTGTCACAACGCTTTCGTTTGGGTGTATTCCACAAACTTTTCTGGAGGAGATTTGTCTCCACAGCTGACCTCGGCGTCGCGCGCGCCAATTTATGCTAATTTATGCGCCGTGCACTAGGTCGATCTGGAAGCGAACCCTGGACGGTGGTTCCATCAGCTTTAATTTTTAAATCTAAACGACGGAAAATCTGCGCGCCCTCCCAACCCGGTAATTAAATTAGAGCTTATCGCCGGGCGATTGTCGCGGGATTTATTATGGATGGAAGTCCGGCTCAAAGCTGATGCTGCTGGGCGCAACAATTGAAAACAGTTTGATCCAATCAACTATTTATAGGGACCGCCAAAACAACCTGTCCGCGGCGGCGTTGTTAATCAATCTCCCGCGGCGCGGAGATTTGCGGGTTTCGCGCGGAGCAATTCAAGATTCAATTATGAACCGATGGTGATTTACGTCAAGCGCGCGGGTAAATGTGCCCACAGAGAAAGTGTGGTAACGTTTTGAAACGGTCATAATTGCGTACCGCGAGGTACGCGAAAAGTGAAAATCCTGACATTATTTTTTGGGTTGGGGAAAAACGACCACCGCTGGTCGCGGTCCACGTTTTGGAAACGTTTAGCTACAGTTAAAACCTTTAAAATGCGGGGATTTCCAGATTTAAGCACTAAATCAGCATTACAAGCGCATATAGAGCTATTTTCTGTAGAATTTAATGCTAGTTAGCACTAAATCTGCCAACTAGTAGCTCGATTGCTTACTGTGCACTTGGTCATTGTGGAAAGGCGAAATTTCAAAACCGGTCGCCACCGCAAGCCCTTTAACAGCTGAGTAATGGCCAGCTGGAACCCGTGCCGCGGGCGCCATCTGTGGGTGCCAATAGCAAATTCCACACCATACCAGCGCAGCCAGAAATTGTTTTGGCTCGGGTATTTCTCTGCTGTTTGATTTAGTTTGATTTGCGCGGACTCCGCTTTGTGTGCCTTTTCCAGCGTAAAATCCGAGGCTCCGCCAAGCGCGGACGCCGTTGTTTGCAGTCCCGTTTTAATTGGACCCCGTTTGTAGGGTTGACGACCCTCCGAAGCGGGCCTAGACTTGAAGTCGCTGCGAAACTTAGCGTTTCGCTGAAGATTTGTAAGTTCTCAATCGAATTTTTGAAGACAACTCTCAAAAACCGGTCAAATCAACCAATTTCTACCGCAAGCCAAGCTGATCAAATTACTTGCTAATGGCCTTTCCGAGAGACCACCCTGCGGCGGCACCGTTTGACATTATAACCGAAAATCAATACACCGCCGGCATGGTCTTCACTAGCGTTGCCCAAGACCAGTAGCGACCCGTCAACGTCACCGCCGATAATTGAACCATTCTTGATACGTTCCACACACACACTCGACCCGTGAGCAGGATGATGGACGATGAACACACTCTCTAATAGGGCGATGCCGCGCAGCGAAGACCGGGAGCGCCAGATCAATTTGTCTTGTCGCGGGAGAGGACTTTGGCGTGTCAAGAAAACGACGTGAATTCACGGCAAAAAGGGTCACGTGAGCGGGATGAAGAAAGGGACTTGTTATTGTTTTGATTGATGACGAAATGTTGAGGTTGAGTTTTAGAACAGAAACAGATAGGCCAATTTGTTAACGTAAAGTTTACCAAAACTTCGTAGCCGGCCTACGGATATTAAATTGGTTGAACACACAAAAGTAAAGATATTCTTCAACATTTTCGTAATTTCGTAGCCGGCCGGCCTACGGGTATACTTTCTTATATATTCACGGGTTTTGGACTGTTGAACGCCAAAAAAATGGATGTTTAACTTTCTCATAATTTCGTAGCCGGCCTTAGTTGCTTAAAAAAAATAAATTTTTATACGTTTTCTTTTTTTTACTGTGCCACAACTTTCATTCATCGCAAATACGCCCTAAAAGAATGGTATTTGAACACACAAACATGTGTGAGTGTGTGTGTGTTTACAAAATGGCTTTATCAAAGGGCAACACATCGGCGCTGGGAATGGAACCAAAGGCGCGCTCCCCAAGTGGTATAAAAAATGTCGAGGCATCAATTTATTAAGCCACTTGGCGTACATTACGCACGAACTCGGCGCTCACACCCACGCAGAGATGGATGACACGTTGTTCGTTCACTTATTTGTACGCCGATGTCAAAGTAAACACGTCTTAACATGAGAAATTTCGTCGCACCAAGGTGGTTGGAGAAAGGTGGGAACATCTGTCAATCTACTAGAACAATGCCAACAATAGACCGCTCTACCCTACACACATCTGCGTACTGGAGCAATTTGTTGACCCGGTCGTCCTCACCTCCCCTCCTCGTAACTGACCGTACAGATAAAATCAAACAGGTCACACAGACAAACAAACGACACACCCGATCGGATTGCACATACATACGTCGTCGTCGACGTTCTCAATTGACAAAACGACTCGTCCGTCCGTCCGGAGGAAATTGGGCAGAAGGGAGCGCGCAGTTGATGTTTGTGACTTGATATCTTTATGTATTTTTTCCTGTGAGTGTCAATGTGGGCACAGTTCTTTAAAAGTGTGACGAAGTCTGTTGGTTTTTGGTCTTCAAAATGTTACTTTTTAAAGTAAACAAAATCTGAGAGGAAAAAGCTCCAATATTGGTGGTAAAACTGCGGACTACGGACTGAAGGAGGTATTGCATTGCAGGAAATGCTGTTTTCAAGCTATAGGAGAACTGAAGTAAGGGAAATGTCTACTTTTTTAGTTAAACGGTGAGGAGCAATTTACTCTCACACAGTTCCACAATAGGGTTGGGAAAAAGAGCCTGCGGTTTCGCTACCTTTTTCTAAGTAAGTTTAGCATCAACACTTCCCGTGCTCCTCATCCTTATTCCTGCCCCGGTGAATGGTGGAGATGGGAGCGGCCGACAATGGATGGCTTTCTTGGTGCTGCCTGTCCTGTCTGGGTAGAATTGGTTTCAATTCCCTTTAATCAATTTCTAAGCAACCTGGGCTGGACAATCATCACACATACATGACGAAATCCAGTCTGCAACCCGCTAAGATCACCATCTCCATGCGAATGCGAAACGGTGAGGAGCAATTTACTCTCAGTTTCATTCTAAAAAAAAGGAAAATTGTACAAACGAAAAAAATGTGCCGACAGCGGAATTCGATCCCGTAATCTTGGATACAACAATACCACGCCTTTACAGGGTCGGCCACCACAACTCGACGAGTTAGAAGATCTGTAATTCGAAAGGATTATTCTCTCTATGCTACCACAAACCTCTCAAACAAAATCGAGAGCATTTTACTCTCGACCGTCTGTGTGTGGTGTCTAACAACAACTTCAATCGAGAAAAAAAACTTAAGCTTTCGTTGAGCTTGAAAAATCCTGTTAGCTTAAAGTTCCTCCCTCTTCTCATACAAGTATTATCAATCTCCTGTCAGTGGCAAATCCTTACGTTCGCCAACACAAACAAACAATCACGCAAAACTTCACGGCGAAACAAAGAACGCTCTCATCAGACACCCAACAACACTCTGCATTCCTCCTCCTTCTCAAAATCTCGGCGCGTAAGTGAGATACGAGCCAGATTAAGCTCTTGATTTCCGTGCTGCGCGCTACCGCCGAAACTTTTCATCTCAAAACTCAATACCAACTCCGACACCCACAGCCAAAACAACCAACCCTTTGCCCGAAGAAGAGTTGGTCGGAAACTTTCCGACTGTGGTTTGATGCGATGGATTGTGTGTGTGTGTATTGTGTAGAACTTTCGATATCCCCGGCTTTTCAAGCGAGCTGGGAAGAAGCGGAAACGGCGAGGAAAAGCTATCTAAGAAATTAAAATTATGCAACTAGTTGGCGAATGGAAGAAGGGGGGGGGCGAACCCGATCGAAGGTTGAAACAGTCAAGAAGTTCGTCTTCGGCGGGCTGAACAATCGCGCTCGGCGCTGGTCTATGAATCTTGGGGTGGTGCACATGTTGTCGGAAAGGAGAACATGGCCCAAACGAAGAATCCAAGCATGAATATTTATCCGAGGAGCAGCCTCATTTCCCCGCTTTGTGATTTCTCGTTATGCTCCAGACTGGGGAAGCTCTCGGGGTCTGGGAGGCATAATCAACGTTGTTATCATCGGCCAGGCGGAACGCGAGCGTACTTTTCCTTCTTGCCCTGTTCAGCCTCGGTGTGTGTTCTACACTAGACATTGGCCGTGACGAAAGCTCGGTGGTGGAGCGGTCCGGAGGGTGCACTATGAATTTATATCGGAGAATTATGGCGATGGCCGCATGGCTTATCGCACACACACACACAGAGGGTCGACTTTTACTGATGTTTGCGATGTGTTGTAGGAGGACGACGAGGAATCTCCGTTCTGGTAAACATCCCCAAATGGGACACGACAAAGGTTTCTATTGTGCCGGATGACAGAAAAATTCTCGTGGAAAACATTTGGATGGGACACACAAAAAAAAAAGAACAGAACGCAGAGAGTGGACAGTTTTCAGATGAGGAATGATAACGAGTTTCGACTGATAACTTTGTTTAGATAGAGGAATTCGTTAAGATTTCCGGAAGATCAACGACCGCTGCTAGCGGATTCTTTATGAAGATTGCTTGAGAAAGAATTCGGTTAGATTTGAAGGTTTGAAAATTTCGTTTTTACACTCAAATTAAAGATCGCTAACAAACAATGCTGCAATCACTCGACCATGATCTCAGATTGTCAGAATGTGTTTCAAATTTTCATCCATCAAAATGTAACAAGGTCTGAGCGGCATTTTCATCAAGCATCACAACATTCTGGTTTGAAACATGACCTGAATCACACTGCATTGACGATATCTTGCAACAGGGTTGCCAGATTTTCTAATTTTCCTGCTCTGTCTAACTTCTAGAGTATTTTTTTACAAAAATTACAACACCCGACATTTTCAAATTCCGATAAATTTCATAGGAGAAAAACAATTTAATATACAGGGTTGCCAAAATTTCGATGCTTATTAATTTTTCGACAGGTTTTGAGATAACAAAAAATGCTGTCCAAGTAGTACAATAAAAACTTACTGAGGGTTATTGCAACCCAGTTTATGACCTATGACGAATGAAACATTTTAAAAATAATCACATAAGAATTCAAGATATATTCTGAAAGTTCACGAGATACGCCATGAATGTTTTTTATTTATAACTTGCAGAAGTATTCATGACTTTTGGCAGGGTTGCCAGATCTTCGATATATTCCGAACTGAAAACTTGCCCAAAGAAGTGCAATGAAGCGGTTCTAAAAGCAACGTCGATCAATATTTAAAGTTAAAAAAAAACATAAGTGGTCACAATTTCGAACAGCATTGTCGGATCTTAGATATTTAGCGAAAAAAATACTCCAAAAAAATGCAAGAAAACGGTTCTGGAAGTATTTTTTTAAATCAAATTTCATGACTTAAAACAGGGTTGCCAGTTCTTCGATATTTTTCTTAAAGGAAAACTTGCCACTTATTCAATGAAGTACAGGAAAAAACCAACAAAATCTACAACATCCTCCTTTTTTAATTCCGATAAATTCAGAAGAAGAAAAACATTCATTTACAGGGTTGCCAGAACTGCAATGTTTTGTGTTTAAATCATCGGGAAGGTTTATAAAAAATATCTTGCGTAGACAAATAATTAAACAGTTCTGAAAGACATTCGGCATGGTTGCCAGATCTGTCATTCGAAATAAAAAAAAATCCTAAAACGGTTTTAAAAGTATATCTTTTATCGAAAAACACATACGGCCATGATGAATGATTGAAAAAAAAAAACATAATGAAACATAACTTTAAGAAAGAATAAAAAAATATTCCAAAGACGTTTATTGAAACGGTTCAATGGTTGGCGAACGACTGGACATGGCGTACCATAGGTACTTCGAGTACCGCAGGAATAAAATAGACCCACCAAGTGGTCCATTAGCCTCTTGTCCAGTAACTCCGATACCCTGGCCTCCCCGCGGCGCTAGCCGGGATACTAGTAACCATTGGAGAGATCGGGTAACCAACCCCGGTGGGAACTATGGTAGTATGCTGACAGGGAAGGGGGGGCTCCATCCTCTTCGGAGGGTGTAGCTATACCGTTAGGCCTCGAGAGAAAGGCCCCCGTTACGGTGTCGAGAGAAAACCGGAGCTGGGTCTCGGTAGCTTCAAGGTGGCAGCCCCACCCCGAGACTAGGTATCGCAGCCCCAATCCGGCTGCATACCGAAATCAAAACCATTACGAACAATCAAGAAGGAATAAGGATCCGGAACAAACGGCATAGACCTAGGCACGAAAAGGACACCGATTGGAAACTCGGAACATGGAACTGCAGATCGCTACGTTTCGATGGGTATGAGTACGCTTTGTTGAACGAGCTCAAACCCCGCAACTTCGATGTTGTAGCGCTGCAAGAGATGTGCTGGAAGGGAGCGAAGATGTGGAAGGATGATGCTTTGGAGCTCACCATGTACCAGAGCGGCGGAGCCGAAAACAAGCTGGGAACCGGCTTCATAGTGTTGGGCAAGATGCGGAGTCGTGTGATAGATTGTGAGCCGATCGACGACCGGATGTGTAGATTGAGGATTAAAAGCCGTTTCTTCAACTATCACATCTTCAACGTACATTGCCCACACGAGGAATCATCCGATGCCGAGAAGGAAGCGTTCTACGCGAAGCTGGAGCAGAAGTTCGACAGCTGCCCGCAGAGGGACGTCAAGATCGTCATCGGAGATATGAACGCCCGCATAGGAAGGGAGGAGATGTACAAGCCGGTGATTGGGCCGAACAGCCTGCACACCGTCACGAACGACAACGGCCAGCGGTGCATCAACTTCGCAGCCTCCCGCGGTATGGTGGTACGGAGCACATTCTTCCCCCGGAAAGACATCCACAAAGTCACCTGGACATCGCCTAACCAACGAACAAAAACACAAATCGACCACGTCCTCATCGACGGCCGATTCTTCTCGGACATACGGAACATCCGCACGTACCGCGGTGCGGACATCCACTCGGATCACTACCTGTAGGGTGCAAGCATGCACTCAAAACTGTCGACGACGTATCACCGACGACGGAGCCGGCTCCCACCGCCGTTCAACACCGAGCGGCTGCAGGACACGGCTGCGGCTCAGCACTACGTGCAGCAGCTGGAAGCGAGCCTGCCAACGGAGGAGGAACTCGGCGCTGCCTCGCTCAACGATGGATGGAGCAGAATATGCTCGGCCATCGGCAGTGCCGCTGAAGCCGCGCTAGGTAGTACGGTCCGAGTTGGAAAGCAGCGCTGGTTCGACGAGGAGTGCCAGCGGCTACTTGACGAGAAGAAAGCAGCTTATGCGGTGAAGCTGAGAGCTGCAACTGATGAGAACGTGGCCAGATACAAACAAGCGCTGAAACAGCAGAGAACGGTCTTCAAGCTCAAGAAGCGCCAGCTGGAAGATCGCGATCGCGCCGAAATGGAGCAGCTGTTCCGGCAGAACGAGACGCGTAAGTTCTACGAGAAAGTTAACCGGTCCCGCAAAGACTATGCGCCGCAAGCCAACACTTGTCGGGACGCCGAGGGAAACCTTCTTATGGACAAAGGCGAGGTGTTGAACAGGTGGCAGCAGTTCTTCAACGAGCACCTCAACGGCGATGTAGCGCATGGAGACGGCTTTGAAGCCCAACTTGGACCGCCCGCTGCCGACGAACAGTTCCCGGCACCTGATCTGGAGACGGTGAAGAAGGAGATCAGGCAGCTGAAGAACAACAGGGCCGCCGGTAAAGATCGGTTACCCGGTGAGCTCTTCAAATATGGAGGAGAGCAGTTGGCGAGGGCGATCCACTTGGTGATTTCTATGATCTGGAGGGAGGAGAAACTACCAGCAGAATGGATGGATGGTGTCGTGTGCCCCATCTACAAAAAGGGCGATAAGCTGGACTGCGGCAACTACCGCGGTATCACGCTTATCAACGCGGCCTATAAAATCCTCTCCCAGATCCTCTGCCGTCTGCTGACACCGTACGCACGGAGGTTCGTGGGCCCCTATCAAGCGGGGTTTACTGGCGCTCGGGCCACCACGGACCAAATTTTCTCGCTCCGGCAGATCCTCGAGAAATGCCGTGAGTACAACGTGCCCACACATCACATCTTCATCGATTTCAAGGCAGCGTACGATACAGTCGACCGCGAACAGCTATGGCAGATCATGCACGAGAACGGATTTCCGGACAAACTGACTCGGCTGATCAAGGCTACCTTGGATCGTGTGATGTGTCACGTGCGAGTGGCAGGGGAGCTAGCGGACCCCTTCCAATCGCATCAAGGGTTACGACAAGGTGACGGCTTATCTAATGCGCTGTTCAACATCGGACTTGAGGGAGTTGTGCGAAGAGCGGGTATAGACACGAGAGGCACGATTTGCAACAGGACAGTCCAACTTCTTGCTTATGCGGACGACATTGATATTATAGCGAGAGACCTAGAGACGGTGAAAAGGGTTTACACCGCCTTAAAGACGCAAGCAGGACGAATTGGATTGGCCATGAATACGAAGAAAACAAAGTACATGAAAGGGAGGGGCTCAAAGGACGTTGACCCCCAAGACTCACCCTCTAGCTGTGGATGGCGATGTGCTGGAGGAGGTGAGCGAATTCGTGTACTTGGGATCGCTGGTAACGGCCGACAACGACACCAGCTTAGAGATCCGGACTCGTATCCACTCCGCGAATCGCGCCTACTTTGGATTACGGAAAACCTTGACATCTGATCGAGTGCAACGCGCCACGAAGCTGACCCTGTACAAGACACTGATTAGACCGGTTGCCCTCTATGGCCACGAGACCTGGACGCTGCGGCAAGAGGACGAACGAGCCCTTGGAGTTTTCGAACGGAAGGTGCTGCGAACGATCTACGGTGGAGTACGTACAGCTCAGAACGAGTGGCGAAGGCGCATGAACCACGAACTGCACGCGCTGCTGGGAGAACCGACCATCGTCACCCTGGCGAGAATTGGGAGGCTCAGGTGGGCCGGCCATGTCGCGAGGATGGGCGAAGACCATCCTGTCAGGATGCTCTTTGACCGCGCGCGACCGGATGGCGGCACTGGCCGAAGAGCAGGAGCGCAGCGTGCACGATGGGGTAATCAGATCGAGGCGGACCTAAGAAAGATCTGCAACCTAGGAGACTGGCGAGCTGCAGCCCAGAACCGAGCAACATGGAACAACCTTCTTGATACAGCACGGGCACCGCGTATGGTGTTCTAAGCTGTTTGGTATGGTATGTATCAATTTAACGACATACGACAATTAAAGATCATTAAATATTTGAACAAGAATCGATTTGAAAAACAATTAGACATTAGGCAGTGTTGCCAAAAGTTTGGTAATTTTCTTAAAGAAGCATCATTCCCAGGACGTACAATGAAACGGCTCTGGAAGTAATTTGTACCGAAATTCATTCACACACAGCTATAATTATTTTAAAACTTCCGTGAGAATTTATGGCTTTGAGTAGAGTTGACAGATCTTTGACAAAAGAGGTCATTTCCGAAGACGACGATTGTGGGAGTCATGTTGATCTCGATTTCATGATATACGGCCATGAAAAGTTTTTAATAAAATCACTTGAGTATTCATGACTTTAGGCAAGGTTGCCAGATTTGTAAGATCTCTGGAATACATTTCTGGAAAGATTCAACTCAAAGTGTTTTTTCCGCAGAAATTTTCAAGTATTTTAAAATTTATGTAGGTACGAATCTGTCTTTCACTCATAATCAACTTATCAACAAAAGACCTTAACTTTCGTATTTAGGATTTTTCGTAGAAAATCCATTGTAAAATTCTAAAATGTGAAGTTACGATGTAACCCAAGATGGTTGTCAAAATGGTTTTAATAGAATTATGGATGCACATGAAGTAAATTCGATAAAAATGATTATCCGGGGTAAGATTATGGCGAGAACTTCGAATAATCTAGTCGTGACGGTTACAATTATCATAAATAGCTGTTCTGCCAAAATGTCAACAATTCAGATACGAAAATCAATATTTTGTAGAATGGTGGTATATAATTTGTATTACAAGCAAAGCGATTGATATCGAATTTTGTCAGAATCAAAAGCTAGAGAATGCTGAAAGATCAGTGGCCAGCCCTACCTCATAAAGTTAAACGCAAAGATGATTTATTGAAATTGAATGGCCTCCTCAAAAGACGTAGTTTTCTGACGTGTTTTATGTCAAATTACTACCGAACATAAATGACATCCCTCGTTCGGGTTTCTTACGTTACGTAGACAAGCTCTGATTCCTCAGATTCAATACGATAAGGAACCTCAACAAAGTCACAAGACAAGAGGCACAATCAAATTATCTTTAAAAATAGCCACCATAACAACGTCCTGTGGTCAATTCCCCCGGTCGGTCCCAATTCTCGCCGTCAGCTTGAGCAGCCATAATCTATTCTCTATTCAGGAGACACCAGAAGGCACCACTACGCACCCAATCAACCCCGACGACACTGCCGGCACGTCAACATTCCAGCTCCAGCTTTGGGAAATTAAATTTCCCATTCCCTGACGCGCACACACACACAGCTACGCGGGGGGTGCCACTCTTCAGCCACCAACAATGGATCACCGCACGTCATCGTCTCTGTCTCGAAGCACCAAAAGCTTCAGCAAAGACAAATTTCCCAAGCATCCATCAACGAGGCGCGCGAATCGGATCATATGAATTTCCGCCCACCCCTCTCAAACGCCCAATTTCGGGGCTTCGCCCCTACCCAGACTTTCCCAGAGCTATGCTCGTCGTTCCGGAATCTGCACCCGCTCTTCTTCCACCGACGACCTGTTTCAACCACTTCTAACGCTCTCTCTCTTCGTCTTCTTGGAGGTTCGCAGCGCGGTACTGTTAGATTCAATGAACTTCACACTTTAATTCTTTCCTCTTCAACATCGCTTCAAGTGCGCGATCGCTGGATCGCGCGTACCGACCTCCGCCCAGAAGTATGATTTGGAAGTGTGTATACATTAATGGCCGGAGAAAATGCGAGAAGGAGGTAAAGGGGGGGGGGATAATCACCTTTTCCGAAAGTGTGGTGGTTCTGCTCCACGATCTGGATGTTTACTGGATTGTGTGCGGTGTTCCGCCCCGAACTCCACTCTTCACGCACTTGAGAAATTGTTTAGCACTCGCTCAAATTTCCCTTCGCTGCGCGAGCACACCACTTCTGTTTACTGTTTCACGAATCACTTCGCACTTGCGACTTGGACTTGGGGAATATCGGTGATGTTTCTGTTCTATCAATCACTCGCCACTTGCGCCGGAGATATTGGGGATGAGGAACAGCACTTCGCAGGAAGCGCGCTGTTACGGTAAAATAGATTTGTTCTTTTTTTTATTTGTTACAGTGTACACGACTACGGTGAAATCCGGTTAGGTTGCACAAGATGCTTTTGATTGTAGCGCGGGTGGTGGTTCTAGATAGGTATTGCTGGTCACTTTTGCTTCACTGGAAGGTGTATTTTGGTGGTGGTGTCAGGTGAGACCGGTGGGTAAATAGTGTAACGTCACAGCTTACGGTTATTACATCGAGTTTAAATAGAGTAACGCGATATTTGATGTGCTACTACGCAACTACCATAGAGTTGAACTACGATATACGCTATGTTCTGGGCTTCAAGGCAACAAATGACACACCGGGTCGTCGGGTCCAAGAAACGCGCCGCACGTCCTACCCCGATTATTATTATTTGTTATGTTTTGGTGAAAGTTCTGTTCTGCTCTCTCGAGTTCTTGGTTCCGCCGCGCGTCCGAGGAAGTTAATCCATTTCAAGTCAGATATCGACTAACTGGTCCGACGGCGAGACCGCAGACCTGCGGCCATCAACAGTTCGCCAAAGCTCGTGAGCACCCCCACGGGAACTCACGCTCTCTCCCTCTCGCAAAGCTTCGCCGAGAGTTTTCCCGCAAACGCATAGCGCGATGGGTTGGAAAAGCGCGTGGAAAAGTAAACCAACTCAGAGAGAGCGGACACTCACGAGAGCGCCGCTCTCGAGCGCATGACTGCAACGGACCAAAACAGAGAGCGCCGGGAGAAAGTACATAAACCGAAAGAACTCAGAAGAACAGCCGGACAGTAAGAAAACACGGAAAAACGTAATCAAAAAGCTTGGTACATAAGACGCGAGAGCGAGAAACCGTTAGATGGGAGCGCACATACTCTCAGTGCAGCTCGAAATGTCATTCCCGTAGTCGAAGTATGATATGCCGGTGGGATGCCGCAGGACGGAGAGCTCCGCTTCCTGGACCGGTTTGCATGCGGGTTCCCATCCCGCAGAATTGAGCCTCACATCGGGGCCAATGAATTTCAATTTGCGTCGATCTGGCCAACATCTGGCTAAAATGTCACTTAGACGGAATTGTTTTGGTACACAGTTTGAGTTCCTCGCCGGAAGCTCGCGCGCTCGTGAGAGCGCCGGCGCTCCCATTCTCGCACAGTTTAGTGGGCAATCAAAATAGCCTTCGGCTACGGTAGTCGCGGTCCACCCAAAACAAAGTCCCGCTCTCGCGTTTGGGGGACCATATTGTAGCATAATCTGCCACTTAACCACCCTCCCCGGGGGCATAAATCTTCGATTTAGTAAATTTGAAAGTCAAACTACAAAACCCTGAGCGTTCTAGAAAGAGTTGTCGGAAAACTCTGCAGATTACGTAAACGATTTGTACAGACATTTTGGGGAGCAGCCGGCTCAAACTCCGAGTGACGTCATTGATGTTCGCGCTGCCGGTGGGTGTTGGTAGTTGCTCCAGGATTATGTAATTGGGATGACGACGACGACGACGGTACATAATATGGGAATCATCAGATTGGTAATATGATTACAGCAGTATCAGAGATTGATTGCAGCAGCGGGAAGAATTTTGGGGGGCTTTCGTGCTTACATTTTTATGAAGCGGAAGGGGGGGTTAAAACTGGGGTGTTGGATTCGATATGAAATTCAAAAGAGGGCTATGCAAATGGGGCATCAAGAGCACTGCATGAGCAATCGGAGACGTTTGGAGGGCTCAAAGGTTGTGTAACGACTAATTGGAATAATATGATTGATTTATTGGAAGTTAGAATTTCAGTGAAGCTTCGGAGTTGGAGTGGGATAAATTAATTTAAGAATCGAATTTAAAAAAATCTTGCTTCGATTCGAATCATAAAAATAAATTTAAAAAAATTGAGAGTCATAATCCCTAACAAAGCAACAAAACTTACGTCATATTTTCGAAACATTCTAAATATTTATATTAATCTTTAAAGTTCAGAAACAAAAAAAAATTCAAATAAACAACTTGGTGCCTTGCAGAAATGACGTGTCGTTATGAGAAAATTTATCTAAAAGTATTTTTCCAAATTTAAACAGTTAATCAGGAATCATGAACATATGGCAAAAAACCTTATAAAATAACTTTCATCCAAAATCCACGAATACAATTGTTTGTTTACAGAATTCTTGACATTTTGCACCTATTTGGACATTTTGCACCTATTTGATTTTTTGGATTTTTTTAATTCACTGACTTTTATATACAGAATAGAGTGTAACAAAAATGACTTTTTGGCGGGCATTCAGGGGTTTGTTCCGATGGGCATCTTAATACAAAAGTTTGTATCTTGGGAGTCTTCTAAAAATTACGTACACAGTAAAATAAACTTGCCCGGGAATTTGCGAATCTTAAGCTTTTTTTACGATTTTTTTCAATTAGATTTTCTGTTATAATTGAATAAATCAGAAGGTAAGAAAATTTATTGTGAAGATTTTATTTATTTTTTTAATATTAATTTCTATTACTATTTTGTTTGAAAGTAGAAACAAATATGACTCTGCGCTAGAAAAAATATGTTTTATGAAAAACATAATTTCTAATTATGTTTGGGGGGGGGGAGGGGGGGGCAAAAAAAATTAAATAACAAGCCATGGTCTTCACATTTAAATGAAAAAAATGTTTTAAAAAGCATTTTACACTAGTTCAGTTGTTTTGCAATCATTAGTTTTCGAAAAATCTAAAATCTGTCAAAAACAAAAATTGTATCGAATAAAAAGATTTTGCATCAAAAATTTTCAAAAAATCTTAAGATTTTTTAATAAACCCAAACATGCTAAAAATGTTTTTAAACGCAGGAGAATGTATTTTAATTTGATTTCAGCGGGTTGCACTTGAATTTTCATTGAAATTTTGAAGTTTATTGTAAAAATATTTTTTTGCCTCCTGATTTTTCGGGTCAATTTTGAAGGGGGGTGACAAAAACTTTTAAAAATATTTGTATCAGCCTTATGTGTAAATATCAATATTAATTCATGTTAATATTAATCACAGTCTATCAAACTGGTCATAGAAGCAAGTTTAAAGAAAGTTGTATGATTGTGGAGTATGGATATATTTTACTTACTGTCCAAAACCTTGATAAAATAAATACTTCTCAACGAAAGATACCTAAATTCATTTATTTTTGATTTATTGTGCGATTTGAAAGACAGCTTATAAAATCAGAAAAAATATGTGTTTTCTTAAAGTTAATTGTTTTTTTTACATGCAGTCAAGCTACTCATTGAACGACACACTTATTTAAATCGCTGAAGTCGCTGCCTTATAAAATTTTGTTGCAAAAAAATTAAACAGAACCAAGTTCTGAACAATTTTCAATAATTTTTAAACTTTCCCGGGAATTCCCGGGATTTTCCGGGAAATTTGGTTGCAAATTTCTCGTTTCCCAGAATTTATGTAAGCCGGGGAAATTGGACGCTCTAATTTTTTATCAAGGAGTGTATAAATGATTTCCAAATTCGAAACCACACAGACAAAAAATAATAATTTTTGCAGGTTGACATTCTTATGTAATTTTACCTCGAATAATGTGTAAACTGCCAGGTAAAATGTGAAATTCAACAGAAACTGATGAAAATATCACATGAACCTGATCCAAAATTACACATTTATTGACACAAAATTAGTCACCATTCTCGGATGTAATACACACAAAAAAATATTTCTGAATGTTACATCATTTATGATGTAACACTTTTGCACGTCATTAAACATTTAAATTTAAATGCAATTTGATGTAAATTTGCAACAAATTATACGTAAAAACATGATTTTACGTGTGATTCAACCATTTACGTCGAATCTCAAGTTTGCATGAACTGAATTTACATGTGATTATTTTTTCCGTGTCGAGTAAATTCACATATTTTTTTCTGTGATTACCATATTTATTTGTTTAACAAAGAATCAAATTTAATCTTGCCGGTATTTCTTTAAAACCACCTGAAAACAAGAAACAGCTATAATTTCCATCATGCCCCTAACAACCCACCATAAAACCGTTAATTGCCCCCGGGTGCAAAACTTGGCCCCTCAAAATAGGCCCCAAGAGCGTTTCCAATTAATACCAAACTCCGGGATAAAACTAATCGCCCCATCCCGTTGATCCGTTCCAGGTTACACACCTCAGGGAGTCATTAAGACAGCGCTCGTTTATCGATTTCCAGAGCTGGAAACACAACTCTACAATTCAAAGCCCAATCGAACCCTTCCGCGCTTGAACAACCAACGCGTAATTACAGACCGTAGAGGGAGACTTTCTTCTGGGAGCACGCACAGTTGTCCAAGGTGGCGTCGCTCAAAACACTCTCGAATTGGGTTCGTGTAATCGAATTGCGCTGTGGTTAAGGCTGTGGAGATTCGGCTGAAAGCAGCGCAGCCCACAAATGGGAACGTATTAATAAAATCGAGGGTTTCGCCTTTCTGTAACAGGTTCACGTGCAAATGGATCGACCGTGGTGGCGCACGGCATCGCCTTGTCCGTGAGCAATCAATCGACCCGCAAAGCAAGGATTTTATTTTGAGTTCATGTAATGACTTCAGTGTTGCTCAATGTATAGATGTCTGGAAACTCAACCAAAAAAAAAAATCCATAATTTACAGTCCCGTTCTATACCGTTTACCCAGTCATCTGTCACACGTTCAGGGGTAGGCCTGTTCAGTAGCGTGGTTCACGTTTCTATGAAAAAGACAAAAGTTGTTATTTTGTCTTGCATCAACCGGAATTTCGTTCTTTTATGTCCCCAGAAGCACTCCTGAAAATTTGAGCCCATTTGGTAAGGTCTAGGAGCTCCAGTTTTAATTTGAAATTTATATGGGATTTTGATTTATTTTCCATGGGAAACTATCTTTTACATTGTATTAGGATTTTTTTATAAATCGATGAAATGACTTGATTCTTATATAGGGGAGCAACTTTGTAGAACATACCAACATGCTAGGAAGTGACCCTTTAAAGATACAGTTACTTTTAGATGGTGGCTTTTGAAGGGGCCAGCCACCATCTAAAAGTATCTGTATCTTTAAAGGGTCACTTCCTAGCACGTTGGTATGTTCTACAAAGTTGCTCCCCAGTTCAAAACCTATCTCCTACTATAAGAATCAAGTCATTTCATCGATTTATAAAAAAAAATCCTAATACAATGTAAAAAAAGATAGTTTCCCATGGAAAATAAATCAAAATCCCATATAAATTTCAAATTAAAACTGGAGCTCCTAGACCTTACCAAATGGGCTCAAATTTTCAGGAGTGCTTCTGGGGACATAAAAGAACGAAATTCCGGTTGATGCAAGACAAAATAACAACTTTTGTCTTTTTCATAGAAACGTGAACCACGCTACTGTTCAGCTGTATGTACTAGACAGAGTTCACCACCAGCTAGAGCCGTGCAGGAAGACACCAGCATCTAGCGCGGTAGATCACCCCACACGCTATGTACTCCGGGCACTTATTCCCACTGTTGGGAGGGCACGATATCTGCTGGCATCACTGCACTCCCAGCCAACTGCAACACTCGGGCAGATGTCTGGCCGCCGAGAGCCTGGCCAGCAAGCATTCAATTTATTTTTTATTTAATAACATTTAATTGAATGAAACTGAAAATATGCTCTCGCTCGGCCGAGCGCTTCCATCATCGTCAGGTCCGGACAAGAAGTGTATTGCTCACACCCTCCCTGCCCCCCGAGAGGCTGAAGTCTGCACATTGTACATACAGCTAGATAGATAGTTCAGCATGAACCAGGGCCATCATTATCAACACTTTTTCCTCCCTCACTCGCACGGAATCTCCGCTGGGAACTGGAGTTTCGAGAATGAGATGAAATGCTACAAAAAATAAGCCATGTTTCCACCAAGTTGGCAAACTCGTATCATCGAAGAGCAAAGTTATACCGAGATTGTGGGGAAGAGTTTTTGATTTGACCGAGCTCACACCCAAATGAGGGAAGTCGGTTAAAAAGTGTTGGATCATTCTCTGCCAACTCACGATCACGAAACCGAGGTCCATTTTTCGATGATTTATAGCTCGAAACCGCAGAGACAGAAATTTTGTGTCAAAGGGACTTTTGTGTACAACTTGGACGCCAGATTTAATGGCGTACTCAAAATTGTAGGAAATTTGACGGGCTTTTATGAGATTTTATTAATTTTTATGTTTAAAAGTCAAACTTAAAGGTGAGCCCACGATTTTTTTTTTCGCTCAAAATTTTTGTGAAAATAGTCTAAGATGTTACAAAAAGACTCACGAGAAATGCAGAATGGAGCAACTCACCTAAAAAAATACAAAAATCATTTACTGAAACTGTTTTTTTCAAAAGTGCTCTAAACATCAAAATTTTCAAAAACCGAACATGAGAGTCGATTCTCCAGACAATTTGACCATTGTCCTAAGTCCAATTCTTGTAAAGTTACAGCGGCTTTAAAAATAAAAATTTTGTAAAAATAGGGTTTTTGATGGATTTTGGCAATTTTTATATGACAGACTTAATTTTTCAGTCTCGAAAATATGTTTAACGGAAAGCTCGTCAAATTTCCCATAAGTTTGTGTTTGACCACATTTCAATTGGATGTATGGGCTTACAAATATAAGCTAATTACATTGCTCATGACTGAAAACATAATATTTTTTCAGTGTAGTGTAGTAACCTGGATAGTAAATTAGCTTATATCTGCAAGCCCATGCATCCAATTGAAATGGGGTCAAAGACAAACCGGTAAAAATATTTTCGAGACTGAAAAATCAAGTCTGTCATATAGAAATTGCCAAAAACCATCAAAAACCCTATTTTTTCAAAAAAAAATATTTTTAAAACCGCTGTAACTTTACAACAATTGGACTTAGGACAATGGTCAATATGGAGACTTTTATGTAAAATTGTCTGGAGAATCGACTCTCGTGTTCGAGACTGAAAAATCTGTCATATAGAAATTGAAAGTCTGTCATATAGAAATTGCCAAAAACCATCAAAAACCCTATTTTTTCAACATTTTTATTTTTAAAACCGCTGTAACTTCACAAGGATTGGACTTAGGACAATGGTCAATATGGAGACTTTTAAAAAAACTTTTAAAATTGTCTAGAGAATCGACTCTCGTGTTCGGTTTTTGAAAATTTTGATGTTTAGAGCACTTTTGAAAAAAAAAACAGTTTCAGTAAATGATTTTTGTATTTTTAGGTGAGTTGCTCCATCCTGCATTTTTCGTGAGTCTTTTTGTAATATCTTAGGCTATTTTCACAAAAATTTTGAACGAAAAAAAATCGTGGGCTCACCTTCAAATTTGACTTTTAAACTTAAAAATCAAAAAATCTCATAAAAGTGGAGTGCTTTTTACTTTCAGTGTATTTTTTCGGAAAGCCTGACAAATTTCCTACAAGTTTGTCTTTGACCAATTTTTGATACGATGCAACGGCTTCGAGATACAGCAATTTAAAATACGAAATACAAAAATATTTAAAACACTTACGCCCTTCTCAAATGTCATTCTCGAGTGTAACTGGCTCCATATACACAAAAATGGCTAATATATGCCTAGGATAACATGTCTACAAAGTTTCATTGAAATCGGAGAGGGTCGGGTACAACCGATTCCCTATTTGACATGGAATTGCTCTATACAAAGTTGTAGAGCAGACACAAATTTGATGTATAAACAAAATGGGTTTGCATGTTTTCTTCGGGAGACATCAAAGTTTTACGATTTAAAAAAAGTGATGATTTTGGCTTTATTTTACCTGATTTTTTTAAGTTTTTAACCCTTGAAACTCCATCGTGTGCTTTTGAAAGTATTTTTTCAAAAGGTTCAGCAAATTTCGCATAAAAATTACCATTTGGACGTTTGTTGTGGCTGGAACCACTTCTGGCGTTATTTTTTTTTTCATTTTGTGCTTTTTGGATGTTTTTGAATACCACTGACTCAAGCGATTTCAAAAACACCCAAAAAGCAAAAAAAAAATTTATTTTATTGGAAATCTAGACTTACAGTCATGCATCGATTTAGCACCGCATACACAGCAAAAAATCCGATAGTAAAATCGCATACAAAAGCATGCACATCACCTTCGTCAAAATAAACACTTAATATTACAAACTGCATGTACAATTTTTGCAAACACAAAAAAAAGTTGCAACCGACGGGACTCAAACCCGGCACCTACAGTAGGGACTGGCGCCTTAGCCCGCTCGACCATCAGACCGATGAAAAACTGGTAGGAAAAACGCATATATGAGCTTGACATTTCGGTCAAGTAGGTTTCCCATGCTGATGGGCTACATATTTCAGGATGTAAAATCACATAAAATTGCATAAAATAATGCAATATTTATTTTACACCCAGGTCTTTTACACGCAGCTGGATTACTACTTTTTTAGCTGTGTATGGGGGATGCAAAACCGAGGCGTGCATAACTGAAGCTTATGGGATTTTGGCTATATGAGAGACATTGGAGCAATTCTCTACGAAATCGGTATTTTTTCTTAAATTTTAATTTTTGTATTTTTAAATCCGACTGAAACTTTTTTGGTGCCTTCGGTATGCCCAAAGAAGCCATTTTGCATCATTAGTTTATCCATATAATTTTCCATACAAATTTGGCAGCTGGCCATACAAAAATGATTTATGAAAATTCAAAAATCTGTATCTTTTGAAGTTTTGATCGATTTGGTGTCTTAGGCAAAGTTGTAGGTATGGATATGGACTACACTGGAAAAAAATAATACACGGTAAAAAAAATTTGATGATTTTATTTAACTTTTTGTCACTAAAACTTGATTGGCAAAAAACACTATTTTTATTTTTTATTTTTTTTTATATGTTTTAGAGGACATCAAATGCCAACTTTTCAGAAATTTTCAGGTTGTGCAAAAAATCTTTGAGCGAGTTATGAATTTTTGAATCAATACTGATTTTTTCAAAAAATCGAAAAATTGGTCGCAAAAATTTTTTAACTTCATTTTTCGATGTAAAATTAAATTTGCAATCAGTAGTACAGTAAGTACTCTAGTAAAATTTTAATAAAGTGCACCGTTTTCAAGTTAAATCCATTTTTAGGTGACTTTTTTGAAAATAGTCGCAGTTTTTCATTTTTTTAAATTAGTGCACACGTTTGCCCACTTTTGAAAAAAATATTTTTGAAAAGCTGAGAAAATTCTCTATATTTTGCATTCTTGAATTTTGTTGATACGACCCTTAGTTGCTGAGATATTGCCATGCAAAGGTTTAAAAACATGAAAATTGATGTTTTCAAAGTCCCAACAACACACCATTTTCCAATGTCGATATCTCAGCAACTAATGGTCCGATTTTCAATGTTAAAATATGAAACAGTCGTGAAATTTTCCGATCTTTTCGAAAAAAATATTTTCAAAATTTTTAAACCAAGACTAACATTTTAAAAGGGCGTAATATTGAATGTTTGGCCCTTTTGAAATGTTAGTCTTGGTTTAAAAATTTTGAAAATATTTTTTTCGAAAAGATCGGAAAATTTCACGACTGTTTCATATTTTAACATTGAAAATCGGACCATTAGTTGCTGAGATATCGACATTGGAAAATGGTGTGTTGTTGGGACTTTGAAAACATCAATTTTCATGTTTTTAAACCTTTGCATGGCAATATCTCAGCAACTAAGGGTCGTATCAACAAAATTCAAGAATGCAAAATATAGAGAATTTTCTCAGCTTTTCAAAAATATTTTTTTCAAAAGTGGGCAAACGTGTGCACTAATTTAAAAAAATGAAAAACTGCGACTATTTTCAAAAAAGTCACCTAAAAATGGATTTAACTTGAAAACGGTGCACTTTATTAAAATTTCACTAAAGTACTTTTTGATTGCAAATCTGATTTTACATCGAAAAATGAAGTTAAAAAATTTTTGCAACCAATTTTTCGATTTTTTGAAAAAATCAGCTTTGATTCAAAAATTCATAACTCGCTCAAAGATTTTTTGCACAACCTGGAAATTTCTGAAAAGTTGGCATATCAAAAAAAAAAAAAATAAAAATAGTGTTTTTTTGCAAATCAAGTTTTAGTGACAATAAGTTAAATAAAAAATCACCAAAATATTTTCTACCGTGCATCATTTTTTTCAGTGTAGTTCCATATCCATACCATACCTACAACTTTGCCGAAGACACCAAATCGATCAAAAAATTCCTTCAAAAGATACAGATTTTTGAATTTTCATAAATCATTTTTGTATGGCCAGCTGCCAAATTTGTATGGAAAATTATATGGATAAACTAATGATGCAAAATGGCTTCTTTGGGCATACCGAAGGCACCAAAAAAGTTTCAGCCGGATAAAAAAATACAAAAATAAAATTCAAAAAAAAGATCGATTTCGTAAAGAACTGCTCAACTTTTTAAAGAACGATGGTTTAGAGACCATCCATAAGTTACGTTGTGATAAAAAAGACATTCTTAACTCAAACCAACAACAAATTTATTTATTTTTTCAGATATTCATCTGTCTCTTATAATCTTACCACAGTAAAAAATAATGAACTTAGTTAATGTTTCAGTTTCCACCCAAAGCTGAGACAAACTCATATCTTAAAGCTTTTCCTTCCTGTTCAAGGAAGCGCAAGTATTCATCCAATATTTACCCAACGGAAGACAACCTCGTCCAGAAGAAAACTGTTGCTCGACCCAGTCTAAACACAACTTCCCTCGTAAGAAGAGTGCGACTAATTTGGCCCGACTCCAGAAAATGCCCAACGACCCTCATCCCCCAGCGATCCAAATCAAATCCCGGTCGCGACAAAGGGGTACCACCAGCATGGATCGATGAACTACCAATAGCCCAATGTACTGACGTCGAGGACATTATTGGCAGCGAAGCAACAACTTCCCCCCCCCCCCCCTCCTCGATCCACTTCCGGGATGATGATGTTCGGACATCGCGCCGCGACAATCAACGACAAAAGGGGGGGCCCCATCGAGAGCGCAACAGATTGAAAAGTTTTTTTTCCCGGCGGGACTCTGTGCTAGCGCGGAAACAGGAGAGGTTGGAGGGGGACTCCGGGACGCGGTCCTTTTACGGCGAGGAAAAGAGTTTGTTTCTGGGCGTGTTTGTCCTAATTACGCGGACGAATCTGTTTTCTCTTTTTTTGCGGAAAGATTCTTCGTCTGCAAAGTGGGGGCGATTAATATTGAACGTTTGCAAATGTTGATCTTTGCTTAGAAGTTCTCTTTTGTTGTTCAGCAGTGAAGAAGGTCGATGGGGAATTTAATTGGAAAAAACATTTTGAAAAGAAGAGAGGGTGGTTTCCACCAGTTGAACCGTATCGATTTGGGTGAATCGCAGAGGGTGGTGTCGGAAAGTTGACCAACTAATTAATTCCATCAGCACCCCTTAATAAATCTAGTTATGGGCTGAGTTCGCCTGTGGCTTAGATTAAGGACGAGATGAGACCAAAATTGATTCTTCTATAGGGTAGAAGAGGGGGGAAAAAAGTCCATGTTTTGGGTCAAACAAGCTTCACGTGCCGTGATGGCCGGTATATAAAGTGGGAAGGTTTTGTTTCTTTTTATTACGATGTAATTTCCAGCGAAATTGAAGACCATCGATCGGTTTAGCTGTGATTATGTTGTGGTGAACGTGGTATTGTTTTAAAAAAAGAAAGCAAGAAAATGGTACATGGTTAGAATATGGCAGCAACTGTGTTTAATTTGAAACAAGATAATTAAGATTTCTCGTAGATAAAAAAAAAGAATTAAATTGATTTTTTTTTTCATTTTTTTATCCTAAAATCACAGCGAATTTTTGTGTTTGTAGGTACTTAAAATTACAATTCACTTCATCAAATCAAGTAGGAAGTGGACCATCAATTAGCTCGATGGCGCTCTCGATATCCCCGGAAAGCCCCCAAACGCAACCGCGTTGATCGACCCCACTGGCGATAGACGCTTTCGTAAATTATTTAGAACCGAAAGCTGCTTGAATAATGAAACAGATGTCGAATGCCACCACCAGCGATTAATCCCCACTTCACTAGTTGCTAGTACTCCTGGGTTAGAAATTCCCCCGAAAACATCCCGGGGGAGGGGCAAGTTCTTCGAAAAATGCTTTAATGGCCGCCCCGAGGTCAAAACGATAAAAAAGCCAACTTTCCGAGCTAATTCCTGAGCGTTCCCAATTCGAGACCGGAAAAGCCAGAAGGGAAATGGAAAGCAAGCCGCGATGTGGGACCACAGCCAGCCGAGAAAAGTGGATTAACCTGCGAGGGCTTCGAAATGTAATTGACCTTGAAATTAACACCTCTCTTCGTTACCGTACTGTAGACGAGGCAACTTCCAGCAATAACCGATAAAGACTAACCGGAGTGAGGGGGTTTGAGCCCAGGAGGAAGTTTCTCCAAAAATGAAGGGCTGTTCAGATGGGGGTGGTACTTTGGAAGTTTTTGAAACAGATTTCTTCTCGTAAAACAATCTGATGTTATTTTAAAAGGAGTCTCTTACAAATTGAATCAATTTTAATTGACTGAAAGAGTTTACTAGGCAACCGACTAAAACCTGCATGGAATTGTCGAGTTATCCACATGGAAAAAAGCAAACATAAGGATGTTGTATTTATATTGTATTGTACTGTATTGTAAAAAGTAATTCAGATCATAAATTTATTTAAAATGATCGAAAGAATCACTTTATCTATATAAATCCTGAAATATCTGAAGCTAGGTTCTTAATCGATAGATTTATCGTCGATAATATTATCGTCGATAATATTATCGTCTTACGATAACGATAATGGTTATCGTTATCGTCGGGACTATAACGATAATCTATCGTTATCGTTATTCCGATAATTCTATCGGTGATAATATTATCGACGATAACGGACACGATAACATTTATTAAATATATTTCAACAACTAAAACCAACCAAATCATGTTGAATTTTCAAGCTTCCCCATAGTAAATGTTTTTTTTTTACAATTTGGTAATTTTAATAAAAGCATAAAATTTAAAACAAGCCTTACCCGACAAACTTTGTCTTGCCTTTTTTTGTTTCTTTACGTTTTTAGTTTTTTTACTTGTTTTTGTTTTTTGTCCTGTGATCAAAATTTTATTTTTACGTAAATTTTCCCATACAATCAGCAGATGCTCCGGAATCGGTCCAGAGTGGCCAAAGTGGAAATTTTTTAGCATATAAACCTTCCTTGGGCTTACACGAACCTACTGCAACAAAAAGCACCTCGTTCCGACGTTCGGTGTTCAACTGATTCGAGTTCGAACAAAACCATCGAAATTTTATATATATATAGATAAATACCGTATTTTCTCGAAAATACTCAAATTTTTACAAATCGCAATTTGGGTATCAAACGATTCGAAATTTTACATGTATTCTAACTATTTTAGAGTATTTTGAATAAAATGCTCAACTTTTCACAAAATACCGTATTTTCTCGAAAATACTCAAACATTTATAATTTACCATATGAGTATCAAACGATTCGAAATTTTGTATGCATTTTCACTGTTTTAGAGTTTTTGAATGAAATATTTACAAAATACCGTTTTTTTAGAGTACTCAAATTTTCATGATTTGCAATATGGGTATCAAAAAAAGCGAAATTTAAGCTGCTTTTTCATTAAAAAAAACTCTTAACAGTTAAACGGTATTTTGTGAAAATTTAAGTATTTCAATCAAAAAATTCTTGAACAGTTGAAAAAAACATGCAACATTTCGAATCTTTTGATACCCAAATTAGAAAATTTTAATACTTTCAAATAAATACGGTATTTTTTATTTTTTTTAAGCTTTATTACTTTGAAGCTTACCATATTATCAAAAAATATTTACTAAGAGGAATCTAGAAAATTCAACATAATTTGATTGGTTTTAGTCAATTTTAGAAATTTATTATATATAAGTAATCGTCCGTTATCGTCGATAAAATTATCGCCGATACACAGCAAAAAATCCGATGGTAAAATCGCATGCAAAAGCATGCACATCACCTTCGTCAAAATAAACACTTAATATTACACACTGCATGTACATTTTTTGCAAACACAAAAAAAAAAGTTGCAACCGATGGGATTCAAACCCAGCACCAACAGTAAGGACTGGCGCCTTAGCCCAGTCGGCCATCAGACCGATGAAAATCTGTAAGGATAAACGCAAATATGAGCTTGACATTTCGGTCAAGTAGGTTTCCCATACTGATGAGCTACATATTTCAGGGTGTAAAATCACATAAAATTGCATAAAATAATGCAATATTTATTTTACACCAGTGCCTTTAACACGCAGCTGGATTACTACTTTATTTGCTGTGTAGAGTTATCGGAATAACGATAACGATAGAATTATCGCTATCGTTATCGAACCTCGATAATTTAATCGTTAACAACCTTGATCTGAAGCATACTCAACGAAAAAGTTCTAAGTTCTTTGTCATATTGGTCATGTGTGACATAACCACCAGCACCTTTTCATGTGGCCAATTTACAAATTAGTCGAGCAACGAGTTGGAACATTTATTTACAAAAACATATTTTATGAATAGTTGTTTAGATTTTTGCAAATTTCAAGATTTTTTATTTTTTTAGCTATTACGATTTTTTATATTTTTTGAGCTATTATGTTACCCTGACAAAATACCCATTTCTTTATTTACCTCTTTTACTAAAAGTTGTAAAGTAAACTAAATTTATTCTTTTTATGGACTCAAAAAGATATCTTTGGAGCCAAGTGATGGTGATGGTATCTGGTTTTAGATTTATCAATCTCAATTAAGCTGACGATATCTCGGAAACTAGGTATTGGTTCATCTTTCAATGTAAAGTATAACTTTTGTGAAGGTCTACAAGTAGATCATATTCCTCATTATATATTTTGAAACAAAATTTTAAAATTTTTCTCATTTCATGTTTTGAAACAAACATTATTTTTATTGAAAAGATCAGACGATGATTTTTTTAAAGTCTCAGAGAGAATTTTTTGGATTTTTTCAGCTTATCAAAGTCTTTTAAGGATTGTTTTTTTCATCACGTATTTTTAAAGCATTTTTCTTTAAATTTCTGGAAATTATAACCTCAATGTGACTATAATTCCAACACGGTGCACTTTAAAAAAAAAATCGGTTCTTTTCGATTGCAAATTTCATTGAGCATTTAAAAATATTTTTTGACATTTTCAATATATTTCACAAAAACCACAAAAAAACATTGAATTCCATAAAACATATATGAAAGCAGGAAAGTCTTCTTGTCATTATCCATTATTATAGTAGGGTAGGGTAGTCATCAATGAGACACTTTTGGTTTTCAACTTTCAACGATTTTTCAGATTTTTTCATCAGCATTTTTTAATGAGCTTTTTGTTGCATTTTCTTTCTTTTACTGTGTTCTAACATTGACCAAAATATGAGATCGATCCGACATCTAAAGCCAGAGTTATTCAACTGTCTCATTGTAGACGCACTTGGCAGGAACAATGAGACAGCTGGGGAACAATGAGACACACTACGAAAATCAAGATTTTTCTAGTAAAACATCATGTTTTTGTATTGTTCCATTGCAGGTAACTTGCCTTGAACATTTTAGAGCAACTTTGCCAACATGAAACTTTAATTAACAAAAGTTATACTAAAAAGTATTTAAATTTTGTAAAATTCGTATATTAATACCAAATAACTTTGTATTTTTGGTTAAATGAAGTTAAAACTCTATAAATATGCCAAAAATCACTTCCAATTCATGTTTTACAAGATTTCCATAGATTTTGAAAAGTTTCATGAAGAAAAAACAAAGTGTCTCATTGTTACCCATGGGCCGAAAAGAGTGAGGAACAATGAGACAGCCCTGGATTCTGGGTATATTCAAAATTTTGGCCAAACCTAATAAAAGGACATTGTAGCCCAACTCATGCCCTGTGAAATGACGAAAGAAATTTGGAGAAACATTAGTTTCTGCGTTAATGGCAGCCTATGAGCAAAAATGTAATTTTTAGTCATAATTTACTTTAACACCCCAGAATCAAACATGTATGAATAACTTTTCAAGGGAGCGTCTATAACCAAAGCCACTATAATGGCAGACGTGTATCCAGTAGACACACCTTTACCCCAAATATGAGCCTGATTGGTTGAAACTACGACTTGTGAGAGCCATTTTATCATTGTTCCCCGTGTCTCATTGATGACTACTCTACCCTACATCTGAGAACTCCCGAAAATGCATTACCAAAAATATAGCCGCCAGCCCTACTGCGGTGTGTTAACCACAGGGAAGATTATATGAACGGATTAAGTTTCATAAAATCTACAGGGGAGGAGGGATGCGTGGACATACCGTAGCAAACGTGTTTAGTGTAATAATATTTAATTAAATGTTATCAAATAAAAGAATAAAATGAAAAGCATTATTTTATATATTAAATTACCTCAATAACCTGGAAAATGTTTATTTAATTATTAATGGAAATAAATCAAAGCTTTTATTTAAGGCAAGAAGAAGTGTAAGAATGTATGTCCCGCCCGTGTGGATCAATCGGACCGCACACTGGACTCACAATCCAGAGGTCGCCGGTTTGAATCCCGCGGCGGGCGCTCTAAAATTCTTTGTGTAAATATGGGTATTCGGCGCCGTCGCTCCGTGCCATACTTTCATACACTTAGGAGCCCAGGGCGGCGAAGTCCTTGTAGATAAAAGGAAGACACTAGTGGTTGGTACTAGCAATGGTGGCCGACAGCTATAAAGTCAACTTCGTTTTTTTTTTAGAAGTGTAAGAAACAACTACTTTGCCGAAGACATCAAATCAATCAGAAATGGCCATCTTAAGATACAGATTTTCATATTTTTACAAAAAAAAACTTTCCGGTAGAATTTTCTGAATTAAAACATAAAATTTTGAACAAAGAAGTCTTTAAAATTCAGCGAATTATAGCTTCAATGTTTAAAAGTTTGATTTAACATTAGGTTTTTTTTCTAAAAGACCATTTTTATAAGTGAGGAATTATAATGAAATCGACGTTTTTTTTTTAAATTGGCAAATTTTATCTTAAAAAAATAGTTTTACAAAAACCACCCTCGCTAAAGGTAAAACCTCTTCGCACAGGAACAAAAAATCCTCAAATAAATATTCAATTTTTATTTCCTCTCGAAAAAGAAAACACGAAACATCAGTAATCGAACCGAATTCAAATCAAGCCGACGCAAAAGTACGAAAAACGGAGGGAAGGGCATAAAAAATATGGTGTGTTCGTGTTTATAGTTTCAGTCTTCGCGCACAACAGAAAAAAAGGTAAAAATCACCTGAATCTTGGGCGGCGTAGGTGTGGCAAACGAAACAACAACAAAAAAAAATCGGAAGGAAAGTGTGGCGTCGACGATAGCAATCAACCCTCAGCAATAATGGCAACACTGTCTGCTGCTGGATGTGAAATGGTTAGAAGCTATTTATCAACACCGCTGTTCAGGTTGGACTTGGTCCTTGTCAAATGTAACTTGGCAGAGGGGGGGGTTCAAAAGGTGGTCAAAATCAATATTACAGAAATGGCTACTGAAAGTTGGATATTGTTGGCACTTTCAGTTGGGTGACTACACTACTGGCGGAATAATTGATGACTGGTCGCATTGGGCTGCGGCTTTTTGGAGGATTGACGTTCGACGACGCTTCTTGAGTAGTTTGTTTAAACCTTTTTCTCTACCTTCTTGAGACAGTCAACCGTTACACAATGTTGCATGGAATACATCATTATCATCGACAGAAAAGCAGAAATACTTTTTTCCTGATGGTGCACGCCATGTGAGCAATTGTGGGCACGTCACATATCCTGAAGATGTCGTTTTCTATCGCTAGGTGGCACACCGCACCTCAAAAGGGAGCCCAAATATAGACAAACACCGTTTACCACCCCCTGGCAACACCTCTCGAAAGTGTTCTTTGTGAGTCAGCTCGGACCACATTTTTATTCGAATATTTATTTTCTTTCACATTTCCATGAAAGTGTGGCGCCCGCGCTTGTTTTGACCTTTCGAAGATGCCCAACAAACGAAAACTGGTTGTTACCGTAGAAAACCATAAAAACTACAGAATATGTTTTTTTGTTTTTGAGCAGTTAAATCCATGGCACCCCAGCTCGGAGGGCACGTCGCCAAAAAATAAAATTTGTGTAGATTTTCAAAATGACATTTTCGAAACAGATTTACTTGCTTTTGTACGAACACAGTAAATTCTACTGTAACTCCATCTACAATCTTTTTCTCAACAACTCAGCTGGTATGGCACGTCGACAAACATGTAATTTTTTGAGGATTTTTATTTATTTCGAAACAGATTCTCTATTTCTTCAATTGCAACAGTAAATTGTACAGTAACTTTATCAGCAACCTTAATTAAACCTTCTCGGGGTTACAACCACCATAGAGCGAGTAATCCGCGCGCGCAAATAAACCAAAACCCCGGTTCCGTGTCCTTTGACGTACACAGGTGAGGGGCACCTTCTTCAAACGGTCCGTCAAAGGACCTCGGTGAAGTAAGGGTTGGGGTTCCCCCGCGCCGTAATTTATGCAAAAAACGAAACTATTGGCACTACGCCCCCCGGGGCATGGCCTTCCTCTAACGTGGGATTTCTGCTCCAGCGCCTCTGACGAGACAGGAGAAACCGGGACCGACGTTTTACTTCACCATCCGATAGAAGCTCAGTGGATAAGGCGGGAATCGAACCCGCGTCTCATAGCATCATCGGGATCGGCAGCCGAAGCCGCTACCCCTGCGCCACGAGACCCACACCGTAATTTATGCATTGTTTGTTAATATTGTCGTCGACGCCAACAACAGTGCCAAGCAGTGCTGCTGGTGGCATACATTGCGGGGTAAAGAGCGATTAGCGCACTCTGGCGGGAAGCACTGGTTTTGAGTGGAAAGGGGGAAGGATGGGAGGTAACTCCCACTCATACAGTCAAGTCGCACACAGAGAGAGAGAGAGTCGCGTTAATGGTATAATGATGGTCTTTTGTTTGCGCGTTTACAAATGCGATCATTATTTCAAGCGACTGCCTGGCCAGAGGTTAGTGCGGCTGCTTTGGTCCCAGGTTGTCTACCTTGAGGCGCGCAAGAATCAAACAGGACCAAGCTGGGGCCTTCAACCTTGCACAGAACAGGGGGCGGAGAACTTTCCATTTTCAACTGCATGAATGCTTCCATCTGTATTCAGGCACACATTCCAGTTTCTACTCGGACTTGGCCATTTGAAGTTCATTCCCTCATGAGGGGAGGACGTGGAGAGGAGGAGTATGAAAAACCTAGCAGGGCAAAAATATGAAAATTATTCTGCTAGTTACATCCTGCCCCCTTGGTTGCGCTCAGAATGCACACACCCGGGCGAAACTGGGTCACATCCTTCACCAACTTTGGTCGTCCCGTTTTACTCGGTTTAGACTTGCTTTAGACGACGGTCGACGGGTGGTGCATCCATCAACACTGGGCTGCTTTCATCAGTTTAGTGCCACTTGTAAATCTATGTTTTTAGTTACTGCCGATTAGGACAATTACAAGTGGTGGCTTTAAAATTTGGCTTTTAGAATAAATCTTCGTTAAAAAATTTTTGATTGTTATTTTTTCAGTAGAAACTTTTATTTTAATAAAAGCGATGGAAGTTTTCATTGAAAAATTCGTTAATTTTTTGTTGTATTTTGCATATTTATAAAATAAGTATACAGCAATTCCATTTCAAAAGAGCCTAAACCAAAAAAAAAAGTTCTCCGATCGGGCTCAAATTTTTTCTGGGGGTTCCTTGGCCAAAATAATTAGACCCGTATTTTTTTGTTTGGCCATTAGGGTGACCTACATCGTGCTAGGGTGGTTCGAAAAATGTCAATTTTCGTCATTTTTCCCAAAAACCTCTTTTTTCAAAAAATCATATCTCCACGCCATTTCATCCGATTTTAGCTGTCTTAGACGCAAAAGAAAGATGATGAGTTAGGCTGTTTGGTAAAAATAGTAAGAAGTTTCAAAAATCTAGCTTAACATTTAAAAAAGTCGCATGAAAACTTAAAATGGCGTTTTGACCGTGTCTGGACCAAAGAGCCTATGTCTGAAAATATTTTTATCGGATTCCTCGAAAAATTTCACATAACATATCAAACAATTGGCGATGTCGAACCGTACGTTTCGGAGACATGATTTTTTGAAAATAAAAGCTGGATATTTCGACGCGCAACGCGCAAAAACGGGAAAATGACGAAATCGGCAAAAAATCAACTTTTTCCACTAAAACTGCGATAACTTTAAAATTTCAGCGATGTAGGTCACGGAAATACGGATCTAATTATTTTGGCCAAGGAACCCCCAGAAAAAATTTGAGCCCGATCGGAGAACTTTTTTTTCGGTTTAGGCTCTTTTGAAATGGATTTGCTGTATAATTGTTTTTTAATTGCATTTAATTTAAAATTTAAAAATTCCTTTTAAAGTCTGATTTTTATCGAGATTATTTTTTTAGAATATAGAATTTAAAAATTTAAAAGCTAGAAATGTGACACAATCAAAATTTAAAAAATCTGTGGAGAATTTCAAACCAAAAAGAATTTAGGAATTTAAGATTTTAAGAATTTTAAGAATTTTCAGAATTTTCAGAATTTTCAAAATTTTCAGAATTTTCAGAATTTTCAAATTTTTAGAATTTTCAAAATTTTCAGAATTTTCAAAATTTTTAGAATTTTTAGAATATTGAGAATTTTCAGAATTTTCAGAATTTTCCGAATTTTCAGAATTTTCAGAACTTTCAGAATTTTCAGAATTTTCAGAATTTTCAGAATTTTCAGAATTTTCAGAATTTTCAGAATTTTCTGAATTTTCTGAATTTTCTGAATTTTCTGAATTTTTAGAATTTTTAGAATTTTTAGAATTTTCAGAATTTTCAGATTTTTCTGATTTTCTGATTTTTCAGATTTTTCAGATTTTTCAGATTTTTCAGAATATTCAGAATTTTCCGAATTTTCCGAATGTTCCGAATGTTCCGAATGTTCCGATTTTTCCGAATTTTCCGAATTTTCCGAATTTTAAGAATTTAAGAATTTAAGAATTTAAGAATTGAAGAATTGAAGAATTGAAGAATTGAAGAATTGAAGAATTGAAGAATTCTCGGATTAGTTTTCAAAAAGCCGTAAGAGCCATTGGTAAAAAAAGTCCTTTTTGCATCGGTATTTGACATACTTACGAAAAATTAATATCAAAAATGCTCAAGATTGTGCATCTACACGTCCTTCAAGTGCCCCAAACTTAAAATAAATGAAATTTTGTTTCATTTTCAAGAAAAACAAAAAATAGTGTAAGAGGTCACGATGGCTCTTACGGCTTTTTGAAAACTCACCCGAGAATTGAAGAATTGAAGAATTGAAGAATTGAAGAATTGAAGAATTGAAGAATTGAAGAATTGAAGAATTGAAGAATTGAAGAATTGAAGAATTGAAGAATTGAAGAATTGAAGAATTGAAGAATTGAAGAATTGAAGAATTGAAGAATTGAAGAATTGAAGAATTTAAGAATTTAAGAATTTAAGAATTTAAGAATTTAAAAATTTAAGAATTTAAGAATTTAAGAATTTAAGCATTTAAGAATTTAAGAGTTTAAGAATTTAAGAATTTAAGAATTTAAGAATTTAAGAATTTAAGAATTTAAGAATTTAAGAATTTAAGAATTTAAGAATTTAAGAATTTAAGAATTTAAGAATTTAAGAATTTAAGAATTTAAGAATTTAAGAATTTAAGAATTTAAGAATTTAAGAATTTAAGAATTTAAGAATTTAAGAATTTAAGAATTTAAGAATTTAAGAATTTAAGAATTTAAGAATTTAAGAATTTAAGAATTTAAGAATTTAAGAATTTAAGAATTTAAGAATTTAAGAATTTAAGAATTTAAGAATTTAAGAATTTAAGAATTTAAGAATATAAGAATATAAGAATATAAGAATTTAAGAATTTAAGAATTTAAGAATTTATGAATTTAAGAATTTAAGAATTTAAGAATTTAAGAATTTAAGAATTTAAGAATTTAAGAATTTAAGAATTTAAGAATTTAAGAATTTAAGAATTTAAGAATTTAAGAATTTAAGAATTTAAGAATTTAAGAATTTAAGAATTTAAGAATTTAAGAATTTAAGAATTTAAGAATTTAAGAATTTAAGAATTTAAGAATTTAAGAATTTAAGAATTTAAGAATTTAAGAATTTAAGAATTTAAGAATTTAAGAATTTAAGAATTTAAGAATTTAAGAATTTAAGAATTTAAGAATTTAAGAATTTAAGAATTTAAGAATTTAAGAATTTAAGAATTTAAGAATTTAAGAATTTAAGAATTTAAGAATTTAAGAATTTAAGAATTTAAGAATTTAAGAATTTAAGAATTTAAGAATTTAAGAATTTAAGAATTTAAGAATTTAAGAATTTAAGAATTTAAGAATTTAGGAATTTAGGAATTTAGGAATTTAGGAATTTAGGAATTTAGGAATTTAGGAATTTAGGAATTTAGGAATTTAGGAATTTAGGAATTTAGGAATTTAGGAATTTAGGAATTTAGGAATTTAGGAATTTAGGAATTTAGGAATTTAGGAATTTAGGAATTTAGAATTTAAGAATTTAAGAATTTAAGAATTTAAGAATTTAAGAATTTAAGAATTTAAGAATTTAAGAATTTAAGAATTTAAGAATTTAAGAATTTAAGAATTTAAGAATTTAAGAATTTAAGAATTTAAGAATTTAAGAATTTAAGAATTTAAGAATTTAAGAATTTAAGAATTTAAGAATTTAAGAATTTAAGAATTTAAGAATTTAAGAATTTAAGAATTTAAGAATTTAAGAATTTAAGAATTTAAGAATTTAAGAATTTAAGAATTTAAGAATTTAAGAATTTAAGAATTTAAGAATTTAAGAATTTAAGAATTTAAGAATTTAAGAATTTAAGAATTTAAGAATTTAAGAATTTAAGAATTTAAGAATTTAAGAATTTAAGAATTTAAGAATTTAAGAATTTAAGAATTTAAGAATTTAAGAATTTAAGAATTTAAGAATTTAAGAATTTAAGAATTTAAGAATTTAAGAATTTAAGAATTTAAGAATTTAAGAATTTAAGAATTTAAGAATTTAAGAATTTAAGAATTTAAGAATTTAAGAATTTAAGAATTTAAGAATTTAAGAATTTAAGAATTTAAGAATTTAAGAATTTAAGAATTTAAGAATTTAAGAATTTAAGAATTTAAGAATTTAAGAATTTAAGAATTTAAGAATTTAAGAATTTAAGAATTTAAGAACCGAAGAACATAAGAATTTAAGAGTTTCAAAATTGAAGAATTTAGGCCGTTGCAAATAGTTTTCAAAATTTATGTCATTTTATTGATATATTTTTTAGGAATTAATGTCAACATAAATTTTAACTCAAATGACACTTGACTAAACGAAACTATCAGAACTAATGTCAAATGTCGCAAAGAAGTATATTTGATTACACAACGGGTGACGTCTCTCACCAGCCTCCCCTGCTTGCAGCTCCTTTTATAGGTCATCATCGCATCGCTAATAAAGGTGTGTACACGCGTCAGGCAGCAGCCTGACATTACGCAACCACAACTTCTCTGGCGCAGCTGACCCTGGGCGGAGTGGTAAACAATTCTTGTTGTTGTCGCGCGCTGTCTCACAAACAAGTGGAATTGAGGAACAATTTTTTGCTGGTGGTGTCCCACAGACCGAGTTTCTAACTCTCGCCGCTTAAAAATGTGTGCGTCCAAGGGGACTTCTAGAACTCTTCCGAAAGGGCGGCAACGAAAACCGCCGCATAGAACGGCCGCCTGTTTGAATACCGTTTGAGAGTGAAATGCGGGCTGCAATTTTCTAAAACATGGCAAACTTAAACTCTGTTTTGCTTGCGGGTGTGGTTTATGGTAATCGTTTCGCACTGTCGTAAAGAAGGTAGATATGCAAGGCAAAAGTGCGCCTTCTCGAAATGGTGCACCAGCAATGCAGGTCACGGAGTGTGGGCTGGTGCATCATCCTTACGCACCAACATTCAGAACGCACGGTCGACACGTGAGGGAAGCACATTTGATTGCCACTTACAATCGAGCGGGGGGGCTTCCCAGGCCCGAGTGACTGACGCGGCGCTTTATGATGGCACTGCTGCCATATCCCAGAAAACGTCACACGTGTGCTGCAATCATCCTTCTAGGTGCTTCATAATGGAACTCAAAAGTGCACATTCTGCAGGACGATGTATTCATCGATAGTTGCCGGTGGTGCTGCCACAATGTGAAGGGTAGTCATTTTGCTTTTTTTTAACGCAACCTATCGAGCTTGCAATCCTGAACTATCCAGGACAAAGTTGGAAATTAATTTTCTTCCTTCATACACTCTTGCCACCCATCTCTGCTCTGTACCTACAATGTTTATAGAGATATTGTATCGCATTTAATTTTTTTATTTTTCCGATATTGGTAATACTTCCGTACACAACGCCGATGTTGTTGATGATGCAAGCTCTGCTGCTGACAGGAGCGAGATCTGTGTGTTATTGTTTTTTCCCTCCCTGTTTGATTCATTGGGATATTCACTTCGGAAGGATAACGATACCAGGGCAGGCAACAATCTATCCTGCGGTTATGTATGGACGTACAGCTTTTAATCGAACGCGACGTTGGCAAAGTTTGCATAAGCGTGATTAGTTCCGGTTATGTCTCCAATGTTTGTATGAAATGTAATAAATAATTGCACTTGACATAAGAGTTTCAGTGAATTTATAACTTATCTGTTCTTGTGGGTCTAGTGGGTTCAATTAATTTATCACTTTGACATATTTATGATTTTTTTGTCGATTTTTTTTTTTAAATGTATTTATTATTTTTTTCAAGGTTTGTTTAGATTGTTTTTTTTAACAAACAATATCTATTACCCTTCTACTGTACAAAAACTATTTAATTTATAGGTGATCAAACGTAAAAAAACCGGGGGTGCTTGATATTAATTTAACCAGTTGCAGGTAAGGAATAAAGAGCTTAATTGATATAAACGAGGATAATGTTTGTATAGCCGATTTAACTCGTTCATTATCTCTTTCGAAATTACGTTATGTTTCGATCAACCAAAACCCAATTAATTAAGTGAAAAGGCAGATTTTTTCAAATACACTGTTGTTTTTTAAACTCGCTTTTACCATAAAAGCAAAATACGACTCGGAAAGTTCAAATTGGAATAATTTTCAAAATTAGCTATCTAACCTCAATCTCGTGATTTCAATCCGGATCTCAGAATTATATATGAAAATGGCATCCTGACTCATGAAGCTGTACACCAATCGATAAAACTTTTGATTCTTTACCCCTTAGTGACTTCACTTTTACCAAAAATGATAAATAATCATAGAGGATTTGCAGCAAAGCTAAAAGACGCATGTCGCCACCTATGAACAAATAGCATAAACCTATGATTTTTTGAAAAAATGTGTTTTTTCCTTCATAATCAACATTTTTATAAAACATTTGCCGGATTCGGATGAGAAAAATTATTTCCAACAATTTGGTGTACAACTTCCCAATATTTGTTTGATGTGTCTATGAGAAAACTGTAAATTTAGAAAAAGAAAGTAATTTGGACTATTTGGCAAGGAAGTCGGTCAAAAATCAATAAAAATTGTTGAATATACGTTAACACATCTGTTATCAACAATATAACTGTTTATTTCATTGATATATACGGGGATTTTGTTCTTCAATCCAGCAGAAAGGAATACGATTTTTGGCAAGTAACCTCATTTTGGCGCCACCTACATTTGAAACACAGTCGCGCTGCAAAACCTCAATTCTAAAATTAAAAAAATCGCTTTCTATTGAGGTTTTGCAGCGCGACTGTGGCATAAACGAATCGAATGATGTATAAATCATAGGAGATGAGTTATTTTTTCCAGCTTTTTTCCTCGAATTTCCCAAAACAACTCTTTTGAAAAATTGATTTAATAAGATTTAATTGATTGATAATGCTCTTTATGAGTGTATTGTTAATAGAACAAACTATTAGAGTCATATTACAGCATAATTACAATAATTTTCTTAAAAAATGACCAGTTATTCGAATTTTTCCAAAGAGTTCAAAAAAAATCACCAAAAAGCATTTTTAAGATCAATATTTTGGTCAAACAGGAAGAAAAGTAATGTTTAAACCCTTTTACATTACATTTGATCATTACTTTCAACTTTTGCAACATTTAACTAAAGTTATTAAAAAAAATCGATCATCTTTTTAGAAAAATCTCTTAAATAAAATACCAGGCACAATTAATCACTACAAATCACCACGCATTATGATCGTTAGCGAAACTGCCACACTTTGCAATACCCAACATTTCTGAAAATGTTTGATTTTTCATTATAAACGCATTTTTCCCTTAAAATTGCTCAAACTGTATGGGGGCTGTCATCCCGAACGTCGCTGGAACAGCAGCGAACCTACCGGAAAAAACGTCGTCGAATTCTTCAATTGCAATTCGCGATTAAAAGCTTCATAACTCTGATAGATGGCGCAAAGCATTGAATAATGACTATTCAAATTTTCGCTGTTCAGTTATAAAGGAATGCAAACTTTAATTGAATTTACAGCTCTTAGAACAACTTTTGAGAAAAAAAAATCAAGTAGTACGAGTGTAAACTTTTTGCCCTCTATAAATTAACGCAATGAAAAAGATTTTGAAAAAAAAATGAAAAAAAAATATTGTTGCAAATGATAGAAAAACCAAAGTTAACAAAGTATCAGCTCGTTTTTTTGCTCAAAAGGTGTTATGAACGCTGGAATTTATCAAAACAGAATTCGCATACATAACCTCAAAGGGCATCTCAATCGACATCCTTCGCTCTGTTCTACTACTCAACACTAGACGTCGCATGTCGTTTAGCTTATGAATGCCAATTCGCGAACACTCCGGTACGGTATGTCCACGCATCCTCCCTGCCTTGTAGATGCTGTGAAATGTGATCAATTCTTAGAATTCTCTCTGTGATAAACACAACGCAGTAGGGCTGGCCGCTTTAATTTTTGTTGTACATTTCGGGCGTTCTCGGATAAGAAAAGAGCTTGGGCGTTATCTTATCAAAGCCTTTCCAGCATGCTTTCATCGGACTGGCTGCGTTTGTGTTAGATTAGAAAACTTTTGCTCTACTTTTGAATTATTGCATATTATTTGAATTAACCGCAAAAAAAAAAAACTAATTCTTAAAATTCTAAGAGTCGTATGTAAAATGAGTGCGTTTGAGAATGAGAAAAGGTTAATGTTTAATTCCACTTTTCAAAAAATACGAAACCAAGCACTGATGAATACTCGTCTTACACTCCCTCAAACCGAATCCCACCGAATTGATAATGACACTCAACCCTCATCGATTCACACTATCTTTGTTACAGCACCAAGTGTTCATAGGGGGAAAAAATAACAAAATAGTTTCGTACCCGCATCCTCCCACCCAAAACACACACACACACACGGCTGTGCCCGTGTAACCCAAATTCACAACAAAAATATCATCATACATATTCAAATAGAGCAGGTTTTTCGGGGGAGGTGGTTCGAGACTACAATCATTATTGTTACTATTTGCGCGCAATGTACGACTCTCCCCACACACAAAAAAAAAGTGATGGTGTCCATGGCGTAACACACACCGGGACACATAAAAACATTCCTGAAGGGAGGAGGGGGGAGGTGATTCACATTTACATACATGCCAGCCCCCCGCTTTTAGTTTTGCATAAAACGAATATGTTCCAAATAACGACCAGACCCCCATATCGATACCCGGAGCAGTTAATGGGAGTCGCACCGTGCGATTGCTTCACGCCCCATCGGAGAATCGTTTTTTTTTTTCGGGACAAGTGAATTCCCCCTCGTGATAGAAGCCGAAAACAACCCTCATCACACATCGTGCGAGGGGGTGGTGGTGTTGCAAGCAGTAAAATCAAAGGAAACCCCCCCTCTTTTTTATTTCCCAACTCTGCTGCTATCCCCCTTAAAGACACCCGCTGCAAGGACACCGTCTGTGGCGGAATGACTTTCCAGAAACTATCGGCACTTGGGGCAAGATTACGTTATGGATGGCGGCATCCACACAGGATGTTTCGTGTGGCAAGGTGCAGCGCAGAACGGGGTGCGCCCGTGTTAATGGCTTTGGGGGTGGGGCAAAGGGGTTGGAACCCATCAGCAATAATCATTAGTTGTCGCGACCCACATTATTCAACTGTCCAGTCCGGGGGTTGCACCCCGGCTGTAGATCGCCCCTCGTCAGTGTCATTATCGAACGTGATAGAGTTATATTTGTTGACATTGTCGTCATCATTGTCAACCAAACGACCAGCCGTTCCTGCTCCCTACCTCGGCTAGCACACATGCACCACACCACACGTGTGTCGTGATGGTTGCCCATCACGGACCGTGTGTCCTCCTGTGTGTACGTACGTACATAGGTGAACGATAGCGCAGAGTAAATGAAAGTTTATGGTGCTGCATGGGTGTCCTTTGCTCACCTTCAAACGGTACAATGTTAGCTTTGAAGAGCTTTCTTTGTTTGACTAAGATCTAAAAATACTGGATGTTCTTAAAAAGAACGCAGCCTTGTTGAATTGTAACCATAGATATTGAGTGCACTTCCTATCATTAGAAAAACAAATACCTTACCCTCGAAACCCTGCAATTAGCACTTAAGCGAAAATTATGTGTCATTTCAGGGTGATTTTTCTATAAAAAATAATAATACCGCCAGTCAGAACTATCTTTTTATACATCGATAGAAATGTTTCAAGATATCAGGATCTGAGAACAAGGAGAATTCTTCGAGAACAATACCTTATTGGTATTTGAGCTAATTTTGTACAAAATCGGGTAAGGTTGCTTTTTAGCACTGAAGTTTGTATGAGAAAAATCGCGAAAATATATGGAGAAAAGCTTCAGGATTCCGTAGTCAGGTGGCGCAAATCTCGTCTAAATATGTAGGGGAGAGTGAGGACACTTGATCCCAAGCCGATATTTCGTCAGCATGTGGGTAAAAAAATTAGCTTTATTCTAGAGATTTTTGCGAAATCGACTCAAACGCATTGTGGAACAATGAAAAAATATTCTAAAAAGTACTGCAAAAAACCTTAAAGAGATCTTTTTTTCTTTTTTTGATATGTATAGAAAACACTTGATTTATTTAAAAAAACATCTTTTATACATGAATTGTTTGATATCAATCTTATCAACTACAAAACCCACACGCATTTGACGTTAAATTTATCGTCAAACTATTTTTAAAAATTATTGTTTAAAAAAGTGCAATATTGACAAGAAAAGTGCTTGGGGTGTAATCTAATCACAAGACTTTCCAGCATGCTTTCTTCGGACTGGCTGCGTTTGTGTTAGATTAGATTAGATTAGAACACAAACGTTCAGGCTTTATGTGAAATTGCTGTTACTTATAGATAGGGTTAGTGAAATTTCACGATTTCGCGGACAGCGTGAAATCCGCGAAATTTGGCTTTTTCCGCGAAATCCCGTGAAATTTTATGTTTGTGTGAAACTGCAACGATTTTTCTCAAAAAATTTTATAAAACTCAAATAGGAATGAAAATAATCTTAAGAACTAGAGTAGAATTAAGCAAGTGGATACCCTTGTTCAATTACTAATATAGGGTTATTGAAGTTTGTCGATTTCGCGGATGGTGTCAAATTCTTGAAATTTATCAATTTTCAGCAATATATATTTTTTTATATGAGATCGTAATAAATATTTCTACCACAGAGGTTATTTATGTAATTTCAATTGATAAGCTAAGTTTGAACCATTTGAAGAATTATTCAGATTTTTCAGTTTTTTAGAAACTAACTAAATTTAGTATTATTTTCATTCGCTGTTTTTAAAAAAATTTCTACTATTTTATTTGAAAAGTATAATTTCAAAATCCACAGCACCTAAAAGGACCTAATAAAAACAAGTTATGAATAGCAGAAAAATAATTTCAAAAGAGATTTAAAGATTCAAGATTTGTTCAAATCAAAATAAAATGGAGAGTATTTTTTAACTTCAAAATCACATTTGAAAAACATTTCAGATTTTTTTCAGAGTCCTGTTTAATTTTAACGTTATTTGATTATTTGGGTGGATGATTCCCGTGAAAGTTAAAAAATTCCACCTATTTTGTTTTCTGTTCTCATTTTGATTGCAAATTTCGATTTTGTTACAAATTATTGTATTTTTGTCAATTGAATTAAATTAACTTTTTGAAATGAAATGAATTCCTTAAAAATTATTTTGATTGGGTTAAATGTCGCAGAAAATTCAAACTATTTTATTCATTTTGGCTGGACAAGATTGTCAAATCTTGCTTTGATATGAAATTCAAAAAAATGTAAACTGATAAAACAGAAGAAAATCAGCTAAAACTTTTTAGCTTTATTCGTTGAATATTAAAAAAGCAGTTCAATAAATGAGAATAGTTACGCATGCCCTACATTATGTTTCAAAATATATAAAGAGCCATAAACTAGTTGAGAACTTTTTTGAAAATCGGGAGATTTCACGTTCAAATTTAGTGAAGTTTTTTTAGTTTAGTGAAGAATAATGTATAATGAAGCTTAAAGAGTAGTTTCTGTGATTTGGACTTAAGATTTTCAGAGTTATTTTAACGTTTTCCACGTTCCGCGAAATTTGCGTGAAATTTGGTGTTTTGAATTTGAGGTCCCCGTGAAATTTGCTATTTTCGAGCGTGAAAAATCACTAAGCCTACTTATAGAATATCAATACCCCAAACATTTTGAAAATGCCGATTCAAAATATTATTGCAAAACGCTTGGCATTACTCGAAGAGTTCCTCTGATTATATACCCTTATCAGCTAAACAAAGATGAATGTTTAAGCATTCAATTCATGCAAAAAGTTCATAGTTTTGTGAGTTATGTGCGCTACAAAAGAAGGGTATCAAGTCTCCCCTCTCTCCCCTGCAAGTGTGAGATTCTTGTAGGAAAAAAAGTGTTTAAAAAAATATCTATCACGCCCAATTTTAAGATTGAATTGAAAAAATCACCTTGTGCGAAAAAGTCATGTACTGTTTTTATATACACAAAAAGCAGTTGCAGCTTACGGGATCCAAACCCAGCACCAACAGAGAGGACTGGCGCCTTAGCCCGCTCTGCTATCAGACCAGTTGAGTATGGAAAGGTTAAACGCCTGAGCCTGAATTTTCGGTCAAGTAGGATTCCCGTACTGGTTGGCTACATATTTCTGGTTGTAATATTACATAAAATTTTATCAAATAATGCAAAAAAACAAAGAAAGCCTTATTATTGAAGATAGAAAATTGCTGGAAATTTAATGATTTCAAAAAAAAATTGTATGTGCAGTTATCTACAAGAGAGATAAGGGTGCGTTCTTAAATTTAAAAAAATGCTCTCTTAGAAAAACAAGAAAGGGTGCCGGCAACTCAGGAAGTTAGTGTCTTTATTTCCTATTCCGAAATTGTCGAAATTACGGACCCAATCTTGCATTGATATGATTGTAAAAATAGTCAAACGTTGCTGTAAGTAATGTTGTATACTGTACTTTTAAGGGGATGTGTGCTGCCCATGTTCGCATAAATGTCCCATATGCAAAAACAGCAAGCTGAGAAAAACGCTAAACAAGTTTGTCCCACACATAAGGCTACGTGTTAAGTTTTCACGAAAAAACTGGACTTCCTCCTGATTTCTAGAACAAAGTACTGGATGTTATAGGCTCTTTTGAAAGAGCACACGATTTTGAACCAAACTGCATCAATAACTCAAAAGTGACGAAAATGCATATGGGACATTTATGCGATCATGGGCAGTGTGTGTGTGTGGTCCAATCCAATACCCGCTGACCGGCAGCGAAATTATGGGAAAGTATAATTTGTACCAGACTTGGGTTATGCAGATACAGGTTATCCCAGTCCTGGTGACAACCCTCGAAAGATATGTAGATTTGCAAATCATAATACTGAAAAAAAAACGCCGACGTGCCTTCTAAGCGGCTGTGTTATAGTAATGGCTCATCTCTTTAGAAATAGGGGTTTCAAATTAAAACAATGGTTTCTAAATGTATTTTTAGTATTCAACTAGTAAAATTAAGCCAGTCACGTTGGTATTCCGCAGAAATTAAGTGAAAATACAAATTTTGACACATATGTGTTGTTTGGCGTTGAACTCTTCTCATCGATTGTGCTGCCATCTGGCTTTCAATGTTTTCTGTGATCAACAGGTGAGCACATGCGCAGAGCGTCTTCGAACCAGCTGATTCGTGTTTCAGCAACATGCCATTCGCGCTGTCCCAATTATCCAGGACTGCAACCCTCGTTCGTTCGCTTCGTTTGTGATACTTGTCATTTGTGATTTTGTTTGGCGGTTAAAGAAAGAAAACATGCAACACCTACCTGTACGTCGAAGTTATGCGGCTGCTGGAGCAGATTCGCAGGAGACTCAATCTGGTTCGGACCCTGGCCGGGTTGGCTAACCATTTGGCTCTAAAACGGAATCAAAACACCATTCTTTTAGCAAAGTCAACAGACGCGGATCGCCCAAACCCACAACCCACCTGCGTAATCTGCGGGATCCCGCCCACGCCGTTCATCACGTGGCTCTGCATCTGGTTCAGCTGGTTCATCTGGTTCATCTGGCTGAGCTGGCTCATCTGGCTCATCTGGTTGATTATCTGGGGGTGGTACGAGCCGAGCGCGGCGGCAGCCGCCTGCTGGGCCACGTCGTTCGCTCCGCCGGCGGCACCGGCACCGACTGCGGCAGCAGCAGCCGCAGCGGCCGCCGCCGAACCGAGCATGTGGTGCAGCGACGGGTGCTGCGGGAAGCCGGACCCGTGGTGGGACGGCGCGTCCAGCAGGGTGGAGCCGCGCGGCATTTGCTCCTCCGCGGGCGATGGCTGGCGGGAGCCGGGAGTGCGACTGGAAAGTGGGAATTTGCCGTTAGTGAGAAATCTTTCACCAAAAGGAATCTTAAAAGACTTACTTAAATCCCTTGTCGTCATCAATTCCGTTCACGATCACAACTCCGTTTGTCGAGTTCACTTCCTCCTTTTTCAAACCGTTCGATTCGAATGGCGAGTTGGCTTTATCTTTATCGTCAGATGTCTGAAACGGGAAAAGGAAGCTTTCATTAGTATTATGGAAACTACACTTAAATTTTGCACCAAATTAAGATAATATTTACGTAACTTACGAAGCTTACTTACAGTCTAAATATTGATTCGCTAAACAAGTTCCAGAGTTTAAGACAAACCACAAGAATTGTGTAAAACTTAAATGAAATTTGAGGATCTCCAGCTTAAATCTTGATTCTTTCTATTTTCTGATTTCTGCATCTGCACCTGTGATAGCTGGCTGTGATTCAACCATCACAGTTGGCACACTTCTCAAATGCCTTCTGCCGATTTTGCTTACGCACATTTGCTTCAGCTTTATTTTTTCTAAATATTTCTAAATCTTTCCAAACTCGGCAATATGAAGATCGTTCCAAAAATTTAAAGATTATTTTTCAGTCAGACGACAGATAAGGTTGAATGAAAAACATTCCGACAGTGCTCTTTGCCTTTCTGGTCATGTTAGCAACCCCCTTGCAGCAATAGTTATTTCGTAGGGCAGAAAATCATTTTTTCAAACAATTTAAAGACCGAATCGTAAAATGGCAGGAACTTGCCAAAATGAATGGATTGATTGAAACATAGAAATGCAAATGCCTTAAACGGCAGAAATGCCCATTCAGCAGACGAAAAAAAATACATATTATTGATATCAAATAAATGGAAGGCACCATTCGGCAGACAAGGGCAGAAAGAGTTGTTTGGCAGAACTAAAAAAGATCACCCAGAAGTATCACACAGAAGTAAGTAAGTATTACTAAAGAATCAATGACGTTTAAACGGCAGATTCCTAAATTTTTTTTAACGACAGAAAAATCAGAAACTTATTTATTCGGCAGAATGGCACTTCGGCAGATTATTATAATAAAAGATGCGGGCAAATTTACCATTGGGTAGACTAAGGCAGTAAGAATTATCCGGCAGATTTGTTCACAGCAGAAGTTGTCATTCAGAAGCCACCAAACTGGAGAGCCGAATGATATAAGGCAGAAAAATAAACAGCAGAAATTGTTCTTCGGCAGACATAAATTACTGCCGAATATAATTTTGTGCCATTAACTAAGAACAATTTTCTTTTTTTTTTTTGTAGAATAACTATTTCTGCCATTTAATCGTGTCTGAATAACCGTTTCTGCCATTTGATTTTTTCTTTCAAATTCTATTACAAGGTACCCAAAAAAAAGATTTTTCGCTTCCGAAACTGTACTTTGGCAGATTCCCATTGAAAAAGCAGAAATCAATTCGGCAGAATTCTATCAAATCGAAATATAACGTATTGAAAAGTAATGTCACAACATAAATTACTGTTAGCCAAAAAAATTAAAAAGCAGAATTTTTTATTCTACGAAAAATGCATAGTAAATGGCAGAAAACAGCAGAAATAAATGGCAGAAGCTGTACTGTATTCGAACTCCCATTGCAACAGCTTTTTTTACGATTTAAACTGCTTCGGCAGATTTCCAACGAATCGCAAAATTGAGAAAGGGACCATCCATAAACCACGTGGACACATTTTTGGAAATCTCAACCCCAAATTTTCATCAAATCGAAACATAAAGGAACGTCGAAAATGATAATTCAGCTGATTCCTATCGAATCGAAAAAATAAAAAAGGCAGAAAACACCATGGCAGAAAACACCATGGCAGAAAAATGAGCTAAATTTTGATTATTTTTTTGTTTTTGTTTCATTGTTCAAGGCAGACATGCTAATTCGGCAGATTAATTTTCAAATAAAAGTACGGCAGAAATGGCCTCTAAGCAGACAAAAAAATGCAAGAAAAACTTGGCGGGAAATGGCCAAAAGCAGAAATTGTAGGCAGAAAATCATTCGTTAGCAAATTGGACGGTCGAACGATTGAAATGACAGAAAAATTAAACTGAAAGAAATTGTCCTTCGGCAGATTTTCATCGAAAAAGCTTTCATAACGGCAGAAATGATCATTCGGCAGATTTAACAGAAAAAAATGCATAATAGTCAGCGCAATATCATTCGCCAAAGTGCCTGGAATTGTTAACTCGTCAGATTTTGATCAGAATGAAAAATAAACAAATGGCAGAAAAAAACCATTCCCAGGCAGACGGAAACATCTTGGGAATAACATTTTTTGATGTTTGAAAATACTTGGCCAATAATATTTTATGTTATTTATAAAAGGATTTGTTATTCTTCGTTATTTTTTTGTTGTTATTGGATTGTTAATGTAATAACAGACTAGTTATTCTTCGAACAAATCTTTGTTTATTATTTTTTGTTATTTTAACAACTAATCCTATCATCCTAATAACAGTTGGAGTTATTCTTCCATAACAAAAAATGTTATTCCCAAGTTGTTTTGGCTTTCAACCAATATAAGTCCAAAAACAAATTTTGTTATGATAACATAAACTGTTATTAAACTGTTTTGTAAAAAAAAATTTAAGAAGATTCCATAACATTTTCTGTTATTTTAACAGTATTTGTTATTGAAATGGCATGAATTTTGTTATTACCGTCTGCCCGGGTTTGGCTGAAAAGCTCAATAGCAGGAATAGATATTCTGTTGAAAAAATAAAATAATCCAAGAACAAAAAAGCGGCAAAAATCGGCAGTTAAGCTTAAGGCGAAACGGGAGCTAGAACCAAATTTTGTCGTGATTTGGCGCATCTAACTTTTTGATTTTTTAAAAATCGATTTCAACGAATTTCAAAAAACCATGACCATCACAATGTTGCCCATATTCTAACGGATCACTGTAAAAAAAATCAAGTCTCTAAGTCAAAATATGAACAACTAGTTTAGTTTTTCAGTTAAACTCACGATTTTTATACTTCTCCATACGATTCCCATGGACTTTGGTGAAAATCAGAGGAGCGCAATTCCACCCAAGTTTTTGGTAATATATTCCATTATTCAGCTATATTTTTATATACCGTTAGATTCGTTAGAATGTAACGAACACGGTGGTATATATAAATCAATAGTTCACTAACTTTTATAACACACTTTTTGATTACCAAAAAAATAATCAAATATTTGCTTCTCGCGCAACGCAACGGGCAACGAATCAAAGGAGAAACCTCAGAGACAAAAAACTCCCGTGTGCCGTGGCGAGGCGCGTGGATTGTGCTGGCCGCACGCACACACTCTCATGGCGCGCAAGCACTTATTTTGAATTCATTCCTTGATGTGTTTGATTTTGAAATTATATTTTTTTTATTTGGGGATATTGCGAGGTTCTGATATTTTTAATTACTACTTTTAATTATTACTAATTTTATTTACTAATTTATTATTGCTTCATTCCTTTGTATCTAAACAGAGTATAATTAACAAATACAAATCAGGACTGAAAATATCAACATTCAAATGAATAGAATGTGATTATTATTTTAGTTAGACCAACTAAAGAATTGAAATTGGACTTTATCAAAGTCTTTGTTATTTTGAATAAAAAAAAAACAGTTGAAAATTTTCTTGGCTAAAAAGGCTAGTATGAATTTCAATGAATGAACTTATTTTGTAAATTCTCAAATTTTCATAGAATATTGTATATAATATCTAAAGTGAAAATACATACAAAATATCGCTTCGATAAAAAAACGATGCTTTGAGAAAATTTGAATATTTTATAAAATGAAACAAGAATAAAGTGAAAATGCTCACAAAATTTAACAAAACTCATATTTCAAATTTTAAAAATTAGAATATTTTCAAAAAAATACGTTATTTTGAGAATAATTTTGTATTTTTCGAAAAACTAACTCTAATAAAGTGAAATTGCATACAAAGTTTCGCTACATTTAAAAAATACAATATTCTGTAAAAATTTGAGCATTGTTCAAAATTGCCCCAATAAAGTGAAAACGCTTATACAATTTTGCTTCCTTCAAAAAATACAATAATTTCAGTATTTCTTAAAAAAAAACTCTAATAAAAATAAAATGCATACCAAATTTCGTTCATTGAAAAATACCGTCCGTGTCTGTCGCGGGTGACCATGAACAGCCATGATAGATGACGACCAACTTTTTTTCGTAAAATCGCGATAACTCGTGATGTTTGTAAGCAACCCCTTTATGTCTATATATCAAAATTTTTGTAATTGTCTGCTCAACAACTTTGTAGAACATTGTTACACTCTAAAAGATAACCCTGCAAAGTTAGAAAAAACACGAAATTTCAAAATGAAAATTTTTGTTCTAAATGAAAAAATGACCCTTCTGAGTCAATGTAGATTCGAAAAGAACATTAAATTTCCCATAAAATGAGAAGTTCCATATTTTTTTACAGTCGAGTAACGGAAAATGGGAGAATTTTTAAAACTTTTTCAGTGTTTTTTTCGATGAAAAATACGTTTTTTTCGGAATTTTGAGTACGCCATCAAATTGGGCGTCTAATTTTTCATAAAAGTCCCTTCGACACCAAATTTCTATCTCATCACCGTTTCAGGCTGCAAATGATTGAAAATCATCTCTTTTTTCGCATGTTCAAATATGGAAGGGGTCGTACGACCCCTCCGTCACGAGATATCAAAAAACGGACCTCGTTTTCGTGTTCAGGGACAAAAGTTACCCCTTAGGACATAGTTTCACGCAAATCGAAGAGGGGTCGGGGCAACTTCTGTGTGAGTTGGCAGAGAATTACCCTTACACTCTAATACATATCAAAATCAAATAATTCGCTCTACAGCATTGCCTTGGCGTTCTCGATTGCGAGATTCCTACTCGAAACTAGGTGTCCGAAGGCTTGATTGTTGAGGCAATTGCAAACCTCTTTATACACCTTAGCTTCCATCCACCCCGGGATTCGAACTGATGACCTTTGGATTGTGAGTCCAACTGCCTACCAGCGACTCCACCGAGGCAGGACCCAGGGAGACGACTCCTACACCTGGACTGAGCTAACGACCTAACCCTTTAGGTAAGACCGGGGCCAACATTTACTTCCCCCATCCGACGGAAGGCGTGATCAGACAAATCTCGTCTCAAAATTTGCCACCGGGACCTTCTGGAATCGAACCCAGGCCGACTGGGTGAAAGGCAACCACGCTTACCCCTACACCACGGTCCCGGCTAATAATACATATATAACTTTATTATATAATAAAGCGAAACTGCTCACATAATTTCGCTGCGTTTGAACTCATATTTCAAATTATGAAAATTTTAATATTTTCCAAAAATACGGTATTTTGAGAAATTTTTTGTATTTTACGAAACAATAACTCTAATAAAGTGAAAATGCATACAAAGTTTCGCTAGATTTAAAAACGTTACTTATCCACCCTCAGGTGGTTGGCGCCTTCCTCACATTTAAAGGGTGCTATCCAAAATGCCAAAGTGCGTAACACTTAAGTGCTTATAACTTTTGATAGGGTTGTCAGATCTTCAATGTTTTGGACGCGTTAGAAAGATCTTTTGAATACTCATTCTACGATAGGTCGCATGAGAGATCCGGACAATGTTTCCATCAAAATATCTGAGATCCGGCTTCCAAACAGTGCATAAATAACTTTGAAGTGCTTATAACTTTTGATAGGGTTGTCAGATCTTCAATGTTTTAGACGCGTTGGAAAGGTCTTTTGAATACCTATCCAATGATAGGTCGCATGAGAGATCCGGACAACGTTTTTATCAACGTATCTGAGATCCGGCCTCCAAAAAGCGTATAAATAACACTTAAGTGCTTATAACTTTTGATAGATTTGTCAGATCTTCAATGTCTTGGACGCGTTGGAAAGGTCTTTTAAATACCTTTCTGAAAATGTATAGCATGACGGGTTTTCTTACAAAAACCACCCTTTTTACAATCTTCCGGACTTTTGTTAAAATCGTTTTTTAAGCATAACTTTTGAAGTACTTAACTAAACTTCATAATTTTTAATAGCGACTTATGGGACCCCAAGACGGATCGAATGACGCCAAAACGGACAAAATCGGTTCAGCCAATGTCGAGATAATCGAGTGACAATTTTTTTATCAACATCCCACCACACACACAGACATTTGCTCAGAATTTGATTCTGAGTCGATAGGTATACATGAAGGTGGGTCTAGGAGGTCTTATTGAGAAGTTCATTTTTCGAGTGATTTTATAGCCTTTCCTCAGTAACGTGAGGAAGGCAAAAATACAATATTCTGTAAAAAATTTAGTATTTTTCAAAAAGGCACAATAAAGTGAAAATGCATACAAAATTTTGCTCTCTTCAAAAAATACAATAATTTGAGTATTTCTTTTAAAAAAACTCCAATAAAGTTAAAATGCATACAAAATTTCGTTCATTAAAAAATACAATATTTCGTGAACATCCATACAAAATTTCGCTTCGTTCGAAAAAATATAATATTTTGTGAAAATTTGAGTATTTTCCAAAAAAACTCTAATAAAGAGAAAATGCATACAAAATTTCGCTTCGTTTAAAAACATACAATATTCTATGAAAATTTGAGTTTTTACAAAACAATAAACGCTTATAAAGTGAAAATGCAGTAGTATTTTTGTGTGTACATCCTTGGACCAAATTCGACCATTCACATTTTTTTAACGAAGTGATATTTATATTGTATTTTTCAAGGATTGAAATTTTGTAGTTTTTTTTTCAGAAAAACTCAAATTATTATTATTTTTTTTGAGGGAAGCAAAATTATGTATGCATTTTCACTTTATTGGGGCATTTTTGAACAATACTTAAATTTTCACAGAATATTGCATTTTTTAAATTTTGTGAAACTTTGTATGCATTTTCTTTATAAGAGTTTTTTTTCGTATAGTACAATTTGTTTCACAAAATACCTTATTTTTAAAAATATTCTTATTTTCATAATTTGAAATATGAGTTCAAACGCAGCGAAATTTCGTGAGCATTTTCACTTTATTATAGTTTCATTTTGTAAAATATTAAAATTTTCGTAAAATATTGCTTTTTTACCAAAGCGATTTTTTGTATGCATTTTCACCTGAGAGTTTTTTTTTTGTAAACTACTAAAATTTTCACAAAATATTTTTTTTTAACGAAGCGGAATTTTGTATGCATTTTTTCTTCATTAGGGTACTTTATTTTGAAAATAATCAAATTTTCACTAAATATTGTATTTTTTAAAGGAAACCAAATTTTTTATGCAAATAAAATTTCGCTTTGTTTAAACTCATATTGCAAACTATGAAAATAAGAATATTTTTTAAAAAAAATGCGGTATTTTGTGAAAAATTGAGTTTAAAAAACTCTAATAAAGTAAAACTTCATAAAAAGTTTCGCTAAGTTTGAAAATATGCAATATTTCGAGAAAATTTGAGTATTTTACAAAAAAAACCAATGAAGTGAAAATGCATACACAATTTTGCTTCGTTCATAAAATACAATATGAGTATTTTACAAAAAAAAAAAACTCGAATGAAGTGAAAATGCATACAAATTACTCAGAATTGAAAATGCATAAAAAATACAATAATTCGAATATTCCTCAAAAAAAAAAAACTCTTATAAAGTTAAAATGCATACAAAATTTCGTTCTTTCAAAAATACAATATTTTGTGAACATTCGTCCAAAATTTCGCATCGTTCAAAGAAAAACAATATTTTTTGAAAATTTGAGTATTTTCCAAAAAAAAACTAAAATTAATAGAAAATGTATACAAAAATTCTCTTCGTTTACATACACATACAATATTCTAGGAGAATTTGAGTACCGTAAACCGGGGTGACTTTGATAGGATTTCAATTTGTTTTTAAAATATTTTCCAACAGGTAAGGTTTTTCTCAAGATTATTTTTTTTTAAACATGTACTGGGGTAGGCCACACAAAGTCCATACACTATTTTGGAAAAAAGTTTTTTTCAATAGTGTTTAGAAAAATAATTACGTAAAAAATACTTAGTTTAAATTCCGGGGTGACTTTGATAGTCATAGTTTTTCTTGTTAAAATCATATTTAAGATGTTCAAACTATATTTGTACGTTGAATGTACCATCAAAAATGTAGCTGATAAAGTTTTTATGAAAAAAAATCAATGTTTATATTTAGTCAACTAACTTTATAAGCTTTTTATCAAAATACTAATAAGTTTTACATAAAATTGTTGAAAAGTAGGAATTTTGCCTGAAATTGGTTAAAAAAAATTTTGTTTATAAAATTATCGATTTATATTGCATTTTAAACTGAATACAAAGCACGAATCACAAGTTTTCACATTTTACATGAAATTTGTTTAACTGAAATTGCATATAAATTTGGAGATTTTTTTTTAATTGTGTTTCAAGGATACATAATTTTTATTATTTACAAACTTATTTAACATTCTCCTAGTGAAAAATTGTCCAAAGAACCCGAAAATGCATTCCGTTTTCCGATTCAAAATCATGTTCATTGAGAAAATCAGAGAAAATTGAGAGCCGGGACCGTGGTGTAGGGGTAAGCGTGGTTGCCTTTCACCCAGTCGGCCTGGGTTTGATCCCAGAAGGTCCCGGTGGCAAATTGTGAGACGAAATTTGTCTGATCACGCCTTCCGTCGGAAGGGAAGTAAATGTTGGTCCCGGACTAACCTAAAAAAAAAAAGGTTAGGTCGATAGCTCAGTCCAGGTGTAGGAGTTGTCTCCCTGGGTCCTGCCTCGGTGGAGTCGCTGGTAGGCAGTTGGACTCTCAATCCAAAGGTCGTCAGTTCGAATCCCGGGGTGGATGGAAGCTTAGGTGTAAAAAGAGGTTTGCAATTGCCTCAACAATCAAGCCTTCGGACACCTAGTTTCGAGTAGGAATCTCGCAATCGAGAACGCCAAGGCAATGATGTAGAGCGAATAATTTGATTTGATTTGATTTTGAGAAAATCATGACACTTTGAGAAGTTTAAAATAATGACTTTCATCAATATTTTCTTAATTATAGTTAACTTACACCCAAACGGCGGTCGCATGATTGTGATGCATGGCAGCATGAAAGTATATCAGAATCTGCATGAAAACTCTCCTCATGCATTTTTTGCAATATAGGGGTATGACATTTTTGCCCGTTACCGACAATTATCGACATTACCGACGGCTTTTCGGTTGTATTTCACAAAAAAACCCTTTACAGAACGAGGATTGAACCACCAACTTCTTGGTTATTGATCCGACACGCTACCACCACGCCATGGACGCTTGATGAAAAGTGAGTGAAAGAGCACCAACATATTCTTCTCTTTGGAGTGTTGCTCGGGAACGGGCCAGCATTATATGTGTTGGTGAGAACTGCAGATCGCTGAAATGTTTACACGCGGGCAAAAATGATTTACGGGCTTGCTGCAAAAAATGTTATAAAATGTGACATTTTCTGCAGCAAATCCACTGTTGCAGATTTTGAGATATATTTTTCCTTTGGGTGTACTTTTTAAACATTTCAAAATTTTATGCAAAGTTCTTCTTGAGGTACTTTGAACACTTCTCTACCATGGTCAGTATGATTCTGAACCATTCCGTACGTATTTTAATTGTACTCTTCATTTTCTCTTCATTGCAAACCTATCAAAGTCACCCCGTTTTACGGTATTAACAAAACAATAAACGCTTATAAAGTGAAAATGCATACAAAAATTGTGAAAAGTTGAGTATTTTACAGAATAAAACTCTAAAAAATGAAAAATTACATTATTCTGTGCAAATTTGAGTGTTTTAGTATTTATTTTTGTGTACATCCTTGGACCAAATTCGCCCATTCACATTTTTTTACAAAGCAATATTTATATTGTATTTTTCAATGAACGAAATTTTGTTTGCATTTTAACTTTATTAGAGTTTTTTTTGAGAAATAATGAAATTATTGTTTTTTTTTTTTTTTGAAGGAAGCAAAATTGTGTAAGCATTTTCACTTTATTGGGGCATTTTTGAACAAAATTCAAGTTTTCACAGAATATTGTATTTTTTAAATGTAGCGAAACTTTGTATGCAATTTCACTTTATTAGAGTTCGTTTTTCGAAAAATATAAAAATTATCCCAAAATACCGTATTTTTTTGAAAATATTATATTTTTTATAATTTGAAATATGAGTTCAAACGCAGCGAATTTTTTTTTCACTTTATTATTGTTTCATTTTGTAAAATATTCAAATTTTCTCAGAATATCGTTTTTATACCGATGCGATTTTTTGTATGCATTTTTACTTTAGATTTTTTTTGTAATACATTAAAATTTTCAAAAAATATTGTTTATTTTAATGAAGCGAAATTTTGTATGCATTTTCTCTTTAACATTCCAACGCCCAAGGCTTCAAAAAAGTTGGAACGGTAACTTCAATTCAATGGTTCTCGGGCATAACTCACCCAATCAAGATGATTCTTTTTTCCAGTGATTTGTTAGGATGTCTAGATGATCCTAGAACTTTACAGAACTCAATTTGATCAAATCTGTAATTTTTGCGATCAAAAACATCGTTCCAACTTTTTTTTCGCGTGTAAAAAAATCGCCAAAAATTCCGCGGAGGCAGTCTTTTTGAAAAAGTTGGAACGATGTTTTCGGTCGCAGAAATAACAGATTTGTTCAAATCAAGTTCTGCAAAATTTTAGGATTATCTAGACATTCTTACAAATCCCTGGAAACAAGAACCGTCTCGATTGGTTGAGTTATGCCAGAGAACCAGCGAGTTGAAGTTACCGTTCCAACTTTTTTGGGAGTCTTGGGCGTCCGTGTAAGTTGGACATGCGTTGGGCGTTCCAGTGTTAAAAAACCAATGAAGTGAACATGCATTCAAAATTTTGGTTCGTTCAAAAACATACAATATTCTATGAAAATTTGAGAATTTACAAAACCAATTCATTCATTGAAATTCATACTAGCCTTTTTAGCCAAGAAAATTTTCAACTGTTTTTTTTTTATTCAAAATAACAAAGACTTTGATAAAGTCCAATTTCAATTCTTTAGTTGGTCTAACTAAAATAATAATCACATTCTATTCATTTGAATGTTGATATTTTCAGTCCTGATTTGTATTTGTTAATTATACTCTGTTTAGATACAAAGGAATGAAGCAATAATAAATTAGTAAATAAAATTAGTAATAATTAAAAGTAGTAATTAAAAATATCAGAACCTCGCAATATCCCCAAATAAAAAAAATATAATTTCAAAATCAAACACATCAAGGAATGAATTCAAAATAAGTGCTTGCGCGCCATGAGAGTGTGTGCGTGCGGCCAGCACAATCCACGCGCCTCGCCACGGCACACGGGAGTTTTTGTCTCTGAGGTTTCTCCTTTGATTCGTTGCCCGTTGCGTTGCGCGAGAAGCAAATATTTGATTATTTTTTTGGTAATCAAAAAGTGTGTTATAAAAGTTAGTGAACTATTGATTTATATATACCACCGTGTTCGTTACATTCTAACGAATCTAACGGTATATAAAAATATAGCTGAATAATGGAATATATTACCAAAAACTTGGGTGGAATTGCGCTCCTCTGATTTTCACCAAAGTCCATGGGAATCGTATGGAGAAGTATAAAAATCGTGAGTTTAACTGAAAAACTAAACTAGTTGTTCATATTTTGACTTAGAGACTTGATTTTTTTTACAGTGATCCGTTAGAATATGGGCAACATTGTGATGGTCATGGTTTTTTGAAATTCGTTGAAATCGATTTTTAAAAAATCAAAAAGTTAGATGCGCCAAATCACGACAAAATTTGGTTCTAGCTCCCGTTTCGCCTTAAATGACAGAAAGCGCAAATCGGCAGAAAAAAAGTGAATTTCCCAATTGTACATTTTTAAACCGAATCTGAAGGTGAACAGTATTTTTTAAAGGTTTATCCGCATCTAATGAGTCCAACGAGCATGGCAACTTTTTATGGTTGTTAGTTTAGATGTTAAAATATTTTTTGACATTTTACTCTTTACAGATAAATGTTTTTTGCTGTTCGACTTTTTAGCAAAACGAAATCCTGGACAATGATCAGAATAAGCAAAATCCTACGTAAGATTTTACATGACCTGGAGCTTCCGAAGAAAATAAACTGATTTGAATAGCAAAAAATGCTGGAAATGGTCGTTGATAGAGTAACACTTCTTCAAGTTTAAGTTCTATTCGACCAGATCTGATAAAACGATGCATTTATATTTATTAAATAATTTAATTTAATCTCATCAAGTATGTATAATAGATAAAACCTCATCCAACAAACTTGGCAAAGTCCAACGTTCCTCACCTTGTCATTATCATCGAATTTCAATCCCTTAAATCGAGGTTCTAGGCTAGCAAGCGGGCTCTCCTTGTTCGTGGGCGATCCGCCCAGTACGTACTCGACCATCTTGACGCCGAGGCCACCCGTCGAGTCTCGTGGGCTAAAAAAGAAGTAAACAAATTTAGATATTTTGATGTTACTAAGAGTGTTTGCCTTGAACTCACCTCAAAATCCCCGTCGACCCGGTCGGGTTCGTGTCCGGTGCGTGCGGGAAGATGCGCCGGGAGGCCAGGATCGCGTCGCCCTGCGTGGACCACGTCGAGTCGCGCCACACCTGGTGGTCGGTGCTGCCGTGCAGCTGGAGCGGTGCCAGCGGCCCGGTCGCGCCCGCTCCGGTGGCCACCTTGACGTCGTTGCTGCTACCACCGCCCTTCTCCCACAGCTTCTTCGTGGCCGACGTGTTGATCTGTGGAAGACACCAAACAAAACAATAGTTATTGAGCATGTGTGGTGACAATCCCCCTTTTTTCCCCTACATTTGACGTCATCGACAAAAGGGGAAAGCAGCTGCGGCAGTGACCAATTTTGCATTCAAGGATGGAAGATGAAACAGAGAGGAAAAGAGAGCCAAAGGCGGAAAGAAAAGTTTTCTGCCGGTGATCAATAATTACCGGCCGGCGAAGCCCGTGAAACAAAACGCTCTGCAGGCGACCAATGGACCAATGGACAATGGAAGATGATTTTCAAGAGATCGGTGGCGTGAGAATTTGAGCAGTAATGGTAATGGCGAGGGACCATGACAGACCATCTACCGTCTCAAGGTAGAACAGTCTCTTCTACCGGTTGATCGGTGGTGTAATTAGCTTGTGGTGAGCAATACCAATGCCTTACTTTATACAATTTCTGGTCTTTTTGCTGCAATTCTACGATTCTCAAATTTTGCCTTTCCCATTGAGGGAAAGGTTACGATTTATTCAAAACATGATTTTTTTTAAATAACTACGTCAACGATCAACAAGTGCAAGCAGCATTGAACTGATTTTGACCCGTTTTTGAATCTCATAGATGAACTGAAAATATTTTAAAGTTTTGGCAACGCTGTCCAAATATGAGAGCGCTTAAATAGAATTTTCAGATTTATTTAAAACTCCTGCATAACAAACAAAAGACTTTATTCCAAAAACCATGTAAATTTTTCAATTTTGGTTCCGTCATCAGGGGTGACATTGGGTCATACAAAAATGCTAAAATTTGTCCCAATGTCACCCCTAATTACGGTTATTGTTTTGATAAGAATGACTACCAGAGCTGGTTAGCTTTTTTTAATTAAGTTAAGTAAATCGGCCAAATTACTAAACCAAGCTTTGTTGAATTGAATGTGTTCAAAATCTGGTTTAACTTAGCTTCGCTTGGAGACTTTTTTAGAGGACAAGGGAAATTCTCCACGATATCCTGAAGCGATTTTTTGAGAAGTGAATTGGGTACTAAAGCCCTATGTCAATTTTTATGTACAACGGTAAAAAACACGATTTAAACCCATTTCTGATCACTTTTTTTTTTTCATTTTAATGCAAAAACAAATACAAGACAACATTTTTTTGATGGATCAACTATGGTCCCCTTGGAACGAGCTGTCAAGTAGGAGCTTTTCTGTGAAGAAGAACCGCGAGGTTAATTTTTCAAAATTTATTTAAAAATCCATTTTAAATTCTTTGTGGTCGTACAAAGGATCATTGTACTCAGAAAAATAAGCTTTATCGCTGTAAACAATAATATCAGCAATCTAAGCTTCATTTTAGGACCCAATTGTCACGGAACCATCCATAAAGCACTTTTTTTGTAAATTTCAAGCAACACCTCGATTCCAAAAGTTCATGTGGTTTATGGATAGCCCCCACTATTATAATAAGCGTTCAAATTATTCAGTAGCTAGCAATTTTTCCAAAAACGAGCATTTTTTTCTTTTTGAAAATTTGATTTTTCTATACAAAAATGCAACATGAGCAATTCTCTACGAAATCGGTTTTTCTTTAATTTTAATTTTTATATTTTTTAATCCGTCTGAAACTTTTTTGGTGCCTTCGGTATGCCCAAAGAAGACATTTTGCCGCATTTGTTTGTCCATACAATTTTCCATACTGATTGGCAGCTGTCCATACAAAAAAGATATATGAAAATTCAAAAATCTGTATCCTTTGAAGGATTTTTTTGATCGATTTGGTGTCTTCGGCAAAGTTGTAGGTAGGGATTTAATCACACTTTTTGTCACTAAAACTTGATTTGCAAAAAAAAACACTATTTTCAATTATTTTTAATGTTCTGATATGTTTTAGGGGACATCAAATGCCAACTTTTCAGATATTTCCAGAACGGGCGAAAAATTTTTGACCGAGTTATGATTTTTCGAATCAATACTGATTTTTTTTCAATAAATCGAAATATTGGTCGCACAAATTTTTCAACTTCATTTTTCATGTAAAGTCGAATTTGCAATCAAAAAGTATTTTAGTGAAATTTTGATAAAGTGCACCGTTTTCAAGTTATAGCCATTTTTGGGGTTTTTTTTTTTTTTTTTTTTTTGAAAATAGCTGCAGTTTATCATATTTTTAAAATTAGTGTTTACCTTTGAAAAAAAAATTTTGAAAGGCTGAGAAAATTCTCTATATTTTGCTTTATTGATACGACCTTTAGGTTTTGAGATATTGCCATGTAAAGGTTTAAAAACAGGAAAATTTATGTTTTCTATGTCTCACCCAAAAACTCACCATTATCTAACGTCGCAACTAATGGTTCGATTTTCAATGTTGAATTATGAAACATTTGAGAAATTTTCCGATTTTTTCAAAAACAATAATTTAAAAAAAAATCAAGCATAACATTTCAAAAAGGCAAAATATTGAACGTTTGTCTGTCAATTGTCATTCAATTTGATAGAAGTAAACACAAACACTAAAAAATCTTAATTTTGCTTTGGCAGGAAGGGGCAAAATAATTAAAACGAAAAAAATATGTAAAAACCTTACCTAAATTGTTATTCAGTTCTTTCAAATATTTATAATTTTAGCACATTTTCAAAAAATGTTCCACTTTACATCAAGTTAAGACAATAACTACTTCAACTTGAATTGAGGGAATTCCCGGAATGATTAGAAAGTTCCCGGGAAACGGAAAATTTTACGCTCTATTCACCCCACAATTTGAGTGAGTGGGACACGCTCTTCGTTTACAGAGCTTATATGCCCTTTTGAAATGTTAGTCTCCGATTCTGTTACAGTCTTAAACAAATATTTTCAAGCACTGTTTAGCTTGTTTACAAAAAAGTGTCCAAAAGTGAAGGAGGTACTGGACTATGACAGACACACTCGCAAACTTTTTCGTGTTTGACAGTTTGCCAACCTCGCAAGCAAAGCAAAATGTATGCAGACTGACGTTTCTGCAAACAAATGCAGGCAAACTGTTAAAAAGTGTGAAATTGTTTGTTTGTCAAAGTCTATTTCCTCCTTGAGCAGGGTTTGATCGATTTAGTTTCTTTAGCAATGGTGTAGGACTTTTCAGAAAAAAAACATGGGTTCATTTCATTTTTATCAACAAAAACATAATTTTGCGAGACTTTGGCCCTATTTTCATATGGTTTAATGGACAAAAAATTTCCAACTTTCAAGTTAGTGCATGTGGAACAAGATTTTTTTAACAAACAGTGATTTTTGAAAAGTTAGGAAAACGTTTTTTTTTCAAAAATCATTTTTGAGAGGGCTTTTGTGACTATTTGATGCAAAGCACCGCTGCTTTCAAGTTATGTTAAATCTTTTTCAAATTTAAAAATAGAGTCTATTCTTGATCATCTCTGCGAAAAATATGTTCAAATAGCTGAGAGAAAAAAAAAATCCACAATTTTCTTTTGTTTTACACTGTCTAATCTAATCTAATCAGACCCTAGCGCAGCCAATCTTTCGAAGGGATCCTGGAGAGTGCCTTAGGTTAGATGACGCCTAGCACTCTTCTTGTCATTTATTAACATTTGTAGTGCGCCATTGCATTGAAATGCATTGAAACATCACAAGCGTTAAAGCGGCCAGGCCTACTGCGTAAAGCCGTATCGCAGAGATGACTCGTAATTGGGTTGAGTTTGAGCACTGAGTGTTCGAACAACAACACAATTCTGAATCGACAGAGGAGGAAGAAGCGTGGGGACACACCACCATACGCTCCGAGATTTTGGTTGTATTCGTTGGGAGCACCATGCTAAGAAGGTTTGGTACTCCGGGACCCTCTGGGATGGGACATTGTATTTCCACGAATGCCCTGGACACTATTTGCCGTGGTTATAGCGCCATAACTCGCTCTCTGTAACAGTATTCCTAATTCCAGTCCACGCTCATCAAGTCGTCATGGCCTAGTGGTTAGCATTTTTGCTAACCAATCCAAAGGACGGGGGATCGAACCCCGCCTCGAGCGACTTTGATTTTTCGTTCAATTTCAAAATTATGTGTTCTTAACTTTCTCGTTGGGAGCAGATGGGCATCGAACCCAGAACCATTCGCTTACAAAGCGAACACCGTAACCAGTCAGCCACGGCCGCTCCTCAATTTTCTTTTGTTTTACACTGTGTCAAAATACTTAAAAACCAAAAAAAAAATGTTTTAAAGGATTAAAAAAAAAACAAGAAATATCTGAATCATAATTTTTTTTTAAATTTGCTTCTTTCTTGACATAAATCAGTACTCAATAACTGGCTACAGCTAAAGCGCATTTAAAAAGCAGTCAAATGTCAGCAAACAAGAACAAAGCAAAATGATCGAGGGATAAAATTGTTTTAAAAGAAATTTTGAGGGACATGCAAAGAAGTTTCAAATGGGTTAGATCTAGTAATAAATATTAGTTATTTTATTTCCATTATAATAAAAAAACGTTACTTAACCAACCTTTAGGTGGTTGACGCCTTCCTCACATTTAAAGGGTGCTATCCAAAATGCAAAAAGTGCATAAATAACACTTAAGTGCTTATAACTTTTGATAGGGTTGTCAGATCTTCAATGTTTTGGACGCGTTGGAAAGGTCTTTTAAATACCTATCCAACGATTGGTTGCATAAGAGATCCGGACAGCATTTTCATCAAAATATCTGAGATCCGGCTTCGAAAAACTTATAACTTTTAATTTTAAAATATTAAAACATATTTTTTTTTTGAAACCAACAATAAAAAGTGCAATGAAAACAAAAATTGTAGTGTTAACAGTTTGCTGAAGGCACCAAACTGATCCGAAAATTAGTTTTCAAGATATACATTTGCACACCCATTTTTTATGGCCATCATTGACATTTGTGACAAAAACTAAAAAAAATTAAAAATTCGATCTGCGAAAAAACGAGAATTATTCCCATAAATTTACTTTGGGTTCGATATTTCAGCCAGCTAGATACATTGAATTGGTTGAATTACAGGGGATTTCTTCAATCCCGCAACCGGAAAAAGAGCTCACGTTCATTCGCACCAAATTGGAGAAGGGGAGAATCTCCGCCAAGCAGCCAAGTGTCGGCGTGTTCTGGAAGAGTGGTCTCCGCAAAAATAAAAAATAATTAAATTAGCATTTGAATTTCAAATTTATAATTGCCGCTGTTCGGCGCAGCAGCAATACGCGATGTTGATCAGCACAAGTCGGGTGAAAGTAGAACGAGCGATTCCTAATTATTTGAGGCGTTGCATGCGATTACGGAGGTCTTCTCAGAACCGGCTACCGCTAGATATGCTCCATGTATGGCCAAAGACACCAGCAAGAACAACTCGGCGCGAGACAGTTGTAGCGGAGAAGGTCGCTGCGAAGGAGTTCACAGTCCCAGCTAGAGCACAGACAACTTGGAACGAACGCGACTAGAAAAGGAAGCACACGTACAAAAAAAAAGAAGCTCGCATAACGTGGGGCAAGAGAAAAAGAAGAAAAAAAACCTCGATGAGAGCTGGACAGCGGCGCGCAAGCACCACAGTCAAGGCCGGCCAAGAGTCGTCAACCGCGCGTACTCACACACAGAGTACGTACAGAGCAGGTGAGACAACATTCGTCTGGGGTGGGAACCCAGTCGTCAAACCGGGTGGCGACCGGCTGGGTTTGCTGCTTCCCACTTTGGAGTAGACATTTAAAGAGCTTAACAGGTAATATGAGGAGCATTGGTCGCTTACAGCATAGTTGACTGCTATTTATTTGGAATTTTCAACGATCTGCGCTTAACATCTACTGCAGATAGCGAGGGAGCCTTTGCCAAAAAATACGGTAACCCACGGTCATCGTATCGTATTCCGCGCGGCCCCCAAAAATGGGGACAACACCGCCGCAGCAGCTGTCTGCAGCTTTCGAACCTCCCATCCCCACCACAATCGTTGCCCCCCTTCCCCACCATCGTAGAAGAGCAAAAGTAGAGCAAACTCAATCAAACATTAATCTGTTCGCTATTGGGGGCCCGTGCGCTGGGGCCAATTTTCACCCCAACCCAGCCACCAGGTTGAGGTCACTGCTGCTGCTGCTGCTGCTGCTATTGTTAACCCACACTCACCGCGGCGTTGTTCCGTGCAATGTACTGGTTCTGGGGCGCCAGCACGCCGTACTGCTGCGCGCCGCCCCCGAGATACACGAGCTGCTCCTGGCCGGGCGGCCCCGGTGGCTTCTGGACGACCCCGTTGACGTTCACGTTCGGCGGGTGCAGGTGGTCGTACATGCCGGCCGCGCCCTGCATCTGCATCTGCATCGTGGGCACGTTGCCCATGGCGGCGGCAGCGGCGGCCGCGGCCGTGTGGTTGAGCATTGTCTGGTTGAGATGGTTCTGGTGGTGGCTGGCCAGGTGGTTCGCCAGCTGCTGGTGCTGCTGCGACGGATGGTTCATCATCGAGAGTTGCTGCTGGTGCTGTTGAAGCTGCTGTTGCTGCTGCTGCTGTTGTTGCTGTTGCTGCTGGGCCACGGCGTTGGCGTGCTGATGCTGTTGGTGCTGCTGGTGGACCTGGTGCTTCGTGACGGACGAGATGGTCGGCGGCGGAAGCAACCCTCCGGTACTGTGGTTCGTCAGCGTTGGGTTGTACTTCCACTTGTCTTGGTTCTGCGAAGGTAACAGAAAAAAAAACACTTTTCTTAGCATCGCCGCTCAGAAGGCACATCGGCAGTAGTACTCACGTCGATAATGGCGTCATCGCCGGATGCCCACCGGGACTGCTTCTGGGCGAACTGGTTGAACTCGGTCTCGTTCGGGTGCCGCTGGAACACGTACCCGACCGCGGCGTCGTCCTGTGACCGGATCGGTGCCGCCCCCCGTCCGCCCCCGTCGTCGTGCCCGCCGAGCAGCTTCATCGCCTCGGGCTCGAGTGGATGCTGCAACTGAAAAGTGGAGAAAAAAAAAAACAAGTAAGAAACCAAAACATAAACAGTTCGATTAATAAAATAAGAAATTATGAGCTCGCGACGGCCAGTGAAACATTTTAGACTTGTAGGATTGTGTGCAGTAGGTAGATACAGTGAGAACGCGAACGGGGGAACGCGAGCAAGTTCAGTCCTTCCTACTGCCGTTCTACGCATAATTGTCCCATGTCAGTTTTGGTCGATTTTGACTTTATGCCATTTTTAAGTTTAGTTTGATGTGTACTTTAAGAAAAACACATAAAATCTGGTACTTTGTTCGGAAACTCATTAAAAACAACACCAAGTCTGTTTGTCCCATCGTTAAACTTCTACGCATAATTGTCCCACCAAGTATTTTCTTACACGGAATCATTAGTTTTACTAAACATTATGTCTTGTTTACCTTTTGTAAAACAAGAGAATCACAAACAAAGGTGATAAACTGCTAACTGGGGTGATTAGGGACACATAGGGCGAAAAGGAACCCACGGGACAATTATGCGTAGAAACACAGAAATCGGTCGAAAAATTTCAATCGCGTTTTTCTCAGTTGCACTTTTTTGAACATGGGACAATTATGCGTAGAACGGCAGCCTAGCTCTGGGAACCCGTTGAAAGCTGGTTTGGCTTGTGGATGCTGCGTGTTGTTTTGGCGTTGATTGCATGAAGCAATTTATTCTCCCCTTCGGCAGCAAACTGAACTTCAGTAGCATGATATGATATCAGACAAACCACATGAAGAATCGCATTCATAAAATAATTTTTGCGGAGATAAATAAGTTAAGGAAGGAATTGATAAGTTCCCCAACCTACGCAGCTTGAGGAGGAGTGATGAGATCAAGCAAGTAGAGGAGTTGTTTAAACTAATCTGTACTAATCTGTTTACTTAACTGTAAAAGATTGAATAAATCGTTCTTTGTCGAACCGTCAACTGGACTCTGACACTGGCAACTTTTACAGAAGCACATACAAAGCATATGAGCAATAGGGTGTAATATCAAAATCGATTTTCCAGCACAGCAATTTTTCAGTTCCTTTTGGGGTCCTGAACAACTCCCCAAAGTTTGGGAACGATTGGTTTAGTCCTCACTTTGCGCAAAACGATTCAATTTTCCATATAAATTTGTATGAAAAAAAACATTTTTTTGGATTTTAATATTTATAAAATCCACGTTTCACGCTGTACTAATACCGGATTCATATTCGGATGCTCTAAAAGGTGCTCTACAACTTTCCCGAAGAGAGTATGGTGCTAGTTTGTCTGTGAAAAAAGATACAGCGTCCTAAAAACTCGTCTAAAACGTGATTTTCGAGCAAAAAACACGTTTTAGACGAGTTTTGAACACGCTGTATCTTTTTTTAGGAGCAAGTTAGCACCATACTCTCTTCGGGAAAGTTGTAGAGCACCTTCCAAGGCATCCGAATATGAATCCGGTTTTAGTACAGCGTGAAAAGTGGATTTTATAAATATCAAAATCCAAAAAAAATAGTTTTTCTCATACAAAGTTATATGGAAAATTGAATCGCTTTGCGCAAAGTGAGGACTAAAACAATCGTTCCCAAACTTTGGGGAGTTGTTTAGGACCCCAAAAGGAACTAAAAAGTGGCTGTGCTCGCTAAATTTGGAGAACTTTCTTTTTTTCCATACAACCATATTACACCCTAATGAGCAATTCTCTACGAAATCGGTATTTTATTTTTTGAATTTTAATTTTTGTATTTTTTAATCCGACTGAAACTTCGGTATGCCCAAAGAAGCCATTTTGCATCATTAGTTTGTCCATATAATTTTCCATACAAAATTGACAGCTGTCCATACAAAAATGATGTATGAAAATTCAAAAATCTGTATCATTTGAAGGAATTTTTTGATCGATTTGATGTCTTCTGCAAAGTTGTAGGTATGAAAGAAATGATACACGGTAAAATTTTTCTTGGTGACTTTTTACTTAACTTTTTGTCACTAAAACTTGATTTGCAACAAAACACTATTTTTTTTATATGTTTTAGAGGACATCAAATGCCAACTTTTCAAAAATTTCCAGATTGTGCAAAAAATCTTTGAGCGAGTTATGAATTTTTCGATCAACACTGTTTTTTTTAAATCGACATATTGGTCGCAAACATTTTTCAACTTCATTTTTCGATGTAAAATCAAATTTGCAATCAAAAAGTACTCAAGTGAAATTTTGATAAACTGCACTGTTTTCAATTTAAAAAGCCATTTTTAGGTAACTTTTTTGAAAATATCCGCAGTTTTTTTTAATTAGTGCAGTTGTTTGCCCACTTTTGAAAAAATATTTTTGAAAAGTTGAGAAAATTCTCTATATTTTGCTTTTTTGGACTTTGTTAATACGATCCTTAGTTGCTGAGATATTGCCATGCAAAGGTTTAAAAACAGGAAAATTGATGTTTTCTAAGTCTGACCCAAATAACCCACCCTTTTCTAATGTCGATATCTCAGCAATTAATGGTCCCATTTTCAATGTTAAAAAATGAAACATTCGTGAAATTTTTCCGATCTTTTCGAAAACAATATTTTCAAAAAAAAATAAATCAAGACTAACATTTCAAAAGGACAAAACATTCAGTATTACGCCCTGTTAAAATGTTAGTCTTGGTCACTTGCATGGCAATATCTGAGCAACTAAGAGTCGTACGTATCACAGGGTGGCCACCTCGGGAAAAAACCGGGAAAACCGGGAAAAAACCGGGATTTTTATCCGCCGGGAGAAAACCGGGAAAAACTCGGGAATTCGACTGACATACCGGGAAAATATTTTAAGTCTAGTTAAAATTTTACAAAAGCCTCTTTAATTTATTCAATATGTTCTTTTCTCAATTAGAATGTTATTCCTGTTATTGAGCAATTCTCTACGAAATCGGTCTTTTTTCTTCAATTTTAATTTTTGTATTTTTTAATCCGACTGAAACTTTTTTGGTGCCTTCGGTATGCCCAAATAAGCCATTTTGCATCATTAGTTTGTCCATATAATTTTCCATACAAATTTGGCAGCTGTCCATACAAAAATGATGTATGAAAATTCAAAAATCTGTATCTTTTGAAGGAATTTTTGATCGATTTGGTGTCTTCGGCAAAGTTGTAGGTATGGATACGGACTACACTGGAAAAATAATACACGGTAAAAAAATTTGGTGATTTTTTATTTAACTTTATCACTAAAACTTGATTTACAAAAAACACTATTTTTAATTTTTTATTTTTGATATGTTTTAGAGGACATAAAATGCCAACTTTTCAGAAATTTCAGGTTGTGCAAAAATCATTGACCGAGTTATGAATTTTTAATCAATACTGATTTTTCAAAAATCGAAATTTTGGTCGTAAAATTTTCAACTTCATTTTTCGATGTAAAATCAAATTTGCAATCAAAAGTACTTTAGTGAAATTTTGATAAAGTGCACCGTTTTCAAGTTATAGCCATATTTAAGTGACTTTTTGAAAATAGTCGCAGTTTTTATTTTTAAAATTAGTGCACATGTTTGCCCAGTTTTGAAAAAATATTTTTGAAAAGCTGAGAAAATTCTCTATATTTTGCTTATTCGGACTTTGTTGATACGACCTTTAGTTGCTGAGATATTGCAATGCAAAGGTTTAAAAACAGGAAAATTGATGTTTTCTAAGTTTCACCCAAACAACCCACCATTTTCTATCGTCAATATCTCAGCAACTAATGGTCCGATTTTCAATGTTAATATATGAAACAATTGTGAAATTTTCCGATATTTTCGAAAAAATATTTTCAAAATTTTCAAATCAAGACTAACATTTTAAAAGGGCGTAATATTGAATGTTTGGCCTTTTTGAAATGTTAGTCTTGATTTGAAAATTTTGAAAATATTTTTTTCGAAAAGATCGGAAAATTTTACAAATGTTTCATATATTAACATTGAAAATCGGACCATTAGTTGCTAAGATATTGACGATAGAAAATGGTGGGTTGTTTGGGTGAGACTTAGAAATCATCAATTTTCCTGTTTTTAAACCTTTGCATTGCAATATCTCAGCAACTAAAGGTCGTATCAACAAAGTCCGAATAAGCAAAATATAGAGAATTTTCTCAGCTTTTCAAAATATTTTTTCAAAACTGGGCAAACATGTGCACTAATTTTAAAAATGAAAACTGCGACTATTTTCAAAAAGTCACTTAAATATGGCTATAACTTGAAAACGGTGCACTTTATCAAAATTTCACTAAAGTACTTTTGATTGCAAATTTAATTTTACATCGAAAATGAAGTTGAAAATTTTACGACCAAAATTTCGATTTTTGAAAAATCAGTATTGATTAAAAATTCATAACTCGGTCAATGATTTTTTGCACAACCTGGAAATTTCTGAAAAGTTGGCATTTTATGTCCTCTAAAACATATCAAAAAATAAAAAAAATTAAAAATAGTGTTTTTTTGTAAATCAAGTTTTAGTGACAAAAAGTTAAATAAAAAAATCACCAAATTTTTTTTACCGTGTATTATATTTTTCTAGTGTAGTCCGTATCCATACCTACAACTTTGCCGAAGACACCAAATCGATCAAAAAATTCCTTCAAAAGATACAGATTTTTGAATTTTCATACATCATTTTTGTATGGACAGCTGCCAAATTTGTATGGAAAATTATATGGACAAACTAATGATGCAAAATGGCTTCTTTGGGCATACCGAAGGCACCAAAAAAGTTTCAGTCGGATTAAAAAATACAAAAAAAATCGAATGACCGAAATCCTAGAGAACTGCTCTATTATAAATTAAGAATTCGCGAAAACTATGTTTGAATTTGTGTAGTAGACTCATGCTTCTTGGTTATGGATGTTTTTTGTATCCTATTATATTTTTACAAGGCGATTTTTTTTAATAAAGCAAAATGTTTCCTCTACCAGCGATTCTCAACCTGGGGTACATATACCCCTGGGGGTACCACGAGCGGTCTCAGGGGGTCCGGAGGACAAACCCCGCAATGGCGAACATTTGTCCCAAACAAAATATTTGAGAGAATAAAAAAACAAATTGCTTTGAATCAAAAAAAATAACAACCATGCATAAGGTGCAATGAATTACAGGCGAATTGTTTTTGACCAATCAGAAAATGTTTAAAAAATATTTGAATGATAAATCTATAATTTGCATTCGTTTAGAAATTTTATGAATTTGAAGTAAAGTGCACCGTTTTTGAGTTTTTTTGTTTTTTTTTCTACAATTATTTGTTTTAAATTTGTATATGCAACAAAAGAATGGATCAAAAATGTTCAAAAAAGAAAGCAGAAAAGAATTTTCTCAACCATTTAATAGAACTTCAAAAAAATACTATTTACAAAATTTAAATTAACATAAAAATAAAATTTAAAAAAAATATGGGGGATGTTTGTAGAAATGAAAAAGACAACGAAAATTTAATTTACAAAAAAAAATCTCTAAATTTAAAGACATTTTCAGTAGTTTTAAAGAAAAACAGGAAACAACATTTTATTATGAAGCTTTATTAAAAAAAAAAAAGAAAAAAAAACTGATTTGAAGAAATGCACATGGACGTTGTGTGGCCTATCCAGTACATGTTTTTAAACAACTCTAGAAACAAGATTTACGACATTTTCAATACTTCAAAATTCATGTTTCTTTCTTCGTGAATTGGAATGTAAAAAAATCTCATGCAAACGAAAAATTTCATGTATGAACGCTAGGGGGTACCAGCAGCTTAAGTAACACGAAAAAGGGTACCTAGCCTAGAAAAGGTTGAGAACCGTTGAATTATAACATATTTCAACATAAAAATAATAATATCATGGAGTTTCTGTTTGTAAATAAATTTTATTTGATAATATTTGAGAATCTCAGCCAGACAAATTATTAAGGACAACTTGCAATGAATTTTTTTTTGCAAAGTTTTTTTAAATGTCGTTTGAAATTTATGTAAAATTTTCAGAAATTTTAAAAATACAATATATTCAGAATTCTGCTACAAAAACGTTACTTGAAATACAGGCAATCACTTTTAAGTGATTACTACATCAACACAAAAATTGAGATCATGTTGAAAATAAGGCCGATGCTAATATTTTTCAAAATTTTTGTCCCTCGGCTCTGGCCGGGGTCAAGTGGGGGAATAATCCATAGTCTCAACATTTGAATGCAAAAAGTGTTCAAATACATTTTACACTAGTTTATTTGTTTTGTCTTCAAAAAATGTAAGATTTTGCGGTAACAAAAAAAAACTAAAGGTGTAAAATTAAAAAAAAAAAAAAAGATTATTAAATTCACCCTCGAATTAACCCAAACATGCTTAAAAATGATTCCAAACGCAAGGGAATGCATTTTATATTGATTTCAGCTGGTTGCACTTAAATGTCAATTGAAATTTTGATGTTTTTTAAAAATATTTTGTGCCCCCTGATTTTTCGAGGCAACTAACGAATTAACGAGCATTTACATAACTGTTGATAACAATTTATTTTTGCAATTCTTTTCTTTAAAATTAATAAATTGTAGTAATAATTAATCTCATTCTAAAAAATAAAACGATTTTTTAAATTTTGAGGTTAAACAATCTACATGTATGATGATGAAAAATCCCAATCATTATGGAAATTAGATGTTTGGATTGGAAACAGATAAAAACGGCTTCGTTTACAACTTACTTACTTTTTACTCAAGATTTGAAAGCTTTCTTGAGGAATTCAAACTTTGAACCAAATGTATGCGTTCAAAAAGTATGTTGGTACTAACGTTAGCCTAAAAAAACATTGTAGTTTGGTTTAAAAACATTTCGGAGAATTCCTTCTGGGCTCGGGAGAAAACCGGGAAAAAACCGGGAAATTGAAAATCGACATCTGGTGGCCACCCTGACGTATCAACAAAGTTCAAAAAAGCAAAATATAGAGAATTTTCTCAGCTTTTCAAAAATATTTTTTTCAAAAGTGGGCAAACATGTGCTCTAATTTAAAAAGATGAAAAACTGCGACTATTTTCAAACAAGTAACCTAAAAATGGCTTTAACTTGAAAACGGTGCCGTTTATCCAAATTGAACTGAAGTAATTTTTGATAGCAAATTTGATTTTACATCGAAAAATTAGGCTGAAAATTTTTTGCGACTAATATTTCGATTTTTTTAAAAAATCAGCATTGATTAAAAAAATCATAATTCGGTCAAAGATTTTTGCACTACCTGGAATTTTCTGAAAAGTTGGCATTCTCCATACCTAGAACTTTGCCCAAGAAACCGAATCGATCAAAAGATACAGATTTTTGAATTTTTATATTTTTTTTTAAGGACAGCTGCCAAATGTGTATGGAAAATTATATGGACAAACGAACAATGCAAAATGGCTTCTTTGGGCATACCGAAGGCGCCAAAAATGTATCAGTAGGATTGAAAAATACAAAAAAAAAAAAACAAATTATTTTCGGAGTTGGAGTCGAAGTCCCTTCAAAACCCAAGAAAAGAACTGGCTTCGCAGACAGCAATGGATTTTTTAATAGTTCCAACATATTTTGAACAAAATAAGCTATTTTTTATACATAACTTATTTTTTAGGTCATCTAAGTGCTGCGACCGAGGATCGGTCAACATCTAATAAATAATACATAGCAATACAACACCTTACACTCCATACTTCGAGATAATGTAATTAGCTGAGTAATTTGTCATGGAATCGGCCAGTTTCGTGTATTTTTTTAATTGACTAAAATTTTGTGGGGTTCTTCCCTTGACCAAAAAGAAAATATTCGAAAATTTGTATCTTTTGGAGAATTTTTCTGATCGATTTCGTATCCTCGACAAAGTTGCAGGTATTAATGAGGACTGTTTTGTAAAAATAGGTACACGATCCTGTTTTTGTCGATTTTTAAATAATTTTTTGTACAAAAAATCAATTTCCCAAAATCCGTATCATATAATTTTTTAAAAGAAATGTTTTAATTCAGGGACAAAATCCTGCAACAAGATCTATAGAGATGCACGTAAAAAAAAGTTGCAGTCGTGTTTTGATTTTTCAAAGGTGTTTTTTGGAAAGTAAAAATCTAACTATTTTTAAGTGCGTCGTTTTCGAGATGATTTTAACTAAACATTTCACCTTTTCGATTTTTTAAAATTGTGTCCCTCTGTGAAAATATTTATGTCATTCGAAAAGTTCAAAAAATATCTAATTCCTGCAATTAATAATTCAATTTGCAATGTTAACAAATTCATTTTTTTTTAATTTTCTGATCTCTTCGAAAAAATATATTGATTTTTTTTTTTATAAAGACTAAAATGAAAAAGTGTTATATTAAATATTTGGAGTAAGTATTTAAAATATATATAACTCGATAGCAATTGTTTTCCGTATTTTTCTATGACTCAAAAGTTACGGGTTGGTGTCCCTTGAAACTAGAGGTGGGCAAAATGGCTATTTTTAAGGAGCCGCTCATTTTCGTTCGCTCATTAAAAATAGCCGCTCTTCTGAAAGGCTCTTTCGCTCTTTTTCAAAATATAGATGAAAATGATATTTTTAAAGAATGGTGCTATTTCACATTGGATTTATATAAATTATTAAAAAAAAATAACTAAAAACGAGAAGATGCCCTTTAAATCCATAAATCTTGGCGATCTCTATGTCAACTTATCTACTTGAACCTAAGGCTGGTACAAATATTTTTAAAAGTTTTTGTCACCCCCCCTTCAAAATTGGCCCGAAAAATCAGGGGGCAAAAAAAATATTTTTACAATAAACTTTAAAATTTCAATGAACATTCAAGTGCAACCAACTGAAATCAAATTAAAATACATTCTTCTGCGTTTAAAATCATTTTTAGCATGTTTGGGTTTATTAAAAATCTTAATATTTTTGAAAATTTTCGATGCAAAATCTTTTTTTCGATACAATTTTTGTTTTTGTCAGATCTTAGATTTTTTGAAACCTAATGATTGCAAAACAACTGAACTAGTGTAAAATGCATTTTAAAACACTTTTTTCATTTAAATGTGAAGACTATGGCTTGTTATTTAAATTTTTATATTTTTTTATTTTTTTGCCCCCCCCCCCTTGACCTCGGCCAGGGCCGAGGGACAAAAACTTTTTTAAATATTTGCATCGGCCTAAACGTTTGAACGATCGAATGGTATCCTTTACTTAAATCCAGGACTTTGGAAAAAATGCTATTGATTTTAAAATAGCGCTGCCAAAATTGAACTAATGATGATATTCTATCAAGAGTAAATATACTGTTAACTCTTTTCTACATTCTGATTTTATAGATAAAGTCTATAAACGGTGAAGTTTATTTAGCCAAAAGGATTTATTTTTTTCCTAAATCTCGAAGCTATTTAGCAGATTTTTGATAATAATTTACAAGTTGGGCAATTTGAAATGGGTAATTCTCTACCAACTCACACGAAATCGGGAAAAGTTGCCCTGACCCCTCTTCGATTTGCATGAAACTTTGTCCTAAGGGGTAACTTTTGTCCCTGATCACGAATCCGAGGTCCGTTTTTTGATATCTCGTGACGGAGGGGCGGTACGACCCCTTCAATTTTTGAACATGCGAAGAAAGAGTTATTTTTCAATAAGGCCGATGCAAATATTTAAAAAAGTTTTTGTCCCTCGGCCCTGGCCGAGGTCAAGGGGGGGGGCAAAAAAAATAAAAAAATATAAAAATTTAAATAACAAGCCATAATCTTCACATTTAAATGAAAAAAGTGTTTTAAAATGCATTTTACACTAGTTCAGTTGTTTTGCAATCATTAGTTTTCAAAAATCTAAGATCTGACAAAACAAAATTGTATCGAAAAAAGATTTTGCATCGAAAATTTTCAAAAATCTTAAGATTTTTAATAAACCCAAACATGCTAAAAATGATTTTAAACGCAGGAGAATGTATTTTAATTTGATTTCAGCTGGTTGCACTTGAATTTTCATTGAAATTTTGAAGTTTATTGTAAAAATATTTTTTTTGCCCCCTGATTTTTCGGGCCAATTTTGAAGGGGGGGGTGACAAAAACTTTTAAAAATATTTGTACCAGCCTAATTTGCAGCCTGAAAAGGTGATGAGATAGAAATTTGGTGTCAAAGGGACTTTTATGTAAAATTAGACGCCCGATTTGATGGCGTACTCAGAATTCCGAAAAAAAACGTATTTTTCATCGAAAAAAAACACTAAAAACTTTTTAAAAATTCTCTCATTTTCCGTTACTCAACTGTAAAAAATTTTGGAACATGTCATTTTATGGGAAATTCAATGTACTTTTCGAATCTACATTGACCCAGAAGGGTCATTTAGAACAAAATTTTTCATTTAAAAATTTCGTGTTTTTTTCTAACTTTGCAGGATTATTTTTTAGAGTGTAACAATGTTGTACAAAGTTGTAGAGCAGACAATTTCAAAAATTTTGATATATAGACATAAGGAGTTTGCTTATAAACATCACGAGTTATCGCGATTTTACGAAAAAAAAGTTTTGAAAAAGTTACTTTTTGCGTTTCTCTTTGTTTCGTCGTCCGTGTCTGTCGCGGGTGACCATGAATGGCCATGATCGATGACGACCAACTTTTTCAAAACTTTTTTTTCGTAAAATCACGATTACTCGTGATGTTTATAAGCAAACCCCTTATGTCTTCATATCAAAATTTTTGAAAATGTCTTCTCTACCACTTTGTTGAACATTGTTACACTCTAAAAACTTACCCTGCAAAGTTAGAAAAAACACGAAATTTTAAAATGAAAAATTTTGTTCTAAATGAAAAAATGACCCTTCTGGGTCAATGTAGATTAGAAAAGTACATTAAATTTCCCATAAAATGACATGTTACAAAAAATTTTACAGTCGAGTAACGAAAAATGGGAGATTTTTTAAAACTTTTTAAGTGTTTTTTTCGATGAAAAATACGTTTTTTCGGAATTCTGAGTACGCCATCAAATCGGGCGTCTAATTTTACATAAAAACCCCTTTGACACCAAATTTCTATCTCATCACCGTTTCAGGCTGCAAATTATTGAAAAATACCTCTTTTTTTCGCATGTTCAAAAATTGAAGGGGTCGTACCGCCCCTCCGTCACGAGATATAAAAAAACGGACCTCGGATTCGTGATCAGGGACAAAAGTAACCCCTTAGGACAAAGTTTCATGCAAATCGATGAGGGGTCGGGGCAACTTTTCCCGATTTCGTGTGAGTTGGTAGAGAATTACCCAGTTGGAAACTGAAAATATAAGCTTGAAAACTATCAAGTGGTGTTCACAGATTGACATCAATTCTATTGAGAGTCTTTCAATATTTATTGATAAGAAAGTTGCTATAGACTCTCCAATGAAATATCAGCTCTGAAAATGTCGTTTAATCATAAAGTACTTGAAAAAGTACATTAAGGGACAATGTTGGGATTATTTTTTTATTAGCGTTGAAATAATATAAATTATATTTATAACAGGTTTAAAAATTATTCCATTTTGGAACGGTTCTTGCAATAGACCGGAGTTTAAAAAAGAACCGCGGTTCATTTTTTGGGAGCCATGGTTCGTACGCTCTTTTTAATGAACCGGCTCTTTGAGCGGCTCGCTCTTTTTTGCCCACCTCTACTAGAAACAAATAAAAAATGGACGGATTTTGAGATTTTTTTTATTGATTAAACAATCGGCAAATTTAGTTGTGTTTCTTTGTACTTATTTTTTTTTCCAAATTTACAACAAAAAAAAAACAAAAAATACATGTAAAAAATCTCTAATTTTTCAGCTAGAATTTCCTTAACTTTCTGAACTTAAAAATACTTTAGAAATTTCTATTTGTTAAACACCTCATTTGAAATCATTTTTAAAGAAAATCCATCTATCCCCTTTCTTCCAGTTCTATCAGCGACGGATGCCAACAAATTCCTCAACACACAAAAACAAACCCCAAAAGATGGCGCCACCGACAAACGCCATCCACGGGCGGTCAATTTGTTCCGGGCCTTACACTTGTGCTCGTTTCTTCTTCCTTCGGCACCAGCACCGGGGCGGAAATTGGAAGAAAAATCAATTATTAGGGGAAGAGGTAGATAGTTAGGTTACACATTATGGAACATCATGCATGCATGCCAAAGAACGCAGACACACACACACATAGGGTGACAACAAGACATGAGTAAAGGGTCCTCTTGTTGCTATTCTTTTTTTTGCGATGGCTTGGCGCAGATCCCCCGGCGGAAACCACCACAGGGAGTTAGCGGTCGGTTCTACGGGGAAACCTTGATGGTTTGACATTTTTTAGGTTTGGACAATCGAGCAAGAACAAGGAGATTTGACAGCTAATCAAACGTCAAGCTATCGGAGTCTTACTGTACTGTGACGGAAAAGAGGAAAAACGGGAGTGCTCTTGTTCCGTCTTTCATTACACACTCGTCGCAATTCTTCTGGTTCTGACTGATGGTCTTTTTACCGGCAGCATAACTTCTTGTTCTTCTTTCCTCTTTTTTTTCTTTTTGCCTGTCAGGTTTTTGACATTATAGAAAGGTGTAATCGGGAGTTTTGTATTGGCTTTCTCTCTCTCTCTGGGTTTTGAAGAAGTGCGATCGGACAGAAAGGAAAACAAGAACTACCCTCGTGCAGCAACACAGCAAAAAATACCATCACACTCGTTGCAATTTCGCTTGTGGTAGTGTGAGAATCGAGCGTGTACACTGGTCGTATTATGGGTACTCAAACAGAACTTTGAAGAGCCGCCATAAAAAAGGGGTTCTCTCGTTTAAGTTGAACATGGATGTATGCGTCAGGACACCAATACCAGCCGGGACAATGGTTTTATTGACCATCAAACTTTACATCGAATTGAAGCAGCAGCAGCAAAAAAAACGCTAGAATCAACATTTTCCTTTCGGTTCTGTTCTGAACAACTAGGTACTCTTCGTTCGGGCTTTCGAAAAGAAGGAAGAAACAGAAGCAACAGGCAATGGCGCGCTTTGTTGAAGGCAGCGAATCGATCTTGGCGAGAGCGCGAGGCAATAATTGGCCCCTTTTGCATATATGAAGTTATTAGCCAATTTACTGAAGGAAGCTGACTATTTTTTGCTGCTGGTGATGTTGTTGCTTTCCAACGTGCTCGAAATGAGCTCGCAATGCCGCGCAAAATTGGATGATTTCAGGGGATAACCGATGTGAAGGTATTCGGAAATTTGTTGAGGAAAAGTTTGGCTTCCTCATGAACGCCAGGCTTCAGCTACTCGGAATCATACACTGAAAAGGCTCTAATATTTTTTTTTTTTTCGATTAACAACTTTTTTGATGTTATATCTCTTGAGGTGTTATTTTTAAGCTTGTGTGGGTGTGCGTTCAAATGTGATATCCACCGGCCGGCAGCGAAATTCAGAATGGCAGAGAAAGTCATTGAGCATTTCCCGGCTTAAACATAAAGCAAATTTTGTATTATGCTGCCCTTGAAGGTACCCTTATCATGTCACTGCCGCTTGGAAGGCACACCGACGGCCGGTTAAAAATTTCGAAAATTGGTCTTTCAAATAACTAAAAAAAAATATTTTAGGATTTATATTTGTCAGTTTTCATACAAATTTGACAGCCATCCAAACAAAAATAAAATATTAATATTCTGAATCTTTAAAACAAAATAGGGACGTGGCGTTACATCGTGCTGCCACCTGGTTTTTTTAAGAGCAAGAGTGGAAAAGTGCTGAGTCATCGTCTAAAAATAGACGGCGTCCTATCTCGCCCAGCAAAATAAAGTCGATAAAGTAGTCGGTTTCGATGAGAAAAAGTGGAAAATGTGGTCTAAAAATAGCGACGCCATCCCCCTAATATAGTCATATTGGCGACTTGGGGAAAAAAATAACTAGTAATAAGAAAGTTAGCCGGGACCGTGGTGTAGGGGTAAGCGTGGTTGCCTCTCACCCAGTCGGCCTGGGTTTGATCCCAGAAGGTCCCGGTGGCAAATTTTGAGACGAGATTTGTCTGACCACGCCTTCCATCGGACGGGAAGTAAATGTTGGCCCCGGACTAACCTAAAAAGGTTAGGTCGTTAGCTCAGTCCAGGTGCAAGAGTCGTCTCCCTGGGTCCTGCCTCGGTGAAGTCGCTGGTAGGCAGTTGGACTAACAATCCAAAGGTCGTCAGTTCGAATCCTGGGGTGGATGACGGCTTAGGTGAAAAAAGATTTTTGCAATTGCCTCAACAATCAAGCCTTCGGACACCTAGTTTCGAGTAGGAATCTCGTAATCGAGAACGCCAAGGCAATGCTGTAGAGCGAATAATTTGATTTGATTTTTGAAGAAGGTTATTTAAAAATTAGCTATGCATTAAAAAATTAGGAAACATATAAAAAAATACAGTCAACTCTTTGTTTGTCGATATTCACTGTCTCCGCAACCTGCCGATGATTTGTACAGTACCTTCAAACTCGATGCCCTCTTTATCTCGATGCCAAAATAAAAAAAATATTTTTCGATACAGTTTTGAAACTTTCAGGGTGACCACTCAAATGTCATTTTTGAGTTCTAAAATTTGAAATAAAAGTGGAGCATATTTGTCCCCCACTGTCAGTTTAAAATATAGACAAATCTGGATCTTTTGCAACCGGAAGCATCCAAATTGGTCAATTCTACCAAAAAATATGAGATTTTTAATAAAAATAAATAGGGGTCAAATGACTACCCGAGCGTGTGAGTGTTAAGCATTAAACAATATTTCTAAATTAATTTCAAAATAAAACTCATTGACAAATACATGGAGAATAGAAACATAAAAAATACTATCAAAAAATATTTTAACCCTTATGTGACCCAAAAAATTAAAAATTTTCAAAGTAGCCTATAATTTTCGTATGATATTCTCAAGATCATTTTCCCATCATTAACTAAAAACATTTTTTTTCTCAATTCAGGCCTAAAAGGATTAAAAACACATTATTTTGATGGAATAATACATGAAAATCAGGGTTTATTTTTTTAATTGCCAGCAAAAACATCCATCACTATAGAAGAGATGGAAAAAATTATAAAATGATTATTTTTAAATGTTATTCTTAAATTTTCCATTTTTTAAATCAAATAACTTGAATCGCGATAGCAGTTTTAAATCCTAAAAAACATTTAAAAAGAAATATCTGGGGATTCGCGTAAAATCTTGTTTAGTCTACTTTTCGCTTATTTTTGTAGATTTTGATATTCAATTTGAATCAAAATCAAACCATCCACTTTCACAAACCCCGGGTCTTTTCTGGTCTCTATTGCAAGTTTCTGCTCGAACCTAGGAGTTCAAAGGCTTGAATGGGGAGAGCACCCGAATTTATTTTTGCTCCACGGAACCTTCCACTCCAGGATTCGAACTGACGACCTTTGGATTGCGAGTCCATCCGCCGCCAGCGATTCCACCGGAGCAGGCTTGGTTTGGTGAGTTGTTTGTACTTATAGCGTGGAGACGACTCCTACCCATCCGATGGAAGGTTGAAGCAGATGGGAATCGAACCCACGATCTTCCGCTTACTAAGCGGACAGCTTAACTATCCGGCCAAGCCTGCTGCCATGAATATTTGAATATCAATGTTGATAAATGAAGTTGTCAGTATTTTCATATTTTAATTTTTTTTAATGCAAAAGCCAGATTATTATTATGCATGCTTCACCTTTTATTTTATGCAAAACATTTGAAAAGCCAAATCCTATAAGCATATTTGTAAATGTCTAAATGACAAATGATGAACTTTACTTCAAGTGGTAAAAAAACCCTTTTTGAAGAAAAAAACGTTTGAATTTCACTCCAATTCAGTTTTCCAATAAATGAAAACCCTGCTTTATCTTCTTTTTTAATCACTCATACTTGTACTCAACTCAGCTAAAAATAAATAGTAGATTTGAATATTGTTAAAAAATGTTTATTTTTTTAGGAGTTATATTTTCCAATAAGTCATCAATTTTTACCAAAAAAAAAAACAAATTACCAACTTTTTCCTGATTTTGTTTTTGCGGATTTTTTTCGACTTCCGGACTTCCCTACTTGAGTGGCCACCCTGTCAGATTTGAAGTTTGACACGGCAAATAACATTCAATCAGGGAAACAAACGTTTCAATGAAAAATTCAATTTAAAAGATGGAACTCAACTCAGATTTTTCAGCGTTCGTCGTTTGTAACAAGAAAAAAAGAAAAAAAATCGAGCCGAACATTTAATTCGAGCACAAAACCGAATACCGCCGGTCGAGAAAATCGCTGGCAAAAAGTGGACAACTTGTTTCAAACCCTATTTTAAAAAGAAGCTTGGCTGATTGGTATTTTAACTGATGATACGATGAAACGCATAATTATGCTCAACTCTGCTTTAATACTTCTTAATTTATGTTGATTTTCGCAAATTCAAAAAAAAAAAAATAACAAAATTTCGTTAAAAAAGCTTTTTTTTTAATTTTCCAACAGAGAACTGAAAGGGCACCTAAGCACTGACACCGGGTTGTTGTTTTGAATGATGTTGATGGGCCCTTTTGTTTAGTTAGAAATAATGAGAAATTTAGTGAAAATTTTGATAATTGGTGAAGTTTTGTGTTTTTTTTTTGTAGATAAGGTACCGTAAACCGGGGTGACTTAGAATTTCAACTTGTTTTTGGAATATTTTCCAACAGGTAAGGTATTTCTCAAGGGTAGGTTACACAAAGTAAAAAAAAGTGTATTTTTAAACAGTGTTTAGAAAAATAGTTACGTTCAAAATTCTTGGTTTAAATTACGGGGTGACTTTGATAGTCATAGTTTATTTTGTTAAAATCATATTGAGGATGTTCAAATTTATTTGTACGTCAAATGTACCATCACTAGAGTAGCTGATATAGTTTTTAAGAAAAAAAAATCAATGTTTATATTCAGATAACTAAGTTTGTAAGCATATAAATTTTAGGAAAAATTGTTATAAGTCGGAATTTTGCCTGAAATTTATTAAAACTTGTTTTGATTAGAAAATTCTCGATTTATATTACATTTCATACTGAATTCGAAGCACGAAGCACAATCATGACACTTTGAGAATACAAAATGACTTTCATAAACATTTTCCTAACTATAGTTAACTAACTTTTTAAACTTTTCAAATTTTTACGAAAAGTTTTTCTTGAGGTACTTTGATACACTTATCTACCACAGTCAGTACAATTCCATAGCATTCCGTACGTATTTTAATTGTACTCTTCATTTTGCGGAAAAATCGCAAACTTATCAAAGTCACGCCGTTTTACAGGATGTGAAACATAAAAATTCTTCAAAAGTGCACTGAACAGCAGACGCGGGATGGTATTAAACATTGTATTTCTGTAGAAACCCTTGGTTTATTTTTCACCAGACTTTGTTTTGAAGTGAATTAGTGTTAAGAATCTAGGAAACGTTCACTTTATAGCACAAAAAGCTCCTCAACTACGAAAAACTAACGAAAAAGAAAAGGGCACATTTGACCTTTTTTTGTTTGGAGTGAACATTGTTATTGGCCCTTTTGTGTTTTCCATTTTTTTCCTATTATTTGCTATAAATCTGAGTTTTTGGAGGGCATGTAGGGAATGTACTAATGAATGGAATAGTGGAATAATCCCGAATGTTTACGTTTTAGTTGTGTACCCTAATGACATTTTTGGCTCAAAAAAAATATTTTTCAAGGTTTACTGCCACCTGCCCAGTAAAAAAATATGTTTAGACAGTTTTCATTCGAATATTGAAAACACAGCGCGTATTTTTTTATAAAAACTTTTTTTGTGAAAACTGAACATAACACTACTAGAGTGTTAGTGCGATGAACTTTCATGATTTTTTTTTTCAATTGAAATACCTCCAAAAATATTTAAAAAAACGCACATTTATAAGGTCAGACATTTGTGTTTAACACACCTAGTGATGATTTAAAAAGCAGTAAAATAAAGTCTTTTTTCTAAATTTAATACTTAAACTATTACATTACAAATTGTATTTAAAGTATTTGTCTCTCGGCCTTGTTCAAATTCCAGGCCAAATCGTCACAATTTGAAGACAACAAGTATTATACAACGTACTTTATACATCAAAACATTTTTTCTACAGTTAAAAAATGCAAAATAACAATGAACTCATTAACTAATGTAAATTTTCTAAAGAAAAAAAAACCCTCAAGCAGCTGTTCCCTCCAAAACACAAGATTCTTCCGTCAACAAATCCCACAGTGCGCGCGCCAGACCTGCCCGTGTATTCGTTCAGGAAATCATTCCGGGCGCCGCGCACACACACACACACACACACCCTAGTTCGATGTAAACAAGCATCTCGTCTGAACACCACAAACACTTTTTTTTTGCCTCTCTCAGTGTCGAACCTCCGCTGGCTGTGAGTGGTACTTTTTTCCCGTTTACAGTTTCTGCTGTGGGAACTCACAATCTACCGACGCACACACACACATGCATGCGAGAACCGACTACGAGAGGCAGCAGATGCAATACGGAACACAACCGGACAACAACACCAACTTCAGTGCTTGGCTTGTATGTATCGTCAAGAGAGACGACCGCCGTAAGAGTGCTTCTTGCCTTCTGGGTTTTGTCCTATCTCAACTATAGCTACAAGTCCAGCAGCAGCAGCAGTTCCAGTTGTTGACCCTTCTTCTTCTTGCTTGTCTTCTTGCTGTACGCAGCGTGTGTGAGTGTGTGTTGGCATAACTTTTACGTCTTCTTGAGTTGGCCCGGGAATTGACCGCAAAACTCTCAGCTATAAAAATCGCAGATCTTCGTAAACTTGGCCTAGAACTCGTCGCGGACCTCGCACGTCCTCGTGTTCTCACTGCCGTCCACACCTGTCCTTCGCTACGACAACCCCCGACGCGACACCCAAACGATGGAATCGCTGACAAGATCTTCGTTTGGGTGTACACACAAGTCTACGGTTAGAATTGCTACCAGAAAACTCTAAAAACCCAAAAGTATCGCGCTACAAATCAAACCGAAAGCAAAAAGTATAAAGAAAAATGTGTAGATTCATGAGGGGAGTTCTTACCACGGGATACATACCACTTCCAGATGAATTTTGGTAGCTTTGCGGGCACAGCACTGGCAGTGTTACAACGAGTGAACGCTGTTGATCCCACGGTTCTTAGCCGGGTGCGAGGAGTGTGTTGGAACGTTGCCGCCGCGTTTGCTGGTGGGAAGTGGTCGGTGTCGTTGTCTAGAAGCGGCGTTGTCTATGGGACATGGAAGAGAAACCGGAGAGAGAGAGAAAAGACAACGTTAGTGGGATGTGCAAGAAGCAATAGTTGAGCAGAGTTGCGAAATAGTATTAAGTGCATATTATTCTACGAATATTACATTTTAAAACCTGAAACGGCTCTTGTGTAGATAGAGAGGGTGATGAGCGGGAATTCATTGGAATTTCATGACTTTGGCAAGCCATCATTCAATATGTTATTCTTGAAAAAAATAACTTCTACCCTGATTAGGATGACACAAAATCAACCAAGACAATGTAAGTCGGACTGTTTGTTCACATTTCGTCTTTGGCTCATTTTCATTGTTTTTCTAGAGTTTGACGTATTCAGGCCAATGCAAATTTAAGGTTTTCTATCCCCACTAACTGAAAGACAATCACAGAAAAAGGATCCATTGCTAACATTAGCAGAAAGAGCTTTTCTGATTTGATTTTGCTAATCTAGCCATTTCTTTTGCTAAAACAGTAGCAGCTTGTTTAGTTATGTTGGTTTGCCTTTGTAATTTACAGCCACACAATATATCACACAGTAGCACACATAGAGCAAATCCAGCCCAAATCAGGAATAGAAGGTACTTTTTTACTCGACCCTCTCCGATAACAACGAAACTTTGTAGACATGTTACATCGTCCAACAAAATTTCTGCGCAGGCTCAACTGGAGTCCCAAGAAACACGTGCACTTCGAATTTTTCAAATATATTTAGACAGGGCCGAAAGATTTGTCTCGAAAGTTTGTATGGAGAATTAGTGCTTAGTGTATTGTAAAGTAGTCTACTATACTCACTGAAGCTATGCGGGTATGTTCCGGGGTCAAAAACCGTCGACCTCCGGCTTGTTCCGGCGGTAGACCCACAGATCATAACTCCAGGGAGTCCTTGGATGACCCAGGACATCCAAACACATCTGGAAAGTAGTCTACCATACTCACTGAAGCTATGCGGGTATGTTCCGGGGTCAAAAACCGTCGACCTCTGGCTTGTTACGGTGGTAGACCCACAGATCTTAACTCCAGGGAGATCTTAGATGACCCAGGACATCCAAACACATCAGCAAAGTAGTCTACCATACTCACTGAAGCTTTGCGGGTATGTCCCGGGGTCAAAAACCGTCGACCTCTGGCGTGTTACGGTAGTAGACCCAAAGGTCATAACTCCAGAGAGTCCTTGGATGACCCAGGACATCCAAACACATCAACGATACTCACTGAAGCTATGCGGGTATGTTCCGGGGTCAAAAACCGTCGACCTCTGGCGTGTTACGGTAGTAGACCCAAAGGTCATAACTCCAGGGAGTCCTTGGATGACCCAGATCATCCCAATAAGCTGTTACAACAATGTACTGTAGTCTACCGCACTCACTGAAGTAGTCGGGGTAGGATCCGTTGTCAAAATGTTGATGTTTCGACTTGTTTCTTTGGTAAGCCAGTTGCACAAAATTCCTGGAAGTTTCGGATGGACTAGAATATCCCAGCCCAGGTGCTCCAAAACCATGCTCAAATGTTTTAATAACATAACTAAACAATATACAATTGATACATTTTGAAAATACTCCGACAAATTACGAAATCCCAAAGATTCTTGTTTTAAGTCAGATTCTCAATTTAAGTCATGATTGTGGTTTGGTTTGGCGGAATTCCGTAGTAACAGTTCAATAGGGCGAATCTGCGTTTGTAAACAAGCAGTCTATCCCTTATGCTCAAGTGACAGATCACGTTAAGTAAGAGGGGGATATACTGCTTGTTTACAAACGCAGATTCGCCCTATTGAACTGTTAGTACGGAATTAAAAGGAACAACTCGTCTCTTTGTATTCACAGTAAGCCATGATCATTCTCATTTTAAGTCATGACTTAAAAAATGTTGCGTAAATCAAGAATCGTTTGAAAAAGGTGACTTTTTTTTTTTTTCCAGTGTTAAGCTTTATTAACTAAATTTTGGATCACAAAATAAATAAAGATATAATGCACGCCTTCCACTATTCACTTTTTCTTCTGCAACTTTGCTTGTTCTTCAGTGACTCGCGCAGACCGTGGAACCTTCAACTTCTCTGGAGATGAATCCGAACTTTTCTCTTCTGGTTTCTTAGTATTTTTAAACATGGACCGAAGACGTTTTTTGGAAATCGACCTTCCCTGATCTGTTAAATCCAGAGAGTCATCGATTTCTTTGGGGACCGGTGCATCAGGAATTTCGGGACTTGAGCTGAAGGGCAGCTCCTCTAATGAACCTCCCTCCTCGATTGTGAACTCTTCGACAACCTTCGCACAACCGAGGTCTTTCTCAAGCGCTGGGACTAAGGCTGAGGCGGGTTTGACGGTTGTCTGATGTTGTTGGATGGCTGGGAATTGATTTTTGTCCGAGATTTGTATCGCTTCTGCGTATGTACTAGGTCGTCCGCCTGCTGATTTCCGTTTTGGGCAATGAACCTTGATATGCTCGGTACTGCCACATGAGTAGCACTTGTTCGTTACTCCGTCGTAAACCACCTTCAGCTGGAAGTGCTGTACGTGGAGCTGGCATGGAATCTCTTTCGAGATCTCCATGTGCACCCCACGCACACCGTTCAGGATTGGGTATCCCGTGTCTGGACCGTACCGCTCCCGCACTGTCTGATGAATCTTCCCGTATTTTTCCAACACGCTGACCACGTGCTTATTCTCCACCTCGACTGGCAGTCCGAATAACCGAACATACCGGAAGTTCCCTCGGCCCGTTGAAAATGAGACTTGAACCGTTTCACCACTGTCATACAGAAACGCCTCGCTGGATGGACATTCCAGCAATGCAGCCGTCAAGAGCTCCTCTGTTTTGAATTTCACATAGACACAGTGCTCGCGGGGTGCCCGGAACATGGCCACTAAAGATTCTGCGTGCCATCCACGCTTCTGGAAGAAGCCGAAGATTTCGCTGTCCGTTGGCATCTTGGAAGTTACTGTGAACTGCAATTTGATGCAGTTTGTGTGTACACTGGATGAGTCCATTGTGTGTGATCACTCAAGGCCACACAAAACAAAGCACTGCTGAACAATTGGAATCTGGATCTTTTGGCCAAGAGCAGATAAAAAACACGTCAACCACCGAAGACTTGAGAAGGCGAACTGACTTAAAAAGAGAATATGGTGAACTTGAAATTGTTCACAAGATACCGTATTTTTCGAACGTACTCAAATTTTCATAATTTGCAATATGGGTATCAAACGAAGCGAAACTTTGCATGCTTCTTATTTAACTTTATTAGAGTTTCTTTGAAAATACTAAAATTAAAAAATTTGAAAAAAATTATACAAATTACATACCGTATTTTTTTCGAAAATACCCAAATTTCAAAATATGCAATATGGGTATCAAACGAAGCAATGTTTGGTTTGCTTTTTGCCTTCCTCACCTTACTGAGGAAAGGCTATAAAATCACTCGAAAAATGAACTTCTTAATTCGACCTCGTAGACCTACCTTCACGTATACCTATCGACTCAGAATCAAATTCTGAGCAAATGTCTGTGCGGTGCGTGTGTATGTCTGTAAGTCCGTGCACCGAAAAAATGCACTCGATTATCTCCGGACTGGCTGAACCGATTTGGGCCGTTCTGAACTCATTCGATCCGTCTTAGGGTCCCACAAGACCTATATTAACTATTATGAAGTTTTGTTAAGTATTTCAAAAGTTATGCTAAAAAACGATTCTGGCTAAAGTTTGAAAGATTGTAAAAAGGGTGGTTTTTGTAAGAAAACCCGTCTGATCATACATTTTTAGAAAGGTATTTGAAAGACCTTTCTAATGAGCCCAAAACATTGAAGATCTGATAACCCTAACAAAAGTTATGAGCACATAAGTGTCATTTGTACACATTTTAGAGGCCGGATCTCAAATATTTTGATGAAAAAGTTGTTCGGATCTATCCGGAGATCTGGCTCCCGAGATTTTGTTGATTTGAAACTCCCGACAAAAATGAACAGATATATTTTTTTACTGCCAAGGGCTTAAAAAACTTTAAAGTAATATAACTATGGGACCATCCATAAACCACGTGGACAGTTTAGGGGGGGGGGGGGTATGGCGATTGTCCACGCTCCATACAAAAAAGATTTTTTTTGTATGGACAATTGTCCACGAAGGGGGGGGGGGTACGAGATTCCCAAAAAAGTGTCCACGTGGTTTATGGATGGTCCCTATTGAAAGTGAACAATTTTCATGAAACAGCCCCGTAGGTGTTGTTCTAATATTACGTCCAATGATTTTTGGGACCGGGACTGCACTATGGGGTATTTCCATATAAGCGAGCGGCCAAAAATATTTTTTTGCTTTTTTAGGACTTTTTTGTGTTGTTTGTACTTAGTATAATGAAAACAAATGAATTTTGATATTTTTCAAAAAAAAAGTTTAATTTTCGATTTTTTCATATATTTGAGGCCACATGCATTAAAGTGGTGAATTTTAATATTCGTGCTCTGTCTATTTGATGCACGGAATGGCGGTGCTATGTTAAAGTTTCTGATTTACGTTCAATCTCCCTCCCCTTTTTCTTGAGTTAAAATCCACCTCTCTTTGAAGACCCCCCCCCCCTCCCCCTCCAATTAAAATTTGATTTTTGCGGTGTTTTAGAATTTTAGACGGTTTATTTTATGGAACATTGTATGGATTCTCGTCCACGTTTTTGGTTGATCCACTTGCAAAATTCACGTTTTCCACGATAAATTCTTCTAAATCAAAATCACTATGTAACCGATTGTCGTTAGATTACTTAAAATATGAACTTCTTCTATGGGCTTTTGTATACCTCGTTTTGAAGCTACAGAACAGCATTCGTAGTTTTTTCTCTGTGGTTTTTCCCTGAGTTGATCATGTGATGGTTCTGCAATGTTGTAATTCTTACAAATATACTCGAAAGCAGTTCTCACGTTTTCAGAATAGTGCTTCGTTATATCGTACAGGGACACTACGGTATTATTATCCATACTTTCAAAAGAACACAACAACGAACTGATACGAATATTCGACGAATCGTTTCTGTAAAATACTTAGAAGGGACCATCCATAAACCACGTGGACACTTTAGGGGGGGGGGGGGTATGGCGATTGTCCACGCTCCATACAAAAAAGATTTTTTTTGTATGGACAATTGTCCACGAAGGGGGGGGGGGGGTTCGAGATTCCCAAAAAAGTGTCCACGTGGTTTATGGATGGTCCCGAATAGGAATTTCTAATTTTATTAAACGTACCTAAGTACCAACAAAGTCATGAATATCAAATCAATTTCAAAATATACATAGCAGGTACGTCATTTCTGCCTCCGCAGGTAAATAATGTGATTTTAACCAAGCGTATACGCGAAATCATTAATTTTCTTGCATGAATCAAAATGTTCAAAATGGCATAACTCAAAAGTGCACATAAGTGCACTTTGAATTTGGAGACAAGTTAGGACATGGTTCAAATTTTAAGCTGCAAAATTTTCAGATCGCACAAATGAACACAAAAAAAGTACTCCATTAACAAAGTTGAAAAAAAACTAAATTTTGAAAAAAAATCCATCTTTTTTTATTTTTATTATTTTTTTTGCCTGTAAAAGTGTGTTTTGTAAAATATTATTGAAAAGTTGAATCAATTACCTTTCTGAATATATATAATGATGCAGGAAAAAATACATAAACAGCTACACAGTACAACTATGAAAAATAATCATTTTTTTGTCAAAAAACATGTTTTTTCTTACCATTTTCGCCTTTGAAGGTCTGCAATTCAGTGAATTTCGAACCTACAACTTTCAAACTCCGGATTTTTCTTAGTTAGAATGTTTATTTTCGAAAAAAAATACCAAAAAAATAATTAGAGTATGTCGGTTTTTCGATTTATGGCCGCCTGAAACCCCATAGTGGACTGTGGTGTAGGGGTAAGCGTGATTTCCTCTCACCCAGGCCTGGGTTCGATCCCAGAAGGTCCCGGTGGCAAATTTTGAGACGAGTTTGTCTGATCACGCCTTCCGTCGGACAGGGAAGTAAATGTTGGCCCCGGACTAACCTAAAAAAAAGGTTAGGTCGTAAGCTCAGTCCAGGTGTAGGAGTGTTCGATTCAGCGTGAATTTTAATCGGAAAAATCGCTAAAAAAAATCACACTGCATCGATTTTCGACGCTCTATCGATTCATCTTGACAGAACTCGTCTATCTTCAACCCTCGAATTTTGAGAAAATAAATTCCGTGGAGATCGAGTAATGTTCGTGTGTGGTAAATTTTTTCCAAATTTTGTGTCGCGTCGTTCTCAGCTCCCCTGAATCCGATTTTGATTCTTTTAAATGCAGATGAAAGCTAGTGTGCTGAACCTGGGTGAGTTGCCGCTCAAATTTCGAGATATCCATCTGTTTTCGGATGTGATAAGATTTTCCAACAAATTAGACAGTTTCCAAATGAAAATTTGGTAATTTTTTTCAATTTCTCATGTTTTATTTGCTTCAAAAATTGCATTTTTCGAGCTCTACAACCTCCCAAATTTTCATCCAGATATGGTTCTGGAGTTAGAGCCGTTTGATTAACCTACCATAAGAAAAAAAAACATCCCTAAAAAAAGGTAACCTGGTGATCTTCGCCAACATTTTTCGTTTCTAATTTTATCCGAAATTTCTTTCTACATTCATAGTACAGACCAAATCGCTAAAAAAATCACACTGCATCGATTTTCGACGCTCCGTCGCCAAGACGCCAAGTTGTCAAATTGAGCTTCGAATACTGGCGCATATATTTTGTGGCTCGAGATATACTCGTTTTTAGCTTGTCTACCGATGTTTCCTACAACATGTAAGATCTCGTAGCTTTTCGATTCCTTTAGCCCTGTCCGTTTTTGCAAAACTGCCCAATTTTTATGCAAAATTTTTGTGACATAGGACATTCATCCGGGTACAAACATTTGTTTCCCGTGTGCTCCTAAAATCGCCTTCAAGTAGGCTTCATTTTGCCATGATTTCGTAAGTTTATTTAAGAGGCAGTATTTGTAGATTCTGCTCGGTTTGTTCTAGAGGTCGTATCGAGGTGCTCCGATTTGGATGAAACTTTCAGCGTTTGTTTGTCTATGTATGAGATGAACTCATGCCAAATATGAGCCCTCTACGACAAAGGGAAGTGGGGTAAAACGGGCATTGAAGTTTGAGGTCCAAAAAACATGAAAAATCTTGAAATTGCTCGCATTTCCGTAAAACTTCATCAATTCCAACTCTCTTAGATGCATTCGAAAGGTCTTTTGAAGCCCTTCAAAATGTGCTATAGACATCAAGGATTGGTTTGACTTTTTCTCATAGCTTTTGCAAATTACTGTTAAAAATGGATTTTTTTAAAGCCTTAATAACTTTTGGCAACAGTCTCCAACACCCATACTCCCATAGGTCAAAAGTTAGGGAATTTCATGGACTATAAGCCTACGGTATTAACTTTTTGGCCAATCGCAGTTTTTCTCATAGTTTTACGATTTTTCTACAACAAACATTTTACAACGTTAGTTTTTGCCCTGTAGGCCAAGAAGACGGCACTTCTTGCTCTCAATTTTGTCATATTCGGAATCCTCGGACAATTTCACGTAAGTTAGATGTATTGGAGTTGTAATTTAGATTTAAAAAATAATTAAATAAAACATTTTTGAAAAAAGAAATAGATCTTATCTACCCTATGATCAACACGACAAATGCTGTATCAAGTAGGCGAAAACTTGTTTTACCCCTAATCCGACAAAATGCTAAATAATATTTTAATTAATTCTAAATGGCATTTTTACCAATCAAATTCAAAATTCCAACGCCTCAATCTATTGTAAAATTGTCTGAGGATTCCGAATATGTCAAAATTGAGACCAAAAAGTGCCGCTATGGAGGCCTACAGGGCAAAAACTAACGTTATAAAATGTTTGTTCTAGAAAAATCGTAAAACTATGAGAAAAACTGCGATTGGCCAAAAAGTTAATACCGTAAGCTTATAGTCCATGAAATTCCCTAACTTTTGACCTATGGGAGTATGGGTGTTGGAGGCTGTTGCCAAAAGTTATTAAGGTTTTAAAAAAATCCATTTTTCACAGTAATTTGCAAAAGCTATGAAAAAAAGTCAAACCAATCCTGGATGTCTATAACACATTTTGAAGGGCTTCAAAAGACCATTCGAATGCATCTAAGAGAATTGGAATTGATGAAGTTTTACGGAAATGCGAGCAATTTTAAGATTTTTCATGTTTTTGGACCTCAAACTTTAATGCCCGTTTTAACCCACTTCCCTTTGTCGTAGAGGGCTCATATTTGGCATGAGTTCATTTCATGTATAGACAAACAAACCCTGAAAGTTTCATCCAAATCGGAGCACCTCGATACGACCTGTTTCACATCGGTGAAAAACTCGCTCTTAACAAAGTTTCATCGTTTATATCGTTTTCAAAGTTTTCAAATCTTACTTTAAACATCAAATTCCAGTTCTGCGACCCCATTTTAGTCAAATTTGAATGGTTGATTGCATGTTAAATTTAAAAAAAAATGCATTTTTTTTTCAATATTTCATCATCGCCATTTTATACGCAATCTTGGATTTACAAATTCTAAATCACTCTCTAGAGTAGTTTAAGGGTCATAAAAGATTTTTTTCCTGGTTCGATTATCCGAAGTTTCAGTTATCCGAAGCGAAATTTTGCCAAGGCCTTCGAATATCGAGTCTGTACTGTACACTGTACAGTCATCCCACATATTCGTAACGGTTTACAGATAGGCAGAATGCTCAAAAAATCATAGCAAATCGAACTTAATGATTCGCTTTTGCCTTCATTTTGAAGCTTTTCTTGCGATCTTTCGAATGTTGTATCGAAAACTGCAAATTTTAACTTTTATATCAAGTTTTTCAAGGAAAACTTTGACCCTAGAAATCCACAAATTCGGAACATTTTTTTTCTTACGGATGTAATCAAACTTTGGTTCTCTCAATGAGTACATATTTTTTTAACAAAATAATGACTTCTGTGAAAATATCAGTTAAATTCAAGTGTTCCACAATTGTGGGAGGCACAATAACATCCCACAGTTATGGAACAGACAATTTGGAGGCAGTGTTTTGCTGCTCTGGATAAAATTGTCTTGAAATGAAGTTTTTTGTTCAAAAAGTATTAATTTTACTAGTGAAATTGCAAGAGAATGTCCAAATGAAGGTCCTTAAAATAGTAGGGTCGACAGAAATGCTGCATTTGCCATGTTACTGATTAATTATCACAACAATGTTCCGAATAAGCGCGATGACTGTATTGAGTTTTTTTTTTTTTGAAAATACTTAAGATTTTACAAATTACCGTATTTTTTCGAAAGTACTCAAATTTCCAAAATGTGCAAAATCGGTATCAGGCGAAGCGAAATTTTGTATGCTTTTTCATTTCATTCAAGCATGTTTTTTTTTTTTTGTTAAAAACTAAATTTTTTAATTTACACGTTCAAACTGCTGTGAATCAAAACAATACCTTCTACAATAAAAAATACTTGCCTTAGATAAAATCTCACTTGGTTAAAATTGGATTTATTTCAGTTATCATCAGACCCCAGCTTATATCACAAGATTCATCCCAAGCCCAACTATCCCCAACGCGGTGTGGTAGGCACTTACCTTGCGCAATGTCCGATTTCCGATTCGAGCTGAGCGTCGCGTTACAAACCGTCGTCGTTGCCGCGCCGCAGCTTATCTTCCTTCTTCACTCACCTTCACGCTTAACTCACTTCTTCCCTTCCCCGCCGTTGCACTTGCACTTAGTGACCTTAACACTTTTGGCTTGGCTATTCGCCGCCGTCGTCGTGGGTGGACCGACTACAAACTCGCGTAGATGTGTGTGTGTACGACGTGTGCAAACGCTGATATTGTTGTTTTCAAACAAAAACCACACAACAAACGCACTGTTGATGTTGTCGTCGCGGCCTGTTTACACACTATCTTCTGCTGCAAGAACCGGTTCCGCAACGGCAAATCCCCGGGAAGTGCACTCTCCTGAAGATGTTATTTCCTATCTCTCTTCCGGAAGCTGCGTTAGTACAAGCGGATACACGCACAATACTAGTCTTCCTTGGTAGACCGTAATTCCACTCCGGGTCGATTCTTCCTCACACACAATCTTCCGGATGTTCCGGGCAAATCTTCCTGATGCTAATCGCGCCTTGCTCTCACTCTTCAGGTGCTGGAGCTCTTCCAGAGACGGTTCTTCAAGCTCGTTCGCTCGCACGCACACAGACAGGCAACTCGCGGCCACACACACCCTCTGCGCACTGCTGGTCGCCTTCTTCCCCGGGAACGACCCGAAAACTGGAGAGGAGGGCAAAGAACGCAGCAGCAAATTTGGCCACCAGCAAAAAAAAGGCAGCTCTCGAGATTTTCCCGTCGTCGTCGTCTTTATAACTAACTGTACACACACACGGTGGCGCTTTTGGCCAGATTCTTCCGGGGAACTGAGCTTCCGGGGAATATCCGGAGAATCTTCACCGTAAGAACTAGGTTTAAACTAGACAAAATAACCGGAGATGGTTAGTAACTGCACAGGAAATTGCTTTGTCGAAGGGGCCCCTCACTATTTACACACGACCTCGGCCAACCCCCGGGTTCCGGAACGCGCACGGCGGAACCTCCTCTATGTACAACCCCACACACACACAATATCCTACAAAGAATTTTCAGCTTTTTGCTTCCACTTTTCCCCCTGCTCAGTGCCGGATGTACAACGGGGCCCAAAACACTATTCTACACTTTTTACACGCACCGCGGCCGACTCTCCAAACTTTCGGGAACATTCACGACGACGATTCCAACGATTCCGGGATGAGGAGGACACACGGTGTTACGCCATTTGTTTTTTCGCGACCCGACACCGAGAGACACACGAACGACACACCACGGCTCTTCTTCACTCTGGGCTGCTGCTGCTGTACATACAGGAGACCGAGGCGGCTGTAGTCTGACACGGACGGAACGGAACACGGTCCGGGGAAGGAGCGCAAAGCGGAGAGTGTGAGTGGTTTGTCGGGTTTGAGGTCTCTCGCGAGAAAGACAGCGATCGTCACTCAGAGAGGCGAGAACCCACAGAACTAGCGGAACTCGAGTTTTATCGGTGAGCAGTGGTGCCAGATGTGGGGTGAGGAGATGAAGACAATTTTGAAGACTAATTCTGGAGTTTTTTTGAAAACGTCCTATAAACCAAATTTTCAGTTTTAGATTTTTGGGTTTTTTTCAATAATCCTGAATCAAGGCAGTTTTAAAAACACCCAAAAAGCAAAAACTGCAAACTTGGTTTATTGAACCTTTTCACAAAAAAAAACTCCAGAATTATTCTTCTTTAAGAGGCAGTATTTGTAGATTCTGTTCGGTTTGTTCTAGAGGTCGTATTGAGGTGCTCCGATTTGGATGAAACTTTCAGGATTTGTTTGTCTATACATGAGATGAACTCATGCCAAATATGAGCCCTCTACGACAAAGGGAAGTGGGTTAAAACGGGCATTGAAGTTTGAGGTCCAAAACACATGAAAAATCTTAAAATTGCTCGCATTTCCGTAAAACTTCATCAATTCCAACTCTCTTATATGCATTCGAATGGTCTTTTGAAACCCTTCAAAATGTGCTATAGACATCCAGGATTGGTTTGACTTTTTCTCATAGCTTTTGCAAATTACTGTTAAAAATTGATTTTTTTAAAACCTTAATAACTTTTGGCAACAGCCTCCAACACCCATACTCCCATAGGTCAAAAGTTAAGGAATTTCATCGACAATAAGCCTACGGTGTTAACTTTTTGGCAAATCGCAGTTTTTCTCATAGTTTTACGATTTTTCTAAAACAAACATTTTACAACGTTAGTTTTTGCCCTGTAGGCCAGGAAGACGGCACTTTTTTGTCTCAATTTTGTCAAATTCGGAATCCTCGGACAATTTCACGTAAGTTAGAAGTATTGGAGTTGTAATTTTGATTTAAAAAATAATTAAATAAAACATTTTTGAAAAAAGAAATAGATCTTATTTACCTTGTGATCAATACGTCAAATGCTGTATCAAGTAGGCGAAAACCTGTTTTACCCCTAATCCAACAAATTGTTAAAAAATATTTAAATTCATTCTAAATGGCAATTTTTCTAATCAAATTTACAACTCCAATACTTCTAACTTACGTGAAATTGTCCGAGGATTCCGAATATGACAAAATTAAGACCAAAAAGTGCCGCTATGGCGGCCTGCAGGGCAAAAACTAACGTAGTAAAATGTTTGTTATAGAGAAATCAAAAAACTATGAGAAAAACTGCGATTGGCCAAAAAGTTAACACCGTTGGCTTATAGTCCATAAAATTACCTATCTTTTGACCTATGGGAGTATGGGTGTTGGAGGCTGTTGCCAAAAGTTATTAAGGTTTTTAAAAAATCCATTTATAACAGTAATTTGCAAAAGCTATGAGAAAAAGTCAAACCAATCCTGGATGTCTATAGCACATTTTGAAGGGTTTCAAAAGACCATTCGAATGCATATAAGAGAGTTGGAATTGATGAAATTTTACGGAAATGCGAGCAATTTTAAGATTTTTCATGTGTTTTGGACCTCAAACTTCAATGCCCGTTTTAACCCACTTCCCTTTGTCGTAGAGGGCTCATATTTGGCATGAGTTCATCTCATGTAAGCATAAGCATAAGCATAAGCATAAGCATAGGTGCCCACCCGCAGTTGCTACTCCGTTATTGACCAGGACCTCCAGAAGTTACATCCACGAGCCGTGGAAGATAAGTGGGTGCTATCTTTCCTCGCTTCGCAACTTCTCAAAGGCCCCTATCATGCTGATCAATACCGGCGCCGGCCACGACCAGTGGTAGGGTCACGGGGAAGTGGATGGGAATGTTAGTCCGATACTTGAGTGATAGAGACCGCCCAATCGACTGCTTCTCCGACAAAGTATCACATGAGTTTTGAGGGGGTTAGTAGATGGGTATGAGGTCAGGATTCACGAGTGGCAGTGATGTGACCATGAGCATTTTGTTTATCGGTTGAAATTTTAAATCTTAGGCAGCCGGCTGCGGAAAGATAAATAATTGATTATTTAAAAAGTAGTAGTGCTATGGGCTGGACTTATCAGTATATTTTTACTGTTGGTACAATTAAGATAACGCGAGCAAATGTCAAAAATAGTAGATGAGTTAATACTAAAGCTGCCAGTTGGTATAAATTATTACGATCAACGAATATAAACGAAAAGAAAACAGGACACCACGTAACCGACTGTAATGAAATTAAAACAATAGCTTAAACGAACTTAACCGTCGGCGTGCCTTCCTATCAACGATGATAAAAGAAGGGCTTATAAATTTAAAATATAAAAAAACTCCAAAAAACACGTTGCATAGTAACCGCGAAGTCCCGCTACTCACAATCGAATCCGAAAGATAGCTATCTAGATTTTTAAATATAGTATTAATTTGACCGCGATCCTCCAGAAATTCTTCGTCGGCGTGCCTTCCGATCAACGGTGATGTAAGAAGGGCTTTATTCATTAAAATGATTTTATATCATAAGCCTTAAAACATATTCGTCGGCGTGCCTTCCAATCATCGATGATATAGAAAGGACTTAATCCAGCAATACGACTTGCTTGTCTCGAAAAAAAAGAATTCGGATCGTTTCTATCGAAAACTACGTAAAGAGAACAAAAATAAACTCATTGGCCAACGAACGCGCGAACTAAAAATAAAGAAAAAAGAAGAAGAAGACCAATCAACCCATGCACACAAACAGCGTCACAAAAGAGATGAAAACAACACGAATCAGAAGAAATCCAATCACCCCATGTACACAAATAGCGACACAAAAGAGATGGAAAATAACACGAAAAAACAGGACTGCGCGTCCACACAGCGGTGCCTGTGTGGACGCGCAGTCCTGTTTTTTCGTGTTATTTTCCATCTCTTTTGTGTCGCTACTGATGCCATTATTTATTTATAATGACCAATCACCACATGCACTCGAACAGCGACACAAAAGAGATGGAAAATAACACGAAAAAACAGGACTGCGCGTCCACACAGGCACCGCACTACTGATGCCATTATTTATTTATAATGACCAATCACCCCATGCACTCGAACAGCGACACAAAAGAGACGGAAAATAACACGAAAAAAACAGGACTGAGCGTCCACACAGGTACCGCACTACTGATGCCATTATTTAATTATAATGACCAATCACCCCATGGACTCGAACAGCGACACAAAAGAGACGGAAAATAACACGAAAAAACAGGACTGAGCGTCCACACAGGCACCGCACTACTGATGCCATTATTTAATTATAATGACCAATCACCCCATGCACTCGAACAGCGACACAAAAGAGACGGAAAATAACACGAAAAAACAGGACTGAGCGTCCACACAGGCACCGCACTACTCATTTGGCATGAGTTCATCTCATGTATAGACAAACAAATCCTGAAAGTTTCATCCAAATCGGAGCACCTCGATACGACCTGTTTCACATCGGTGAAAAACTCGCTCTTAAGACTGGTATGCAGATCGGAAGGAACGCAAAACTCCATATAAAAAAACGCCCAAGAAACGGTCAAGGAAAGGGTCACGAAAAGATTTTTCTTAAGCGGTACGCAGCTGAAAAGTACACTCAAAGTAAAAAGTATCCTTTTTTCAAGTCCACCTGTCGTCACCCTTTAAAAGGGTAACGAAAATGTACTGATTTTGACACACCCTTTTAAAAGGGTGACGCCGGGTTAACTTATGAAAAGGACAGAAAGTATCCTTTTTGAGGATTGAAAGTACCCTTTTGAGGGATACTTCTGATTTTGAGTGTAACAGAAACGGAAAGATTCCGTTTGACGTTTCTTCGCGCGGTGCTTGTTTGTTATATGTTTTGATGAAAAAATCAAATAATTGTAATTTTTCCTTTTTGAATGCGACTGATAATTACAAATGTTTTAATAATTTTGTATTGGATATAATAATATTTAAAATTCCCGCCGAATCTCAAAATGCAGAATAATGAAATTAAAAGGACAGATTTAGGTTTTTGGTCGAAATGGAGTAAAAAGAAAGAAGTTGTCTTTGAAGATGTCGGCCATCGTGTCACCAACTATTTATTGCTAGTACCAACCAGCTACCTCTGGATTATGAGTCCCCTGCGCTGTCCGATTGATCCACACTCGCGGGACCAAAATGAAGTAAATCAGAGTGAAATTAATCTTGACAATGATCATACAAATATCTATGTTCTTACTGAAAATACAATAATAATCTGAATAAATCTGAATCTGATTTAAAATCCAACAAAACAACAAATAGATAAATATAAAAAAAAAACAACATTTCAGGCTATAAAATCACTCGAAAAATGAACTTCTTAATTCGACCTCGTAGACCCACCTTCACTTATACATATCGACTCAGAATCATGTTCTGAGCAAATGTCTGTGTGGATGTGTGTAGGTGGGTGGACAAAAAAATTGTCACTCGATTATCTCCGGACTGGATGAACGGATTTTGACCGTATTAGTCTCATTCGATCCGTCTTGGGGTCCCATAGGTCTCTATTTAAAATCAGCAAGTTTAGTTAAGTACTTAAAAAGTTCTGCTAAAAAACGATTTTGGCGTATGTCCGGAAGATTGTAAAAAGGGTGGTTTTTGCAAGAAACCCTATCATGTTATACATTTTCAGAAAGGTATTAAAAATACCTTTCTAATAAGCTCAAAACATTGAAGATCTGACAACCCTATCAAAAGTTATTAGCACTTAAGTGTTATTTATGCACTTTTGGAGGCCGGATCTCAGATATTTCAGTAAAAATTATGTCCGGGTCCATCATGCGACCCATCGTTAGTTAGATAATCAAAAGACCTTTCAAATGAGCTTAAAACATCAAGGATCTGACAACCCTATCAAAAGTTATTAGCACTTAAGTTTTATTTATACACTATTTGGAGCCCAGATCTCAGATATTTCAGTAAAAATTATTTCCGGGTCCATCATGCGACCCATCGTTAGTTAGATAATTGAAAGACCTTTCAAATGAGCCTAAAACATCAAGGATCTGACAACCCTATCAAAAGTTATTGGCACTTAAGTGTTGTTTTTATACTTTCTGGAGGCCGGATCTGAGATATTGTTATAAAAATATTGTCTGAATCTTCCATGTGAACTTTCGTTGGATAGGTTTTTTTATCAATGAGCCAGAAAAATTGAAGGTCTGCGAACCATATCAAAAGAAATCAGTAATAAAATTGATTTGTTAAACATGTTAAGGGAATGTTGCTATTTTTACTGAATGTATTGACTTTATGAATGGGAGGAAGGCACCAACCACCTAAAGGTGGATTATGTATCGTTTTTTTAAATAATAAAGAAAACTTCAACAAAATTCTGAAATTTGGAAATTAAAAATTAAAAATATGCACTGTGCAGAATTGAATAACAATTTTAATATAATTTTTTTATATAAATTCAATAGCTCCAAATAAGGGAAATAAACCCATTTGAAGCCTAATTAGCGGTCTTGTTTGAATGATGCTGGATAATCTGGAGTGTTCCTTGAAATTTAGTAAAACCAAGTATACCAACGAATAGAGCAACTTTTTGTGAACATTTATGTTTATTTTCACTTTTATTAAAAGTTATGCTATTCATTGTACAAGCATTTTAAAAAAATATTTCAAAAACGCATTCTAATCAGTCGTGTGCATTGGGCCACGCCCATTTTTTTATTTTCAGCTTAGTTCTTTTTTTCTTCCAACGCTCGTTTGGGTCTGCTTCGTGCTGCCAAAATTGATTAAATTTTGAGCGAACACTCACGAAAAGTAGCATTTATAGAGAAAGTTTCCTGGCAACACCACAAGCGCTGCTGGTGGTGTTGGTGGCCATCCTTTGTTCTTTATTTGTCTTCGCTTCTTGCTCGGTTTTCTTCAGCGTTCGATTGGAATGGATGGCCAAATTTGAAACGTCAAAAGACTTAGCGCGTTTGTTTTTTTGATGGCGCTTGTTAATTATTTACATGTTTCGGGATTATTTTTCATGAGAGTGGCTAACTAATGTGCGAAAGAACATGTTGCCGGTAGTTGGAAGCAATTTTATATCTTAAGCGCTTTGAAATCGTTAGCGCAAGTGAAAAGATATTGATGGCGACTTTCGTTAAGCAGTTGACCTCTGATCTTGCGTGTTGATGTGTGTGCCACCAAAATGATGAGAAATGGTCTCGCAAAATAGAAACTATGATCAAAAGTGCTTTAAATTTGATCTTTTTGGCCAGTAAGTGGCATACATTTGCGTGCTTACTCAAGGCGGTGCTGGTGCTGGTAAGTTTACAGCCTAAATAGTATTTTTGGAGCTTTGATCGAGCATCAAACTCTCCATATGACGAAGATAGGTGTTTGATTAGAAATGGTATATTTCCGCTAGTTTATATCTTTTGCTTCGATATTTATTCAAAATTTCCCGCCAGTCTCGGCCTAATTTCGTGGGAATTAGAGGTCCAAAAATGGTCGATTTCCCGGGAATTCCCACTCGTCACCCTCAACTTGCGCGTCTTTGGTTATTAGCGTGCTGAAATGAACATTTTGTTTATTCATTTGTATATCTTAAAAATAAACTCTACACATAAGTTTGAATATACTAAGTTAAATATAATTTTATTATCCTACATGTTTTTCAACTTCTAATAACTTTTCGGGATGTAGTTTTACAGATTTAGTATGTTCGACAAAGTTGTAGAGCATCAAATTCTCAATTTAAATCTTACTTTTGATTCAAAAGTTTTCAAAAGTTTTGAAAATATTAATATTTCCAATATTAATATAATATTATGCAAAAAAACGTAACTTAATCCACCCTTAGGTGGTTGGTGCCTTCCTCACATTTAGAGAGTAATGCTATCCAAAATAGATACACGCAGAAAAATAAGGCATATTTGAATCAACAAAACGTTTTGTTGATTTGAAAATCATATTTTTTGTTGAATCAACGCTAAACGTCAAAGCAGCTTTTCCGAAACAACAAAAGACTTTTGTGGAATTGAGAAAATCAAGGTTTGTTTCAACGCAAAATCGGCGTTGATTATATTCAACAACATTTTTGTTGATTCAAACCTCGTACAGGCTGATTCTACAAAACATTTTTCTGCGTGTACAAAAGGGCGGACCTTTCAGTGTGATAGATCAACATGATTCATAATTCAAACCATCAGATTGGGTAGTCAGATCGTCATAATTCGAGCACTTATGTGCTTATAACTTTTGATAGGGTTGTCAGATCTACAATCAATTGAACTCGTTGGAAAGGTCTTTTGATTACCTATCCAACGACAGGTTGCATCATAGATCCGGACAACGTTTTCATCGAAATATATGAGATCAAGTCTCTAAAAGGTTCATAAATAACGCTTAAGTGCTTATAACTTTTGATAGGGTTGTCAGATCTTCAATCTTTTGAACTCGTTGGAAAGGTCTTTTGATCACCTATCCATCGACAGTTCGCATGATAGATCCGGACAAACTTTTCATCGAAATATATGAGATCCGGCCTTTAAAAAGTGCATACATAACACTTAAGTGCGCATAACTTTTGATAGGGTTGTCATATCTTCAATCTTTTGAACTCGTTGGAAAGGTCTTTTTAATACCTTTCTAACAATGTATAACATGACGGGGTTTCTTACAAAAACCACCCTTACAATCTTCCGGACTTTTGTTAGAATCGTTTTTTTAGCATAAATTTTGAAGTACTTTACTAAACTTAATAATTTTCAATAGCGACTTATGAGACCCCAAGACGGATCGAATGAGACCAATACGGTCCAAATCGGTTCAGCCAGTGCCGAGATAATCCAGTGCAAATTTTTTTGATCAACATCCCACCACACACACAGACATTTGCTCAGAATATGATTCTGAGTCGATAAGTATACATGAAGGTGGGTCTAGGAAGTCAAATTAAGAATTTCGTTTTTCGAGTGATTTTATAGCCTTTCCTCAGTAAGATGAGGAAGGCAAAACAGTAAGAAAATAGGGATTTCCAAACATTTATCCCATTTTTCCCATACAAACTTCAACTTCGATAATTACTGATTTTGCTAATATTTGGCCCAGAATCCTTAAATAGCTGATAAAACAAAATTCAGCTTGTTTAGCAAGGTTTTGAAAATTCTTAGCATTTAATTTAAAGCTTTTATTTATTTTTATTATTTTTAAAAACGGCTCTGTCTCACGTCTAGCTGGATTGATTTTTTCCCGAATATCCTTCCTTCCTTTTTTTAAGACCGATTCTTAGATATTTTGATGAATACTATCCAGTGACCCGTTATTATATGGATCGAAAGACAAATGACGAATTGTTCGATTTAACCAAATTTTATAAAGATTTTAAGTCCCTTTGTAACTACGCATAACAAAAAAAAATAACCATTACTTACAACACTGGCCCGCGTTGACCTGCACCACTCACACTCACCCCACTCACCGCGCTCAGCAGCAGCAGAGTGTACTGACCTGCGTGCCGATTAAAACTTGCCCACACTCACACACTCTCACCTGCTTCGTCTCTGTCGGGAAGAAGCACAAAGTCGCGGAACAAGCAACGAGCAAGCCTTCGCGTTGCGTGTGTTTGCGTGCAAGCGTCGTCCGTCCCCGGTCGCTCACTCTCTCAGAACGCGCAACTCACCAAAAAAAAAATCCGGCGAAATCGTGTTTTCTGAGCCCCCCAGACAAAGCAATTTTTGCCAATTTTTCCGGCACTTTTCCGCCCCAATTCCACACTCCCCCCACGACCCGCACTCACAACTTGATTATTTTCACTATTTACAACACTTTGGAACGGTTATCCGTCGGAAATCGGCCAAAGATGAACGCTAATTACACCAATAAATGTACATTTTCCGTGTCTTCTGCCGAAGTGTGTGCCGAAGAGTGACTGCGAAAGAGACTGAAGGGAAGTTGGAGTGAGTGCACAGCAAGCCTTCGGTTGGTTTGAGCGGTGAGGTCTGCTCTCTCCCGCTCTCTCTGCGATTTGCGGCGGTCATCGCTCTTTTTCTCTCGTGTCCGTGACAGGTGACGTTGACGGGGGGCACTTTGGTGGGCCTGACAGATTTGGTTTGAGAGACATGCAAAGATTACGTAGCTTCAAAAATCTGGACTTAATTTTCATTAATGGAGCACCCGCAGTCGAGTAGTTTTTGACAGTTCGCTCCATAAGAAATACATTGTGAAAAAAGCAAAAACTGCTCGAATGGAAGTGCTCCATTGTTGAATGAACATCTGTTATCAACAGCCCGGAAGTATGTTGACAGCTCCCATATAATCTGAGCGTACCCCTTTTTGTGGGCCCAGTGGGCCTAAGATGGCGGCCTTCGATATTATCTAGCCAAACTTTGGAAAAAGGCGTATAGTTTAAATAAATATAGTTTTTGACTTCTGGAGTTTTTTTTAAAAGGTCCTATAAACCAAATTTTCATTTTTTTGCTTTTTGGGTGTTTTTGATTACCCCTGACTCAAGTCGGTTCTAAAAACACCCAAAAAGCAAAAATTGAAAATTTGGTTTATAAGACCTTTTCAAAAAAAAACTCCAGGCTTGTTTCGGTTTAAAACGACAAAATAAGCAGTCTGGAATCATTTTCTTCAAAAACTCGTTTAGAGATACGCCACGTTCAAATATTAGTCTAGAAAAGTTGAAGTGAGCGTGCCGAGAAAACCGTCACGAAAAAAAAGTTTCCCATGCAAATTTTGAGTTGCGTGCGAGGGGAACGACAGTGATCCATTGAGGTTTCATTACGCCGGATTCTGTCTACTTTTAATCATTTTAGTTGAAACTCTAAAGATTTCATCGATTTTATCCATTTCATCGGATGTCTCGGATTTCAGGATTTCGGTTGCGTATTTCTAGCAAAATATTGTAATAGGGCCAAAGCCGAAGTGTAAACAAAGAGTCTATCCTGCTCACGTCAGTTGATGTTTACATTAGGAACGAGCAGGATAGACTCTTTGTTTACACTTCGGCTTCGGCCCTATTCCAATGTTTGGCTAGATTTAAAGGTATGAACAAGATTGTCTGTTCGGCCCAGACGCAAACGCAAAAATTTGCGCCTGTCATCATAGCCTGCCTGTCATCGAACATTGAACAAAGCAACCCCTGTAGAATGTTCGACTGACAGATCATGGAAAATTCTAACTGGCGCAAAGTTCTGCGTTTGCGTCTGCGTCAAACGGGCAATCTTGTTCTTAGCTTAATGGGCGGACTCCGACGAGGCTCACTAGCCATCTGTCGGTGAATACGCGCAACTCACGAAAACTTTCAGCTTAGGGCCCGGCTGGTTATCAACTATTCAATGGTTTATCTCTTTAATATACATGGGGAACTTGATGGGGAAACTCTCGGTTTCCACCCTTTTTACATGTTGCTGTAGAAAGCTTCTCAGCAGCAGGAGCTGCGCATCTGTCATAATGGAGCACCAACAGTCGAGCAGTTTTTGACAGTTCGCTCCATAAGAAATACATTGTAGAAAAAAGCAAAAACTGCTCGAATGCAAGTGCTCCATTCCTGCAGATGGGGCAAAGCATCGAAGAATGGCGATTCAAATTTTCGCTGTTCGGTTAAGGCTGGTATGCAGATCGGAAGGAAAGGGGTCAAGAAACAGGTTTACGAACAGTAGAACAAAGGAGAGGAAATGATTTATTGGGGCTTTTCTTCACCAGTCCAAAGAAATCGCTCCCTCTCCTTTGTTCTGCTGTTCGTAAAGCTGTTTCTTGACCCCTTTCCTTCCGATCTGCATACTAGCCTTTATATAGAAATGCAAACATAAAATTGAATTTACCGCTCTTAGAAAAATTATTGGGAAAAATTCAAGTAGTATAACTTTATGCCCTCTATAAATTAACACAATAAAAAAAAATTAAAAAAATATTGTTGATAGAGCATCAAAAGTTTACAAAAGATCAGCTCGAATTTTTGCTCAAAACAGAATTCGCAAACATAACCTCAAAGAGCGGAAATTTCAATCGTCATATTTCGCTCTGTTCTACTACTCAACACTAGGTGTCGCATGTCGTTTGGCTCTTGAACGCCAATAATCAAATATGGATTATATTTACATTTAAATTTTAAAACATTTAAATTTTCTTGTTTATATTTTTTAAATTTTCATCTTGATTTTCTCACGATTAACGGAATAACAGGTGATTTTTAACTTGACCCTCTCCGATTCCAATGAAACTTTGTAGCAGTGTTGCGGCCCTCACGCGCCAACACGCTCGTGAGCGCTCATTTCTCGCTACTATTTTTCAGCTCATGTCTGCTCGTTGCTCGTGCTCGTAATTCGCTCATATGTGCGCTCTTTAAAATATCACTAGGTTCAATATCCAATTTAAAATATCATCGACAATATCTGTTAAATCTTTAACTCGATCTCGTTGTTGGTAAATCCGAACTGGAGAGCTTTGTGGCTTTCTTAGGCAATAATACAATGCATTGTAGGATTAATAACATGTTTGTATTGCTAAACGTGGTATTAGACTATGACAAACAAACTCGCTCTTTGTTTTAAAAACAAGTTTTACTTTTAAAAAGGTCTGTAAATTGATAACTATCCGAATTTTATAGTTAGGACCTAATTATAGAAATTTTGGAATATTTTTATTGTAAAGATTAGAAAATTTCACCAAAATTCCTTTTTTTAACATTGAAAATCGTCAGTTGAAAATTGCAAGCCCATTAGGTGACAAAAACATTTTCATCGATTCGAATTCTTTGTGAGGCTGTATTTCAGAATCTATTCGATTTTCAATGTTGCAGAGAGCAAATTTTAGGAAATGTTGTCAGCTAGTCAAAAATATTACCGGATGCTTTTCTTTTAACAAGCATTTTTTTAATGCAAAAAAAACGAAAATGTATACTTAAAAATAAGCTATAACTGGGGAACGATAAATTTTATCATAAACATTTAAAAAGAAGGGGAAATTCTCGTTTGTTTGGCTGGTAAAGCACTCGCTCCTAACTCCATCCAATTTGCTGATTTTTACTATTTAAACAACTAATTTAGCAAATCTTTTGATAGAAACTTGCTTGCTCACTTCTTATTGAGCTATTTATCACATGATTTCAATGGAAAACGCTTTTAATGAGCTGTAATTGAATGCCAAAGTGCTGATATGGCAACATTAGAGGCACGCTGGAATTGGATGCTGTTTCCCTAATTCAACCATATCTTGTTCAATTTTCAATGCTTTCACAAAGAATATATTTTATGAAAATGTAGTAAGTTTCAAAATATGAATGAATGTACTAAAAATTGTTCGCAAAATACCGTATTTTTTCGAAAAAACTACAAATTTCATAATTTGCAATTTGGGTATCAAACGAAGCGAAATTTTGTATACTTTTTTCACAAAATAAAAATGTTTAAAAAATGCCGTATTTTTCGAAAATGCTCAAATTTTCCAAATTTGCAATATGGGTACCAAACGAATTGAAATTTCGTATGAGTTTTTTTTAAATACAAAAAAAATCACAAATTACCGTATTTTTTCGAAAATGCTCAAATTTCCAAAATATTAAGCGATGCGACATTTTGTATGACTTTTCATTTTAATAAAGTTTTTTTTTTTAAATACTCAAATTTTTACAAAATACCGTTTTTTAAGTACTAAAATTTTCAAAATTTGCAATAAGGGTATTGAACAAATTAAAATTTAGTATGCTTTTAATTTATTAGAGTTTATTAAACACTACAATTTTCACAAATAATTGAGTATTTTTCGAAAATACTCTAATTTTCTAAATATGCAAACGAGCATCAAACGAAGCGAAATTTTGTATGCTTTTTTCACAAAATAAAAATGTTCAAAAAATGCCGTATTTTTCGAAAATGCTCAAATTTTCCAAATTGCAATATGTGTACCAAACGAATTGAAATTTCGTGTGAATTTTTTTAAATCCAAAAAAAAAATCACAAATTACCGTATTTTTTTTCGAAAATGCTCAAATTTCCAAAATATTAAGCGATGCGACATTTTGTATGACTTTTCATTTTAATAAAGTTTTTTTTTTGAAAATACTCAAATTTTCACAAAATACCGTTTTTTTAAAGTACTCAAATTTTCAAAATTTGCAATATGGGTATTGAACAAATTAAAATTTCGTATGCTTTTAATTTATTAGAGTTTTTTTAAACACTACAATCATAGACTAATAAAAGACTACACAGTGGGCTCTGAACCATGACTCAACCTTTTTATGACCCCTCGGCACGGCCGGTTCACTGTCAAAAAATGACAGATCGAAATGTCATCAACTGGCAACTCTGACTTTTACATGACATTTCGAGGAATGTTATTGTTTGTGTTTTTGTTTTGATCCCAAGTGAAATCCCGAGGGCGGTCGAATTTCTAGCGATTCACATTCTGCGTGTCTGCTGGAAACGCCTACGCTTGAAGGCCATTTCGGGATTCGAACGGCAACAAGGGCCTCACAATCTGTTAATCATCACCCTCTCCGAAAACGACCACGTGAACACCGTCGGGTTTGCCAAGCAAAGTCGGCGTATCTAGAGTCAAGACGTGGGCCGCCTCCGTTTGATATGGCCGGGGAAAACCCGACCTCCTCCAACCCGAAATCGTCACCCTAAAAGGCAAGAAAGTTCATGCAGACGCCATCTGGGCCTCGACGTACCTCCACACGGCCAAGATCTTTGCCCTGAACTGCCAACTTGGCATTCCGAACCTCAGCAATAACGTTGCGGATACTTTTTATCATGCACTTGAATATTTATGTTCAATAAATTGATTACAAACATTTTCGACTTAATCTAGATAAATTGTTTTTTTGTTCATTCTGGATGTTTTTCATCAGCTTTGGAATAACCTTCTTCAGCAGCTCCGTGTTCGTAGTCGTTCATCTTGGACAGACCAAGGCTCTTCTCGAGACTGTTCTTGCCCAGCAGCAAGCGGCTATGAGAAGTAAGTGGCTCTGGGCCAGAGCGAGGGCAAAACAGTCTCCGGCACTGGCCATGGCTATGAGGACCTCTTGAATGCGTTCCGTCAGGGCGGCAATCTTGTTCTTGGGAAGCTCTGGGATGCACTGGGATGATGGTCTCGCCGGAGTGACCTCCGATGACCGGAATGTTGACCCGTCGATGTCGACAACCTCACCGATGAACGTGTTGGCACGGATAATTTCCAGCGTGGAAATGCCTAACACGCGCCTAGTGTCCAAAACTCCGACCTTGGGTAGAGTGTCGCAGGCAATCGGGACCACCGAGTTGACCGGATTTGAGATGATACCAATCATCCGGCGGTGAGGTCGTCGGCGATCTGTTGAACAGATTTATTTGCTGCCTGCTGCCTTGATTGCCAAACAAAACAAAACCAAACAAGATGCGCGCGTAAATCAGCACAAAACAGAATCGAAAAAGGCCAGCGCTGCCAGGTTGATCTGTCATACAAGGGGCGAGCCGATGCGGTTCAACGTAGTACCCGCGGTTCACAGCTTATGAGTCATATTTTTTGGAAAATTTTGTTCGGAGTGTTTAGTCTTTAATTAGTCTATGCTACAATTTTCACAAATAATTGAGTATATTTCGAAAATACTCAAATTATCAAAATATGCAAACGGGCATCAGCGAAATTTTGTATGCTTTTACACATTATTAGAGTTTTTTGGAAAATACTAAAATATTGACAAATAACCGTATTTTTTCGAAAATACTAAAATTTTTAAAATGCGCAATATGGTTTTTTTAATAAAATTATTTTTATTAGGTCTTTTTCGGTGCTGGGACCCCCCCCCTTCAAAATTGGCCCGAAAAATCAGGGGGCAAAAAAATATTTTTACAATAAACTTCAAAATTTCAATGAAAATTCAAGTGCAACCAGCTGAAATCAAATTAAAATACATTCTTCTGCGTTTAAAATCATTTTTAGCATGTTTGGGTTTATTAAAAAATCTTAAGCTTTTTTAAAAAATTTCGATGCAAAATCTTTTTTTTTCGATACAATTTTTGTTTTTGTCAGATCTTAGATTTTTTGAAAACTAATGATTGCAAAACAACTGAACTAGTGTAAAATGCATTTTAAAACACGTTTTTCATTTAAATGTGAAGACTATGGCTTGTTATTTAAATTTTAATATTTTTTTATTTTTTTTTTTTTTTTGCCCGGTAAAATATTTGCATCGGCCTTATGAATTCTTGTTTTTTTTTTATTTGAAATGGTTGAATTCCAGATTTCTTATTTTTTAATTTTAACATTACGTTTCGCTTTTAGACGGAGATTTTAGCAAATTTCTAAGTGGATTTCGTCATGTTGTGATAATTGGGAGTAGATTCAATTCTACCTGAATCAGAGTGGCAACAGAATTTTGATTTTTTTTCAATAAACCAAAAATTTAAAAAAAATATTTTTTATAGTGAAAAAACATAAAAAATCTAAAAAGTTTCACAGTTTCAATTTTTTTAAATTCTGTAATTTTTTGAATTTTGTTATTTTGATTTCAATAAAATTGGTATTTTTTTGAATTGTTAAGCAGATGTTTTAAAAATAATGAGTTGTAATGCTATGTTTAATTAATATAACAAATCTCAATACACTCAACCCCCGGTGGTTGGTCACTTTTTCGTTTGACACTTTTTTAGTTTGTACCCCGTTGGTTGGTCAAAGTCAAACTAAAAAGTGACGAACTGTCACTTTTTACACGGCGCTCACGCACACTATCAAAACACACGTTTAGTAGTGTGTGTGAACTCCGTGTAAAAGGGGTGTCAAACTAAAACGTGACCCCGTTCGTTTGACAACAGTTGGTGTCAAACCATCGGGGTTTGAGTGTACATTAAAAAAATTATTTCAAAGTTTCGTATGAAAAAAAAATCAATAATTTTTAGAAGAAACTTCTTAGAAATTGATGTTTTCGCACTCAACGAAAAAGATTGAATTTATCAAATTTCTAACAATATTTTCCTTTGTAGTTTGAAAGAAATTCTATCGTTCTCAATTATTTTGTTTATCAAAATTGCTATCCGCGCGAAATTCGCGCCTGAGCAAAATTAGCCAGTAAATCCGCGCCAAATCCGCGCGATACGCGCCGTCCGTAACAACCCTGGAAATGGTTAAATTAATCGATTTAAGAAAGATTTTAAAATGAGTTATCGTCCATTATCGGCGCTAAGATTATCGCCGATAGATCTATCGAAATAACGATAACGACAGATTATCGTTATAGTCACGACGATAACGGTAGAACTATCGTTATCGAACCTCGATAATTTTAACGTTGACAACCTTGTTCCGAAGAAATACACTTAGAAAAAAAGTTGTTTTAAATCGAAAAAAATTGTCAATTAAATTTCAATAATAATTTTCAGCTGCAAAATCAACTGCAAAATTTTTATCTGTTTCAAGTGCGCTGTTTTTAAGTTACATGCAACATCATGAAAACGTCGCCCCTGCAAAAACTATTTTCTAAAAGCTTAAATATAAATTTTGTTTTGCGAAGTAAAGGACTGAAATCCATCAAAACCATAATATTAAAATTAAAGTTAGAGAAACATTCACGATAAGGTAGTCATCAATATAAAAAAAAAACATTTTCGTTGGATTTTTACGAAATAATTTATTTGATTATGATTTGAATTTGTTATGCTCATTCTAAATTACTTTACTGCAAAGGATTACGCACTCCTGTTACCTATAAATCGCATTATTATTTCTTTTGTTTTATCATCATTTTCAATCAACTGTGTTTTGTGTTTCATTTTTTTCTTTTCTTCTGTTAGTTTAAGTCGGTAGCACTACAAATTTTCTGCTTTTTTTAATGCATGTGTTGTGGTTTTTATTCTTCTTTCTTCCGCTGTCGCACGAACAACGAACTGTATTTTTTTTTAATAAATTGGACAATTTTTAAGCAAAACGAGAACACGGTTTCAGCACGAGAACAAAATAAACGTGTGTGTGTGTGTGTTTGTGAAAGGGGGGGGAAGAAGTCTCTCGTCTCGTCTCGGCTCGCTTACGTCAGCTTCTTGGCCTTCTGGTAGAGCGTGTCCACGACCTTGCCCATGTGCTGTATCGTTTCGAGGGCCGTGTCGTACGTTTTGTCGACGGGGGTTTCCTCGAACACGATCAGCACGCCGATGCCCTGGTCGAGGATGCCGCTGAACTTTTTGTCCAGAATCATCTGCGACAGCTTCTTCTCGACCTGGGCGATCGGCAGGGCGATCTGGGCCGCGATGTACGCGACCTCGACGCGGGCGTACGGCTCGATGATGCGGCACAGGTTCTGCTCGAGCATCGTGTCGTAGAGGGTGCCGAGGTGGGCCTTGACGATGACGTCGTCCTCCAGCTCGTGCTTGTACTGCTTGAGCGCGTCCTGGAAGTCGGCGAGGGAGCGCTTGTGCGAGGCCTGCGCGACCGCCTTCATCGCGTCAATGTCCCGGCCCGAGTAGGTGATTGCCTGTGAAAGATTTGGGTTAGAACTGCGAATTACGCGATTAGGGTTACGCAGCTACTCACCAGCTTCCCGCTGACGATCTGGTTGACGTCGTCGCTCTGGCCGAGCATGATCTTGCACAGCAGCATGTACTTGAGCGCGGTGAGGGCACGGGCGTTCTGGACGCTGTCGAAGCCCTCGAACGCTTCGTAAAAGTAGGAGAAGGCGGTCTTGAAGTCGCGCTCGTCGGCCGCATGCAGAATGCCCGACTGCAGGTCGAGCGTGGCCTGAACCTTCGGCGCGCAGTAAATGGCGTTGGCGGTTGTTCTGGCCGAAGTGAGGGCGGCCCGCGCCTTGGGCAGATTGCTTAGCGCGTGGTAAGTCTTGCTCTCCAGCAGTTGCACCTCGACGAGCAGATTTTTGTCGTCGAGCTTCTTCAGTTCGCGCAGCAGCTGACTTCCCAGGGCCAGCGCTTCGGTGTACATTCCGGTGTCGAAGTAAAGCGCAATTAACCGAGCCTCCAGCGATTGCCGCAGGAAGGTGCGCTTTTCCTGTTTGGCCCACTCGATGCACTCCTTGCACAGCTGGACCTCGATTCCGGTTTCCGCCTCCAAGTCCAGGAACAAATCCACCAACGAACGCACCAACTTGGCGGCTTTGGCCTTGCTCAGGAAGCTCAGAAAGGGACGCGTGACCTTGATCAGATCGGCCAGCTCCTTGGCCTTACCCTCCTTCTTGTACGCTTCGCCCAGCTCCAGAATCCGCTGCTCCTTCTGCCGGATCTGCTCCTCATCATTTTCATCAACCTCCAAGTCCGAGGCCACAATCTTGGACAAGTCCTGGCGGTTCATCTGGTTCAGCGACTGAGCGCGATCGAACATCGTTGCTCCGGCCATCCTTCTACACAGCTGCTTCAACGGAACTTCCGGATCGTAACGTAATTTTCCTCCTTTGTCACGCACGAATCAAACCTGCCAAAAACAAAGATCTTTATTCTCGAACAAACGCCCGTCGTGATTGAGCACTAAAGTTGATCCTCTTGAACGGTGGCGCAGGGTCGGAGGAAGTTGGCGGAAAAGGGAGAAACACGAAGCTTCTGCTCCACAATCGCACAAGTCATCGAGTTGCTACCAACGCAGATATGTCAACAAGGTTACGGAATCGACCGAAATCCGGCCAAATTTCACGCCACCAGCGAAACGCGCACCCAAACCCAACTCCCAACGCGCCAATCTTACCTTTGGCGATAATTTCAGCAAGAACGGACCACTTTTGACGGGGAAATTTACGAGTTCAAGTGCGGCTAAAATTTGCTCCTTGCAGCTTTCGCGTTTCGCTTCCTCTTCTTTTGTGACACCACGGGAATGACTGACAGAACGATGGCGGCGGCGGACCAGTTTGACAGGTGATATTGGTAGCGACGACGACGACGCGTCGCAAAAGAAATGTCATTCGGATGGTAGCGCACTGCAGATTTGGGCTTGAGAAATTTGAAATGATCGTTAAAAACATGACTGGAGTTTTTTTTGAAAAGGTTCAATAAACCAAATTTTCAATTTTTGCTTTTTGGGTGTTTTTTAATACCCCAGACTCAAGGCGGTTCTAAAAACACCCGTCGAACGCAGACGCAGAACTTTGCGCGCCAGTCCGCTAGACAATCTTCAGGGGTTGCTTTATTCAGTGGTCGATAACATTTGAGACTACGATGGCAGGCACAAAGTTCTGCGTCTGTGTTCGAAAGATAATCATGTTTTAAGCGGTTTTTTCAGATACTGTTTGGTCAAAAATGTCGATGGTTGTGTACTTGCAGTACGAATAAAGGCTAGTATGGAGATCGGAAGGAAAGGGGTCAAGAAACAGCTTTACGAACAGCAGAACAAAGGAGAGGGAGCGTTTTCTTGGGGCTTTTCTTCACCCTCTCTGGCTTGCTTTCGCTGCCGCTGCTGCTCATTTGATTTTTTTCTTGACCGATTCCTTCCGATGTGCATACACCGCTTAAGGCTTTCTAGGCACAAGTAAAAAAATCAACCCAAAAATGACGTACTTCCCGTCACAGTGTCCTGATGCAAACAATAGAGTTATTGCGTGTACGTACACGAAAAAGATTGAGGTTAAATTTTGTACCGTCCAGCAAAACAAATGGCGTGCAAGTGTGCGTGAGAGCGGGCTAAGATAACTTGATGACTGAGCTCGAGCTGTCAAAGCCCTGCGAAGTATGTTGGCTGACATTTCGAACGGTCAGTCAAAAAAACCAGCTACAAGTCGCCTGACAAAAAAAAATGCTAACAAGAGATAGGAAGCTTGATGCAAACAAATCTCCAGCTGTAATGTGAACATACTTTGAATGTGTCGATAAATTTCTGACTAGAAAGCCTTATTGGTAAATTTAAAAAGAGAGTAAAAATCTTTTAAATCAAAAGTAAACACACTTTTGATCACGCTTTTGATACTAAAATACATAAAGGAGGGCAGGCTACTGTAAAGCAGAGCGGATTCGTAAATACGAATGGATCTGTATTCGAAATCGAGAATTTTCGCTTAAAAACCTGGATAGAATTCTTTAATTCTGAAATAATAAAACTCTAACATTTTAAGATTTTAAATTAAAAAAAATCAATTTAAAATTGATACCCCTGACACAAGGCGGTTTCAAAACCACCCAAAAACAAAAAAACTGGAAATTTGGTTTATTGGACCTTTTTTAAAAAAAACTCCAGAAGCCTAAACGCTTTTTTGCATTTCCTATGCAGATAGAACCTTTTGAAAATTTAATCTAGAAATATTTTCTTTCAAAATTATTAGACAGGATTTTTTTCTGTTTGCAGAGGTTTGCCATCGAAAACTCTGTACCAAATATACCAACACATCTGTTAGCTCTGAGATCTGACATTGTGACATCCCTACCCTGGGGCGCCCTGTTGACAAACGTCATCCGCAGTGAAGGGAGAGAAGGAAAAAAAAGGTCCATCAAAAATCGTTCGTGACAGTGCGCGAGCGAAAAGAACCAAGTCGGTCGGATTTCGAGGTTTTGCGTGAAAATTTCCGACCAAATTTGCCCCCAAAGGTTTCGAGAGCTATTTCCGGGGCCTTCCGTGTGCTTCGTTTGCCCGCTTCTTCCCGTTATGTAATGCCCTGTTGAAGGGTTTGTTTTGATTTGAGCCTTCGAAAGTTCGCAGAACGGTTTTTTTTTTATTTTTCTGGGGAGGATTTTCGCAAGAGGAAAGAGGAATCGGATCTCATCCTCCTCGTCCTCCCCCTTCGATGGAAGTTACGGCAGAGGAAACGGCAGTGGCAGTGGTGGCAACAGAAAATGGGTTGGAATCGACGGCGACCAGCGGCAGCAAAAAGAAGAAGGCGAAAAAGAGAAACAAGTCTAAAAATATCGGCACAAATCTGAGTCCGGAGCAGCAGCCAAATTCAGCCGAAATTGATGTAAATAGGACTAGCACTAGTGGGAAGCGGCTGCAGAATGGTCTTCTGGAGGAGGACGCGACGACGACGCACGAAAACTCAGTAGATAAAGTTAGTGAAAAGCTGGACCAAGCACTGCAATTGAATAGTAATAAGACCAAGAACGGGCTGACCAACGGGACCGTGTCCGGTTGCGAGGAGCACCATCCGGAGGACGGCACGACCACCTCGAACGGTGCCGTGAGCAAGAAACGGCACCGGAACAAGCATAAATCCAAATCCCAACCGCCGGTGGCCGACGTCGCCGTCAGTGGGAACTGCCAAGAATCGTCGCTGCCCCCCGTCGTCGCTGTCCAGCACTGCCCGGCCAAACCGGTAGCGGAGCCCGTGCCGCCAGTCCCCGAGGAACCGCCCAAGCCCGCCATCGATTATCGGGAGTACGAGTCGGAGCTGCAAATGCCCAGCATCATGGCGCTGATCCAGAAGGACCTGTCCGAACCATACTCGATCTACACCTATCGGTACTTTATCCACAACTGGCCCCGGCTGTGCTTTCTGGCGCTGCACGAGGGCCGCTGCGTCGGGGCGATTGTCTGCAAGCTGGACATTCACCGCCAGAATATCCGCCGGGGCTACATTGCGATGCTGGCCGTCGACAAGGACTACCGGAAGCTCAAGATCGGGACGACGCTGGTGCAGAAGGCGATTCAGGTGAGGATGAAACGAACATTTAATCTTTGTTGTCGAACTTGAAAAGTTTGGGGAAATTCCAAACCTAGAAAAACGTTACTTAATCCATCTTTAGGTGGTTGGTGCCATTCAGTCAGAATTGCATCATTTCCCCTTAACACGTCAAATTATGCTTTTATGCATTACTCATTTCATATCTGGAGTTTTTTATAAAAGGTCCAATAAACCAAATTTCCAGTTTTTGCTTTTTGGGTGTTTTTGAAACCGCCTTGAGTCAGATGTATTAAAAAACACCCAAAAAGCAAAAACTGAAAATTTGGTTTATTGGACCTTTTCAGAAAAAAAAACTCCAGATATCTTCAATATTTCTGGTTCATCGGCAAGGTCTTTTGATTACCCATTAGGGCGACAATAAATAAAATCGTCATCAGCGATACCCCCTGAATCGATGCTTTAGGCAAGGAACTGGGCCAATTTTGAGCCAAATCGGTTAAGGTTTAAGGATCGCTTTATATCGGTGATGTTAGTAAAAAAATCTTTTCATAGAAAAACGTCTTCTTTAAATCGCTAATAACTCGTGAGGGTTAACTCGGATCGTTTTGCGGTCTTGGGCAAAGTTGTTTGTTATAAAATTGTTAAGAGTTGTTGTTCGGTAACTGGGCAGTAGCCCAGTTAAAATGCAGACAAACGTCAAAAAACCAAAACAAACCGAAACGGCCGAGGGGTTAATGAATACAAAATCATGTTTAATAAATAAAACAAACTTTTTTCAAACTTTTATTTGATTTCAAGGCAATATCAATAGTAAGTATTGTAAATAAATTTGTGAAACTTTTATTTTTATATTTCATCAGGAAAATATTATGCATCGGTGATCCCCTCGTTATTTTTTGTTCAGCCCAGTTACTGAACAAGTACAGTATAACATTCTTATCTTGTCTTCATGCTATGCGTTTTAAAAATGAACGCATAAAAAATTGATGAATCTTTAGAATATAGGAATATAGTTGAGCAGTTCTCTAGGATTTCGGTCATTCGTTTTTTTTTTGTATTTTTTAATCCGACTGAAACTTTTTTGGTGCCTTCGGTATGCCCAAAGAAGCCATTTTGCATCATTAGTTTGTCCATATAATTTTCCATACAAATTCGGCAGCTGTCCATACAAAAATGATGTATGAAAATTCAAAAATCTGTATCTTTTGAAGGAATTTTTGATCGATTTGGTGTCTTCGGCAAAGTTGTAGGTATGGATACGGACTACACTGGAAAAAATAATACACGGTAAAAAAAATTTGGTGATTTTTTTATTTAACTTTTTATCACTAAAACTTGATTTACAAAAAAACACTATTTTTAATTTTTTTTATTTTTTGATATGTTTTAGAAGGCATAAAATGCCAACTTTTCAGAAATTTCCAGGTTGTGCAAAAAATCACTGACCGAGTTATGAATTTTTTAATCAATACTGATTTTTTCAAAAAATCGAAATTTTGGTCGTAAAAATTTTTCAACTTCATTTTTCGATGTAAAATCAAATTTGCAATCAAAAAGTACTTTAGTGAAATTTTGATAAAGTGCACCGTTTTCAAGTTAATTCCATTTTTAGGTGACTTTTTTTTTGAAAATAGTCGCAGTTTTTAATTTTTTCAAATTAGTGCACATGTTTGCCCAATTTTGAAAAAAAATATTTTTGAAAGGCTTCGAAAATTCTCTATATTTTGCTTTTTTGAACTTTGTTGATATGACCCTTAGTTCCTGAGATATTGCCATGTAAAGGTTTAAAAACAGGAAGGTTGATGTTTTCTAAGTATCACCCAAACAACCCATGATTTTCTAATGTCGATATCTCAGCAACTAATAATCCGATTTACAATGTTAAAATATGAAACATTCGTAAATTTTCCGATCTTTTCGAAAAAAATATTTTATTTTAAACCTAGACTAACATTTTAAAAGGGCGTAATATTGAATGTTTGTCCATTTTGAAATGTTAGTCTTGATTTAAATTTTTCGAGCAATTCCAGCTCAAATCAGGATTTTTTCTGGTACTTTTGTACCCGACCCACTCCGATTTCAATGAAACTTTGTAGACATGTTATCCTAGGCCTATATAAGCCATTTTTGTGCATATGGAGCAAATAGTACTCGAGAATAACATTTGAGAAGGGCGTAAGGTATTTAAATATTTTAGTATTTTGCAATTTAAAAATTACTGTATCTCGAAGCCGTTGCGTCGTATCAAAAAGTGGTCAAAGACAAACTTGTAGGAAATTGGATGGGCTTTCTGAAAAAAATACACGCCACATCCATGAGATTTTTAAGTCTAAAACTTAAATTTGAAGGTGATGTCACGATTTTTTTTCGTTCAAAATTTTTGAGGAAATAACCTAAAATGTTACCAAAAGACTGACGAAAAATGCAGGATGGTATGTCTCTCCTAAAAAAATACAAAAATCATTTACTAAAACTGTTTTTTTTTTTTGAAAAGTGGTCTAAACGTCAAATTTTTTAAAAACCGAAAGTGGGAATCGATTCCCCAGATAATTTTACATAAAAGTCTACATATTGACCATTGTCCTATGTCCAATCCTTGGGAAGATACAGCGGTTTTAAAAATAAAAATCTTGAAAAAACGGGATTTTTGGTGGTTTTTGGCATTTTCTATAAGACAGACTTGGTTTTTCAGTCTCGTAAATATTTTTACCGGAAAGCTCGTCCAATTTCCCATAAGTTTGCCTTTGACAGCTTTTTGATTTATATCGTTTTTATATTTACGTAATCAAATTTACTATCCTGGTTTCTACCACACTGAAAAAAATATTCTATTTTCAGTTATAAGCGATGTAATTAAGCTTATATCTGTAAGCCTTTACATCCAATTGAAATGCTGTCAAAGGCAAACTTATGGGAAAGTGGACGAGCCTTCCGTTAAAAATATTTACGAGACTGAAAAACCAAGTCTGTCATATAGAAATTGTCAAAAACCACCAAAAATCCCGTTTTTTCAACATTTTTATTTTTAAAACCGCTGTATCTTCCCAAGGATTGGACATAGGACAATGGTCAATACGGAGACTTTTATGTAAAATTGTCTGGAGAATCGATTCCCACTACCGGTTTTTAAAAATTTTGACGTTTAGACCTCTTTAAAAAAAAAAAACAGTTTTAGTAAATGATTTTTGTATTTTTTAGGAGAGACATACCATCCTGCATTTTTCGTCAGTCTTTTGATAACATCTTAGGGTATTTCCTCAAAAATTTTGAGCGAAAAAAAATCGTGACATCACCTTCAAATTTAACTTTTAAACTTAAAAACTGAAAAATTACATAAAAGTGGCGTGTATTTTTGTTTTAGTGTATTTTTATCAGAAAGCCCGTCCAATTTCCTACAAGTTTGTCTTTGACCACTTTTTGATACGATGCAACGGCTTCGAGATACAGTAATTTTTAAATTGCAAAATACTAAAATATTTAAATACCTTACGCCCTTCTCAAATGTTATTCTCGAGTACTATTTGCTCCATATGCACAAAAATGGCTTATATAGGCCTAGGATAACATGTCTACAAAGTTTCATTGAAATCGGAGAGGGTCGGGTACAAAAGTATCAGAAAAATTCCTGATTTGAGCTGGAATTGCACTTTGAAAAAATTGTGTTCGAAAAGATCGGAAAATTTCACAAATGTTTTCATATTTTAACATTGTAAATTGGACCATTAGTTGCTGAGATATCGACGGTAGAAAATGGTGGGTTGTTTTTGTGAGACTTAGAAAACATCAACTTTCCTGTTTTTAAATCTTTACATGGCAATATCTCAGGAACTAAGGGTCGTATCAACAAAGTTCAAAAAAGCAAAACATAGAGAATTTTCTCAGCTCTTCAAAATTTTTTTTTCAAAATTGGGCAAACATGTGCACTAATTTTAAAAAATGAAAAAGTGCGACCATTTTCAAAAAAGTTACCTAAAAATGGCCTTAACTTGAAAACGGTGCACTTTATCAAAATTTCACTAAAGTACTTTTTGATTGCAAATTTGATTTTACATCAAAAAGTGAATCTGAAAAATTTTTGCGACTTATAACTCTTAAGTGCTTAGTATTTTTGATAGGGTTGTCAATAATTTGGGTTCGTAGGAAAGGTCTCCTGATTACCCATTAGGGTGACAATAAAAAAAACGACGCAATCGATTCCTTAGGCAATAATAAATATCTGTGCCAATTTTGAGCCAATTCTGTTAAGGTTTAAGGGTCGCTTTTTTATCGTTGAAGTTTATATGGAGAAAATCGCGGATGGCGCGGGTCTTGCCCAAAATTGTCCAAGTGTGAGATTCCTGTAGGAAATTTAATTTCCTATAATTTTGTCGAAGAGTGCAAGAAGATCCGAGCTAGGGGGTATCTCTTCAGGGTTTTTTTAATCAATTTTTCTTGTCATCCTTATGCTTAACCAACAGCCTATCCCATCAGTACATAAGATTGAACATCTGACAACCCTATTAGGAGTATATTAGTCTGAGGAAGGCACAAACCACCTCAAGGTGGATTAAGTACTTCAAAGTTCCAGAATTTGAAAACCGTAGTTTTTGCTTTTTTTTAAATATTTTTTTATTTTTCAATTCATAAAAACGAAAAGAATGCGCAACATTTCTTACCTGCGTTCCCTAATCTCCGTACTTAGCTTATAGATTTTTGAATGCAAAGAATAAACAAATATAATGATGGGCTCAAACATTGGACATTTAACAAGTTTTTTTTTTTTGCTCATCACTCATCCAACAGGCCATGCTCGAGGACGACGCCGACGAGGTCGTGCTGGAGACGGAAATCACGAACCGGCCCGCCCTGCGGCTGTACGAGAACCTGGGCTTCGTGCGGGACAAGCGGCTCTTCCACTACTATCTGAACGGGGTGGACGCGCTGCGGCTCAAGCTCTGGTTCCGATGAATGCGGTCAACAGTGAGGCCACTTCTTGTACTACTCGTAACCCGTATCAACAACTCAATGTACTGCTGCTAGTTTAAACCGCGTGTGGTTCCAGGATTCTTCGGAACGCAAAAGGGCAATTTCATGATAGAGTCGTGACGTTATCTCGATGAAGCTGGATAGCAAATCGAATCGAGGGTCAACACACACACACACGCACGCGATGTGGAATAAAGCAAAACCAAGGTTCATAATTTATGTAGATGTACTTCGTTTTCTTCTTATTTTCTTTGTAGCGGCTGATATTTGTGTCTACCAGACAAGAAGACGAAATCATGTAACAAATTGTACTAGACTTATTCAAACTAACAAATTCATGCGTGGCGGAAAAGGGAACCGGAAGCTTAAAATCAGCAACTATTATTTATATTTCACAACAACAACAAAAACCTATATCAAAACAAGCGACATTTGCCACGAGAAACTTGATTTTACACTAGATTAGAAAACAAGAAAAAAAAGAAACAACTCAAAAAACCATTTTGTGGTACGAATGTTACCAAATCACTCCCTGGTTTGTGAGGCTTTTAGCGTTCAGTAAAAGAAGTAAAGCAAAACATTTCAAATTGATGGTTCCTTATTTTAACGGCCAGACTCCAGTTCTCTTTAGTTGGAAGATTTGTAAAAGGGTCAGTGTCCCGACACTTTTGTTTGTTTGTACCGAATAAAAAAAAAATGATGGGGAACGAGCTGAAGTTCTTGTACTAAAAAAATTGCCGAGTAATTATTTGGGTTTCTTATTGATTTAAGGATGACACTGGGACTTGGAAGGTTCGTCGAAGAGAAATTTGAATTCAGGTAAGTTCGATATAAGTTCAAACCGCTTAAAACCGACGGAACAGCGCTGACAGTGGACGGTGAACAATTCTCCATTTGCATTCCAAAAAAATAAAAAAAAGTATAAAAATTGAAATTATGAGCCATGTTTTCACATTTGAATGAAAAAAGCGTTTTAAAATGCATTATACACCTGTCCAATTGTTTTGCAATCATTGGTACCGAAATATCGATGAATCGACGAAAATTGTATTTTTTGAATTTCATAAAAATTCAAAACATTTTTAAACGAGCTCAAACATGCTAAATATGATTATCAATGCAGGAAAATGCATTTAAATTGTTTTCAGTTGATTTGCCTTCTAATTTCATTGAAATTTTGAAGTTTTTTGAAAAAACTTAAATTCTTAAATTCTTAAATTCTTAAATTCTTAAATTCTTAAATTCTTAAATTCTTAAATTCTTAAATTCTTAAATTCTTAAATTCTTAAATTCTTAAATTCTTAAATTCTTAAATTCTTAAATTCTTAAATTCTTAAATTCTTAAATTCTTAAATTCTTAAATTCTTAAATTCTTAAATTCTTAAATTCTTAAATTCTTAAATTCTTAAATTCTTAAATTCTTAAATTCTTAAATTCTTAAATTCTTAAATTCTTAAATTCTTAAACTTGAAATATATTTTTTAAAATTTTAGTTTACAAATTTCCGCCGATTTTTTTTAAAATTAAAATTGTTTTAATGTTTAAGTGTTTTAAGCTTTTACATTTTTAAGTTCTATCAATCCAATCTGAAGTTAAAAATTTTTCATTTTGCGATTTTTAAATTCTTGAACTTTAATTTTATGAAGTTTTGTATTTATATTTTTTTAAATTTTATCAAAGTTAAATCGACGACAACAAATAAAAAATTATTTCAACAATAAATCGTTGAGTTAAAACAACAATAAAATTTGAGCATGAGCATGGTTAACTGCTAATAGCTAATCCGTTATTGACAGATCAGCTGAATCAAAAATGATCAGTGGGAGCCAACCATCCGTTCACTGTTTAACCTCTGAAGATCCCTACTTTATTAGTCAATACCGGCGCCCTCCCAAGAAGCCTGCAGGTCAACGAAAGGGAGGAATGTTAGTCCGATAGTTGAAGTTGCAGACTCATCAAGCACATAGTTTTTCGCTATATACTTGTTGATACCGCTTGAGACCGTTGAATCCACAGCATCTCCTTCAAGCATCACGTGATTAATTTTTTTTTTTTGGGTTAGTAGGATAAGGTATTGGCTTTTCGATGCCTCCCGAGCTACGACGCTATGGGGAGGACTTTCATAACAGACCCGTCGGCGAGCCTTCCGAGCAACGATGCTGTGGAAAGGTCACTCACACACAGTTATTTTGCTTCACTTTTATCTCGACGATCCAAAATGTCAGCGCGTCTTTCGATCATTATATAGAAATGGCTTTTTCACCGTAAAAAAAACCTTATTCTAAAAATGTATACACAATTTACCCGACGCCGTGCCTTCCGATCAGCGTTGATATTGAAAGGGCTGTGAAAATAACAAAACATTTAATTAAGATTACACAAGCACAGAAAACACAAATTACTCAACGATAATGACGCTCAAGACACAAATAATTCAGTACGGCAAGCGCCTCGTCGCAGCACACAATTCACGACAAAAAAGCGAAACAAAAGGCACACAAAAAAGTCTCTTTTCACTCCGAATATTTTTTTCGACCACGCGCTCCCTTTGCCAATTATGCCCTCTGATCACGATCACGAATATGTATATTCATTAGCACAATGCGCCCCCCCCCCCTTTCACCGCATGCATCAGTTAAAATAACAACAACAAAATGTGTTGATTCAAACGGGGATTTTGTTATTTTTTTTTTACTATAAAATCTGTAATTTTACCAAAGAACGATTTATAGTTAATTTACAATCGATTTTAGGAGTAATTTAAATGTTTTAATTTCAACCTATTTCATGAGCATGATCTTTCGGGTAATTTTTGAAGGGTGTTAGTCTGAAAATTGAAATAAAATTTGTACTGGACAAAAAATAAGTAAATTAACCCTCTTTCCCAAATGCATTTATCTTGTTTAGTTTTTGTTTGTTTCTGATAGTATTTGACTTATTCTACCACCACCCATCATTTCCTTCTGCCTTTCTAGTTTAGTGTTTTAACAGTCTGTTTTTACATATTTTGCTTGTGTCTCACACTTTCTACTACAGAATGATAAATACAACTATCATTGAAATATAAAAAAAAAATCGCTGAGGCATAGTTTGGGACATTACAAAAACTACTGCATTATTTTATTATTATTTTCACATTAAATATAAGACATGTTCGAGAAAAACACAGGCAAAGTAAACCCCGGAAAAAATCATATTCAAAAAAAAAAAAATGGTAAAGTCACAGAAAACAAGTCAAACTTCCAACACCAAAACTTTCTTAAATTTTAAGAATCTTCTTCTTTCCAATACTTTTTAAAGATAAATAATTGGTTCACGGTGAAAAAATGATTTTTGACGAATTTTTAGATTGAATCCCGCCTACAGGCAGGGGTTAGGTTGTAGAGCAGGGGTGCTCAAAGTTTTTGGAGGCCGGGCCAAATTTGAAGCTCAAATGAGGTTGCGGGCCAAATTTACAAAAAAAGGTTATTTAAAAAAAATTAATTACGTTATTTTGATTTAAAAGATTAAATTTTAGTTATTTAAAAAAATGTCAATTCAAAATAATAGACAATACAAACTAACGGTTTCCTATCGGTATTGTTGATTTTATTGTTTTAGGTAGGCAAGGCAATTTAAAAAAAGTTTTTAGCTGAATGTACTTGTGTTTTCAAAAAAAAAAAAAGTTTTGTTTCGAAAATGGTGACATAGAATGTTGAATAATTTATCTAAAGCCGTAATTTTATTTATAAGTTTAGTGTGGCTTATGAAAAATCGTTGAGAGCCAGAATTGCAACACTTCAATGAAAAAATGTAAGCTTCCGTATGGTTAAACTGCAATCATTATTAAAAAAAAATCGACAAAAAACATTTAACAGAAAAAAAACATATTTCAACGAAAATAAACAAGAAATTATGATATTTTTCATAAACCTAAACATGTCCAAATGATTCTAAATGCAAAGGAATGCATATTTAATTAATTCCAGCTGATTGCACCTAAATTTAGCTTTTTTTTTAATTTTTAAAGTTTTTAGGAAATATATTTTTGCTCCTTGTTTTCGAGCCAATTTATTAAAAATGGAAGAGGGGTGGGTTGATTTTCATCGACGAAAGTATTGAAAAATATTTGCTACAAACTTTATCCTCAGATTTCCACAACTTGTCTGCCTGAATCAGTTGGTAGTCAATCAGATGCGTTATCTAACTGTAATGAGTTCAAATCCTGAAGGAAGTGCAATGTATGTTTCAGAGTCAGTTCATAAAAGGGTGATTATGACTTGCAAATTAATAAAGAAAACTTATATTTTGGCAAATATTCCAGAATTCTACCAAAGTCAAACTTGATCTTTTTTTTTATATATTTCTAAAAATGTTTGATAGAAGTTTTGACAATATTTACTAGTTTCACTCACATTGAAACCTGTGAAATTGTTTTAATTATTAAATATTATGAAAATTTTTTTGTATCCTAAAGTGGGGATCAAAATATTAAAAAATCATAGGGTATTTTAACCATTAGTGGACCCCCTAGTAGAGCCGAAGCACATTTTTCACAAATTTTCAATATTTTAAGCACTTTTTCATAACCCTTTGTACAAAACAATGAAAACTGAAGTCTTTCGAACAGTTTTGACTATTTGTTTCATCAGTTATTTGTTTTTGAGCAGAAAAATAGCCAATTGAAAAAAAAGTTTTTTTTGCCTGTTGTGGACCCCCTTTTCCTATAGTGGACCCGGGTCCATAATCCGATTGTGGACCCGGGTCCACTATAGGCAAACTGTTATTTTTATACCAAATTTAACCGATATTTGATGTTTTGATGCATGGTGTAGGTCTAATGATAGATATAATGAATAAAAGATGGATTTTGCTCACTTTTCATCATAAACAAATATTTTTTGTTAACAAATTTGGCTTTAAACAACAAAAAACCAAACAGACATTTAAACACATTTATTTCCGAAAAAGATCAGAGAAAACGTCTCAAAAACCACTGTAAACATAAAAATAATTTAAAAAAAGTAATCTTGATGCAAATTTTTCCATATTAATTACATAAATGGTTGACCGATACTAAACAATAGAATTGTTTACAGTTGCTGATAAAAACACGCATGTTTATTGGAAAAAGAATGTTTTGTTGTTGATTTATTATTATAAAATATCATTTCAAACTGCAATTATGGTGCTTCAGTTAAGTACAATTAACTATAGTTTTGATTAATTATAAATTCTTACGGCATCAGCATTATTCGTACTTTTAACATGAAAACAGCTATATTTATACTCATAATTGAAAAAATATGCGTTTAGGTTGATAACAACAAGCATTTATTGTATGTTTTAGAGAAACTTTTGCTTGAATACACAGTTTTCATAATTTTTGAAGGTTTAATTAACAGGGGTCCACTTTTGGAAAAGTTTGGATTTTCGTTGTCCTATATTGGACCCCCATAATTTTTGCTAGAAAATTGCATTTCTTCGCTTTATTTTAGTAAATATCCTTAAACTTTTATTACTTCGAGTTGCTGAAGTTAAATAATCAGTCAAAAAATGATTGGATGGTTAATTCAATCATAAAATATAAATGCAGTTATGTTGTGAAAATGCTAGTGGCCATGGCTGATTTCAGATGTCGAACTCAAAACACTTATTTTGGTGAAAAGGACAATTCAATGTCAGTCATCATTGTTCTAAATAATGCTGAACATGCCAAATAAAAGATTTGTAGACAACAACACGCTTGAAATTGTGATTTTATTGAATTTTCCATTAAAAACCCTTCAGAGGGTCCACTATAGGAAAGGGGTCCACTAATGGATAACGTACCCTAAACTTTTTTTATTAACAAAAAATAAAAAAAGATTAGCGCATATAGCCGAGCTTCCGTGGCCGTGAGGTTATGGGTTTCGCCTTGTAAGCGGAAGGTGATGGGTTCGATTCCTGTCTGGCTCGGCAAAGTCAGATCCCTTCAAAGAGTAATTCTACTCACTGGGAATACTGACCGGTAGGGGATGGGTTTCGACTAGCGGCGTGCTGGGTTTCCAATCCAGAGGTCGTGAGTTCGATTCTCGTACCGGGATGATGAAGTTTTTTAAATATAAACCTTAACTTTGAAAAAGTAAAAAATAACTTTACAAGTGGTCAACGGGCCATTTTACATGATCATTCAAAATGGGCCCGCGGGCCATAAAATATCGCCGCGCGGGCCACGTTTGGCCCGCGGGCCATACTTTGGTCACCCCTGTTGTAGAGGGCTCAAATAATAATATTTTAATAACATAAAAACTACAAGCTTTTGTTTCCTGACTGTCAAAACATTTGAAAAAAAAAAAAATGAACACCCTGCTGCAATGCTGTAACTTAACCCCACATGTATCGTCAAATGACAGCTCTCTTCTTCTCCTTTGATGCGCAAAGAACCGTCGCAACTCACTGTCGCAGTTGAAAAGCAAAACACCATTTTAAGTGATTCGCAATATTTAAGATTTTAAAACTCCGCAACACGAGCCCACCAGCATGGACTACGACGCTGACGGCGACGCCGAGCAGGACCAGGAAGTGTCCAATGAAACCGTCGGGCCGGCGAATGGCTCCGTCCGGTGTTTCTTCCGGGTGTTTAAGCGAAAGTACGGCTCCCAACAGATGACCGCCGACGAACGGTTCGGCGTGTGGCTTGTCCGTGCCCACAGCATCGACGAGTTTCGCACCAGTCTGTGGGAGCTGGTGCGGCCCCACGTGAAGCGGGCCATCGAGGTGGTGCAGCCGGGGGATGGGGGCAGAATTGGGTACGCGTTCCGTTGGGGCGGACCGGCCGACCCGAGCGAGGAAGATGCGCCACAATTTGTCACGTTTTGCGAGAAGAAGAATAAGAAGGTTTGGCGGATATTCGTGGTTTAACGGTTTATTAAATTTTAGTTAATTTTATGTAGGTCTACACGTGGAACCACATCACCAGCACACACACGCTGAAGCGGTGGCAGGATCATGAGATCATCCTAGTCATTCACGAGTACTCAACGGCACTTAAAACCAAAGCCGTCTATCAGATCGCGCTGAATACCTTTCTTGCGGCGGGTCTGAAGGCGGTGGCGAAGGCCAGCAGCAAACCCGTAGCGAAGAAACCTGCCGCGGTCAAAAGGCCGGTGCTTCCGCCGGCCGCCGACGGGTACAGCTTCCGGGATGAGGTTCGAGCGATGCGAGAGACGTTCTCCCAGATGCGAAGTCTCATGAACATCCTGGACAGCCGGCTCTCGCTGCTGGAGCAAAAGTGTGACGAAGCGACGATTGTCCCGGTCAAAATGGACACAACTGAGGAAGCTGTCGAGGATCCGCTGGTGAATTTTAGTCTCAAGGTGGAAATGCTCGACTGTGATGAAGACGAGCAAGACGACTAGTCAGAATAGTCTCTTAGATATTAGAATACTTTATTGACCTGAACTGTAACGTTACTTTTGAATAAATCTTAAAAAACTAAAATCGAACCGCGGTTTGGGACAGCTCTCAACGCTGCCGACACTCCCGGCATACGCGGCCACCACGTCGGGCAGCTCGCTGCAGACGCTTCCTCCGCCGCGAACCTTCTGATGTTCCTGCCGATTAATGTCGCCAACGCAGATAAAACGTCGTTCCGAATCGCCCGACACGGCCCACTTGGAGTGATCCTGCAGCGTTTCAAAGCGAAACTGTTGTCCAATGGTGACGCCCTCGATGTTCAGGACGGTCCACTTTGGCTTGGAACAATCGCTGGGCAGATTTCCGGTCCCGTGTTGCCACGATTCCACGAGCAGGTTCGACTGCAGCGACGGAGCAATCAAGTCGGCGTACAGTTCCTTCTTGAAGTAGCGATTCTTGGCAAACGAGTTGAACGTCACCCCAGCTCGGGATCGCAACTGCAGAACCTTCCAGTGGGGTGGTTTCGAGTCCGTCTTCATCCGGGTTGCCTCCACCAGCTTGGGAAAGCGCTCGCGCAGCTCGTCCGGAACGTGGTACGAGTACACGTGCGGTTCGTTCAGCACCAATTGACCCCCAATTGCATCCATTTGGTCCGCTCCGAAGCTTACGCACAGAAAGCTCTGACCGTACATCCGACCCGTGTTCGGATAGTGATACTCCTGACCCAGCTCCGGCGGATACTTTGGCACCGAGTGGATCAACCAGAACCCACTGGTCCCATCGGTAGCCACCACTCCCTTCGTGTGACCTCGCAGCCCGTCGGTTTTGCCCTCCGGAGGTTCATCGTTGTACAGCACCGCCAGCAAATTCTTTGCACCCAGCACCGGTCCCACCGTACGGCCCGGAATACTCTCGCTTTCGTTCACGTTCCGTGCGGACAGCTGCCAACCAGCGGAAGGCTGACCCGCGGTCACAAAGGTATAGTGAAGGCCAGCGGTCTCCGATCGACCCGCCGCCACCTTTTCCGGCAGTTTGTACAGATAGTACCAGTCGACCAAGTTGCCATTCTCGTCGCGGCAGCCCAATTCCGTGGAACCGGTTTGGTGGAGCCATATCGAGAGATGCAGCAGTGCTAAAAGTGCAACGCGCATGATTTTAACACTTATGTCTTTTAAAAAACTAGCACAAACTTTTAGAAAATAAAGATTGAACCATGAGAAAAAGGACAATAGTCAAGCGATATGTATGTAGTATAAATCTAACAATAAGGTGAGAGGCGAAATTGCGCGCGATTTGCACTGATCAAAGGATGAGAGAAAACTGATCACAGAAAAAAACGGGTGAGATGAGATGAGAGAGACCTGTGAGAAGTATTCACATTGCTTGCGAGACAAATGTAAGGGTAAAACAAGGCATCTAATTTTAATTTAACTTTACGCATGTTCAAGTAAGTTATGACAAATAATATTACGTTAAGCCTCTCAATGGCATCATTCCCGGTCGGCCATTTGGCGGCCATGTTTGTTTTCGAAAAGAGGTGCAGGTGGTTATGTTCTACATGACCAATATGACAAAGAACATTGTAGAAAACTCCTAAAAAATGTTCTATTTTTATTTTTTTTTAAATTGTTTCCTGTTTATTTAATCCTAAATAATTCATTCTAATTAAATATTTTCAATCATTGGCACCTCAATCGGAAAATGTCCCTCCGGGAGAACCTCCCAGAGGAAAACGGCCACTCCAGGTTGTGGTCACCACTATCAAAATGGTAATTTTCATGTCCAGTATCAAAAACCTTGAATTTTGATACCCATATTTCCCAAAATCGTATGGTTCGATAAATGTAGCCTCGGGAGATTGTTCCCCAGGGCACTGGCCACTCCAGGCTGTGGCCAATATCCTACCAATTTGGTCTCCTTACCAATTTGGTGCTAGTTTATATAGTTCGCACAAAAGGTGGCAACCATGGTGCAACATTATCGCATGACAGTTCCAAGAAAGTAGGAGACGAGTCAAAATTTTTCTGTGCTAAACAAAGAAAAAAAAACCTTTTTTTAAATCTAAAAGAAGTAAAAAATACAAATTATTAATAATCTAGGTGTGGATATCTAATCTAAAAAATGCTCCATGGGCATCTGATTTTTATTTAAAATTTAAAAAATTATAGAATTTTCAATATAGTTTTGTTTAATGCTTGAACAATTTAATTTTCAAATTTTGTAAGTTTAAGAATAAAACTAATCTAAAAGTTTAAGAAATTAAAAATGTAATAAATAAACAATTTAATAATTTCAGAAATTAGAATTTCATAATATCAAAGAATTTGAGAATTCAATGAAAAAACAACTAAATTACTACGGAATTAAATAACTTAAGAACTAATGAATTTGATAATTAAAGAAGATAAGAAAATAAGAAAATAAGAAGGTAAGAAGATAAGAAGATAAGAAGATAAGAAGATAAGAAGATAAGAAGATAAGATGATAAGAAGATAAGAAGATAAGAAGATAAGAAGATAAGAAGATAAGAAGATAAGAAGATAAGAAGATAAGAAGATAAGAAGATAAGAAGATAAGAAGATAAGAAGATAAGAAGATAAGAAGATAAGAAGATAAGAAGATAAGAAGATAAGAAGATAAGAAGATAAGAAGATAAGAAGATAAGAAGATAAGAAGATAAGAAGATAAGAAGATAAGAAGATAAGAAGATAAGAAGATAAGAAGATAAGAAGATAAGAAGATAAGAAGATAAGAAGATAAGAAGATAAGAAGATAAGAAGATAAGAAGATAAGAAGATAAGAAGGTAAGAAGATAAGAAGATAAGAAGATAAGAAGATAAGAAGATAAGAAGATAAGAAGATAAGAAGATAAGAAGATAAGAAGATAAGAAGATAAGAAGATAAGAAGATAAGAAGATAAGAAGATAAGAAGATAAGAAGATAAGAAGATAAGAAGATAAAAAGATAAGAAATTCAGAATTTAGGGAAGATTAAAAAAAATAATAATTTAAGAATTTTACAACTCTAGAGTAAATTTTCAACACAATCTTTGAGGAATGGGTGGCTTACATAGGAGCAATTCTCTACAAAATCGGTCTTTTTAATTTAGAATTTCATACAAAAACGATGTAAGAAAATTCCAAAATCTGTATCTTTTAAAGGAATTTTTTGATCGATTTGGTGTCTTAGGCAAAGTTGTAGGTATGGATATGAACTACACTACATGTAACTTTTTGTCACTAAAACTTGATTTGCAAAAAACACTATTTTTATTTTTTGATATGTTTTAGAGGACATCAAATGCCAACTTTTCAGAAATTTCCAGGTTGTGCAAAAAATCTTTGAGGGAGTTATGAATTTTTGAATCAATACTGATTTTTTTTTTTCAAAAAATTGAAATATTGGTCGCAAAAATTTTTCAACTTCATTTTTCGATGTAAAATCAAATTTGCAATCAAAAAGTACTTTAGTGAAATTTTGATAAAGTGCACATTCTACACATTTTTGAAAATAGTCACACTTTTTCATTTTTTAAAATTAGTGCAGCACATGTTTGCCCACTTTTGAAAAAAATATATTTGAAAAGCTGAGATATTCAACATTACGCCCTTTTAAAATGTTAGTCTTGGTTTAAAAAATTAAATTATTTTTTTTCGAAAGGATCGCAAAATTTCACGAATGTTTCATATTTTAACATAGTAAATTGGACCATTAATTGCTGAGATATCGACGTTAGAAAATGGTGGTAATCCTTGGGTGAGACTTGGAAAACACAAATTTTCATGTTTTTAAACATTTGCATGGCAATATCTCAGCAACTAAGGGTCGTATCAACAAAGTTCAGAAATGCAAAATATAGAGAATTTTCTCAGCTTTTCAAAAATATTTTTTTTCAAAAATGGGCAAACATGTGCACTTATTTAAAAAAATGAAAAGTGCGACTATTTTCAAAAAAGTTACCTAAAAATGGCCTTAACTTGAAAACGGTGCACTTTATCAAAATTTCACTAAAGTACTTTTTGATTGCAAATTTGATTTTACGTCGAAAAATAAAGTTGAAAAAAATTTGCTACCAATATTTCGATTTTTTGAAAAAATCTGCATTGGAAATTTCTGAAAAGTTGGAATTTGATGTCCTCTAAAACATATAAAAAAAATAGAAATAGTGTTTTTTTTGCAAATCAAGTTTTAGTGACAAAAAGTTAAATAAAAAATCACCAAAATGTTTTTACCGTGTATAATTTTTTCCAGTGTAGTCCGTATCCATACCTACAACTTTTCTGAAGACACCAACTCGATCAAAAAATTCCATCGAAAGATACAGATTTTTGAATTTTCATACATCATTTTTGTATGGACAGCTGCCAAATTTGCATGGAAAATTATATGGACAAACTAATGATGCAAAATGGCTTCTTTGGGCATACCGAAGGCACCAACAAAGTTTCAGTCGGATTAAAAAATACAAAAAAAATCGAATGACCGAAATCTGAGAGAACTGCTCATAGATACTATCCAGGTTTTTAAGCGAAAATGACGTTCGAAAGTTGAACGCCCGAAATGTCAAAATCACGCAGTTGTACCAACATTACGAAAAAAGTGTGCCATGGCATGACAGCCACATTTTTTTTCTAATGTTGGTGCTACTGCGCGATTTTGACATTTCGGGCGTTCAACTTTCGAACGTCATTTTCGCTTAAAAACCTGGATAGTATCTATGAGCAGTTCTCTTCGATTTTTTTTTTGCATTTCGGACGTTCACCATTCGAACGCCATCTTCGCTTAAAAACCTCGATAGATAGGATCTTTTGAACCTTCTTTTTTGAAAAGAAGAAGAATGAAAGAATTGAAAAATTCAAGTATTTAGGAAATTTGAAAGTTGGGAAGATCAAAATTTCAAGAATTTAGAACTGTTTGAATTTTAAAATTTATTTTTTGCTTGCGCAAATTAGATAAGTAGGGGAAATTCTCGTATGTTTGGCAGGTTAAGCACTCGCTCCTAACTCCATCCAATTTGCTGATTTTCACTATTTAAACAACTAATTTTGCAAAACTTTTGATAGAAACTTGCTTGCTCACTTCTTATTGAGCTATTTATCACTCGATTTCAGTTGAAAACGATTTTAATGAGCTGTAATTGAATGTCAAAGTCCTGACCTGCCAACATTAGAGGCACGCTGGAATTGGATGCTGACTCGAGAAATAGTTTTTAATAATTCTGGCTTGTCAAAAATAGGTTAAATTATGCTCAGCTGTAAAATCCCAATAAAAAAGTTTTTAATTTCACACACAATTGTGCATCACTATATTTTGTCTCATTCAATTTTACATGCATTCTTAATTCTAGTAGTACGGTGCCTAATGTTAATCCTTTGGGCTTATTTTTTCACGCCAATTTCCCTCCAAGTTCATAAATATTGCTAGGTTCTTACGTAGATAGCATTTTTACAGTAACTGTGATGAATGAGTGCGCGCGTTCACCTTCCTAGTGCAATAGCTTTGTTTGCCCTCATCTTTGCTTGTAAATAACTTTTAAAAATCAATGTTTGAAAATGCAAGTACAACACCGTTAACACTAAAATACCTTAAGATCAGCCTAATTCTCATACAATAATTTCCATGCATTTTAGTCCCTCTTATCCGGCCGCGACACGAACCGGTCCTTCAAGCCGTGCAGGATGCTGCCCGGTATTCGCTGGTGCTTGTTGATCAATCTTTCGACAGCGTACGCGACCCGCTCCTGCAGCTGCTCGGGCGTGAGCGTCGGATCGTACGGGATGGGCTCCCCCAGGTGGGTTCGGAACTTGACGGGGAAGCCTCCGTACACGGGCCGGACGGGAAAGCGGACCGCGTTGTACAGCCGGATGAACAGCGACTGGGCAAAGCCGACCGAGCGGAAGCCTTCGCGCAGGTTTTCCGTGAACATTGGAATGATGGGGGCTTTGGATTCGATGGCCACCTTGGCGAAGCCGATTCGACGGCGCCACAGGAGTTCGTAGTTGTTGTCGCCGAACTGGGCCTCGTAGACACCGCCGGGGGCGATCGACAGGAGGTTGCCTTCCTTGAGGACGCTGGAGCAGGACTGGATCGAGCCGGGGCTGACCTTCATGATGCGGCCCATCAGGTTCCAGCCGGGCAGCTTCTCCAGGAAGCGGTCTCCGACGGTGTAGATGAGGCGGGATCGTTTCAGGTAGATCCGCGCGACTAGGTAGTACATGTCTATGGGGATTGCTCCGTGGTAGTAGATGATAAGAGCTGGGCCGGTTTCGGGGAGGTTCTCCAGCCCGCACACCTCGTACCCGTGGAAGATCCACCCGTGGGCGTCCCACAGCACCGAAAGAATCGTCCGGGCCACATCCCACCCGTTGAAGTCGCCGTCGTTGTACACCTGAAGGATGAAACGGCTGGAAGAAGCGATCGTATGAATCAGCTCAATCGAATGTGTCTTTACTACGACTTACCGATGTAGCTTAAATACGTAGCAAATTGATATGCTAAAGTAAATCAGCAACACAAAGAGGGACGGCAGGATAAAGGTAAGCAGCAACGGGGTCAGCAATCGGTACAACCAAATCGAATAGTCCAAGTCGACGTACTGACCTGTGTGTGAATAATAAACGCAAACTGAATTAAAACTGTTTCTTTCTGCTAAAATTGAACCCCGTTCGTCATCTCTCACTCTCTTTATACTTGCCTATGTAGCTAAAGATCGTCGAGTTCTTGACAGCTTCATTGTTCAGCGTAATAAGCTCCTCTGCGACTGTGCCCATTGTTGTACCCGCTAGCAGCATCACGTCATGAACTCGACTTAATTCTGTAACAACTTTTCAAAAGGGCGAATCCCTCAGATGTAAACAAACTGAGTTTTTGTCAGAATCATATAAAGCGAACAAAACTGATTCTAAAACACCCTCCATCATCTCAAAATTCCGAAAATACGTAGTTTTACAAGCAAAAAACAAAAGGGCTAATCAACGACATCAATCAAAACAAACCAAATTGAGTTTTCGCCCTTGTGTTTTCACCCAATCACGAGGGGCGAATGTTGTGTTTTCTGCAAGTTCCGACGTATATTTAGAAACACTAAATTTTCATTATAATTTAGTGAATTTTAACCTGACAATCCTCAAAATGGATCAAAATGTATGTTTCTGATGTCTCTGAACACAATTCCACTACAAACACAGATTTGTATGATCCTAAATACATAACTTATTAATTTCAAGTATTGTAGTATCGGATCTGATCTGGTTTCACAATCTAAATATGAAGGTCCATGATTTACCGGTTCTTGGAACATCCGGGGATTCTGGGTCGAGCAGTTGCAGGACAAAAAGTTAGTTTAGGAGGAATGCCGTACAAAATCATCGCCTCCGTATCCATTGAAGCTATGCAAAGATTGAGAAGGCAGGATGGTGTCGCGGGGTGGCGTAGTCGTCAGGTGCCATGTCTCCCACTTCCGGCGGGGACACCCCAAGGAACGTCATTTCAATATAGACCACATCGTCAAACCAACTTGCTACTTACGGTGTATCCTGGCTCAACGAGTCTTGGCCTGAATCGGACTCCTTATGAAGGTTTTCTAGACCAATTTTTTATCACTGAGGTTGCAAATATCACTGTATTATCACTGACTTTAATGTTTCACAATGATAAAATAGTTGTTTCACCACTTTTTTCTTTTAAAAACCCAAAAAATGAACAAAAAACAAAAGGGCGAATCTGTTGTTTACTTCTGTTTTGTGGCGTAACCTGACGGGCTAATCCATTGTTTTGGTTGAGTGGGTGGCGAATACGGTGGGGCGAAAATGTAGGCACGCTCTTCAAAAAGGCGTAATTTCTTTTTCTCAATTTTTAATAGCAAAAACACCTTAATTAATTTCATATTGCTCTCTATGATGAAATTATTGCTATTTTCTATTACGTTTTGTCAAAATTGATGGTTTTCATGCTTTTTTGTGGAAATAGGAATTGATCGAAATTGCAAAATTTTGAATGTTGATTTTCCCGAAACGGCAGGATCGTAGGTTTCGCCCTTTTGAAATGTTGTTACTGAATTAGTCGTCTATACTGAACGCCCCAGCGAAGTGTCGCGACTTAAGCTCAGCCCCTGCGACAGCACTTTGTTACATGACTAATCGACGCGCGCGCTCTGGAACTTTGTTGTTTGACCCGTGCGTGGCCCTTGGCCGATTTTGCTCCTCTGTCCGGCTGTGTTATTATGTCCGCTGGTCACGTCTCCCCTCCGAAAACAAAAAATCTTAGTGATTAGCGCTGTTAAGCTCCGCGGCTTAAGAACGTCCAAGGCCAAGGACGGCTTTCACTTGACCACCTTCAACAACACTGTCCAAATGTTGGCGTCGTGACCCCGCAATCGATGACGGTGGTTAAACAAACTGTCTTGTTGTTGTCCTCATTCTGGGAGGGGCGGGCCGGCGGGTTCCGGTGGGTGGGCCTAGGGTTTTGAGGTGGGTCTGCCACAGCGACGACTAGTGCGATTGATCCGCGGTCTAATGGTTTCGCGAGACTGCCGACTGACGGCCGTCGATGAGTGCGCGAACTTATTTCGACTCAAGCGTATGTGGGGTAGGGTTGATAGGGCGGTTTTTGACGTAGGCTTAGATGTCGGCACTTTTTTTCAAACACTTCTTTTTCGAAGTCTTGAAAAAGTTGTATGGAAATACGGTGTCGACTGGCGTTGAACCCAGATCATTTGGGACAATAGGCTAACATGCATTTCCAATACTGTCGAAAAACACGATTTAGGGTGCAGAGAAACCAAACACAGGTCATGGCGTTCTTTGGTACAAGGCGTTCGAAGGTTCTTATGGGGAGCGCCCTTTTTGGTTTTAGAACATTTAAATTCCAAGTATCGATAGTCCGAGACAGTCCAATATATTAAAAAAAATCCTACCAATCCAAGTTGGTAATTTGGAAAAGAATCAACTCCACCTGAATCTGATCATCAACACCATGACAACCGTCTATTGCCGGGACAAGGGTAGGGGATTTGGAAGACGGAATTGTTGATGTCCGACTTTTTCAATATGATGAGGGAAAATCTCCACGGTGTTCTCAAGCAAGTTTCGTTTGGAGTTTGACCGTTTTTTGGGAAGGTGAATGGTCTAGGCGAGTGGTAAAGACCGTTTGCATTGTTTTTCAAGTTCGAATTGTTCTGTGTTCTCATTTCTAATGGGAATGCTTTCAATTTTTCTTATCTCTTACTGGATGAATTTTATAAATCGCTATAAATATACCAAAAGTGCAAAAGTGAAAAAGTGCAAAGTCATCGTCTAAAAATAGACGGCGTCCTATCTCACCCATTAAAATGAAGGAGATAAAGTAGGTTTCGATTGAGAAAAAGTGAAAAACGTAAAAATATCGACACCCCCCTATTCACACTTGTATTCTCGTCCGATTCTTGGATTCAACTATATCCATCTAAATCCTCCTCAAGCTACGAATGCTCCACGGTCAAGTAGAAAGCATTTTGCTTGCCAATTCCAAAAGAACGGGGAATCGAACCGCGCCGTGAGCTTCATATTTGTCATTCATTATAATTCAATGAGTCCAGAACTTTCTCGTTGGGACCAGATATGAATCGAACCTCGATCGAACCCATGACCATTCACTTACACAGCGAGCATCGTAACCAGGCGGCCACGACTGCTCTATTCCTAAATATCTGGAAAAAAAATGAATCCTAAATATTTGAAAAGGTCCAATAAACCAAATTTCCAGTTTTTGATTTTTGGGTGTTTTTTGAAACCGCCTTGAGTCAGGGTATTAAAAAACACCCAAAAAGCAAAAACTGAAAATTTGGTTTATTGGGCCCCTTAAAAAAAACTCCAGATATTATGGAATATCCGAAACTAAATAAGTATTGTCTTGAGGAGGTTTTTTTTTATCGAATTACTAAAAAAAACTTCTATAAAATACAAAAAAAAGGTCCAACACTGGCCCACTGACCCCATCTTTATTCATTCGAATTGTCAAAGTAACGAGAGATGGAGAGAGAAAAGTTTACGTGCGCAAAAAATATTCCACAAAACAGAGCGATTTGCCACCCCAACAACAAGCATTCAGCCAGAGAGGTGCAAAAAGAAAGAGAAGATATTTGAGTCGAGAGAGATTCTGATAAAAAGAGTTCAGAGAAAGAGCAACAATAACAGCCAAACAGATGATATCTGTCATGTGACGGACAAATGTCGCAAATGCACGGAAAAGTTTGAAGAATGACTTGAAATTTACAGATTTTTTTTTGCGTAAAATTACAAAATTACTTTGTCAGATTCGCAAATTCGTCAGGAACGGCATTCGAATGAATTCGGTTTCTCTAATTGGAATGACTGTCAGCCGTGAAATGTACGTGACCTCGTGCACAGAAATCGTCGAAAATTGGTTTTAGTTCTTAACATCAGTTTGATAACTGATTTTTATTTTTCTAGTGCTTTTATTTCGAATACGCTTGGATTAGCGAAACTTGGCTTAGCGAATGAGCTCTGAATTCGTCCTAAAACCCTGAAATTTAGTTGAAATTGCTAATTTCATTGTTGTTTGAGAACATCACATTTTATCCAATACTCGCATTTGTAAATAGAGTCAAGAATGGATTATCCGAACCCTCTATTATACGAAGTTTCGATTATCCAGAATTCGATTATCTGAAGGTTTGTATGGAAATTCTCAGATATTTTTGTTTGTAGCGGGCAACAAGCAAACTGTCTAAAAATATTTAATTAATCATTGTGGAACCCCTTCCCAGTCACGACGTTTTAGCAGGATTCGAGCAGAGTTCTTACAGAGCTGGATATTCTTATAGAATTCTAGCAGAAATGATCTACCGTTCTAGCAGGATTCTGACAGAACCAGCTCTGCTAGAATATTTCGTGACTGGATTACAGCGTGGTGCAGACCCATAATGCTATGCAGTGCTATTCGCATGTGTAAATAAAAAACATTTTAATAATTAACAGTTTCGGTATCAATAGTAGCTAAATTTTGCATCAGATTTCACAAGATTAATGTTTTTGGAATCCAACAATAAAGTTCCACAAAATTCCATACCTGACCAATAATGCGCGTATTCCCGAAAAAGACACGCGGCATACCAGCCTCGAAACGACGCGCCGCACTTTCGGCAAATGCGCGCTGTCAAATCCCATACTGTGCGTTTTGTTTTTGTTGATCTTCTTCTTTGAATTGCATGGCATTGTTGCCGGGAATGTTTTTTATTGCACCAAAAGTGCAGAAAATCGCTGGCAACAGTGTCTGCGGCACATTCTGAAATGCCGCGCGGCGTGTACCTTCGAGAGAAACGGACAATACCAGCCTCGAAACGACGCATCGCACTTTCGGCAAATGCGCGCTGTCAAATCCCATACTGTGCGTTTTGTTTTTGTTGATCTTCTTTTTCGAATTGCATGGCATTGTTGCAGGGAATATTTATTATTCCACCAAAAGTGCAGAAAATCGCTGGCAACAGTGTCTGCGGCACATTCTGAAATGCCGCGCGGCGTGTACCTTCGAGAGAAACGGACAATATTTATAACGGAGCACCCGATTCGAGTGGTAGAAATGACAGTTCTCCCATAAGGAATAAATTGTAGAAAAAAAAACTGGTCGAATGGAAGTGCTCCATTTGTAGCATAATTGTCAAAAGAAGTAAAATTTGGATAAATTTCCCAAAATCTAACAAAGCCGATCGCAGTCTTTCACGAATCAGCTCAGAGCGACTAAGTGCAATTGGCCTCTCTGAGTCTAACTATGAGCCATTCAAGTGAGCGATTGGTATAGAAGGGTCTTTGGTTTTCAGCTCACCAATCATTCAGCAGTTGAAAAATCCTTAAAATAGAAAATTGCACTTTTATTAAAAACTTCGTAATTTAAGTCTAAACTTTGTGTAAACTTTCTTCGGAAATAAATCGAATTTTCGCGGCGACTTGCAAACTTATCAACTCTAATTCTGAGTGTAACAAGTTGTGTTGAACGCGAGGATTAACGTCAGTGAAAAATATTTTGTCGCTCTGGCACCAAATCGAAACGAGCGATTTCCACTCTCGCCGCACTTTTTCTCTCCGCCTTTTTTGTCAAGCTTAATAGCATCAGCGCTTGCGTGATGCCGTTGGAGTTTTTGGATGATGATTTTGACCACTTCTGAAGATAAAAATAGTGCATATTTTATTTTGTTTTTAATTAAATAAACAAAAAAAAGTTGGTTCATCCACCGACATAAATTTTCGTCAATTAAAACAATATGGAGGCATCACAACAAAGTTGGCTTACACACTGATCGAGTAATACCAAATTAAGGTTGACAGAAAAAGGCGGAGAGAAAAAGTGCGGCGAGAGTAGAAATCGCTCGACTCGGTTTAGTGCCAGAGCGACAATAACTAAAGAAAACATCATGAGTTCATCCTCCACTCTTTGGTATTTTCGGAAAAGTTTAGGATTTGACCAGAACTCAAATAGAAAAAGTTTTCAATGTGTGAACAATAAGTTACTCAAAATTGAACAAAAAAAAGCACATAAAAAATCATTTCGTCCTAATTACGTAACACGTTGAAAATTAAGTAATTTTTAAACTTTAAATTTAAATTTTTAAATCAAAGTTTTTAGAACGCTGTATCTTTTATTAGAAGCAATTTACCTTTTTTAAATCATTATTTATGCACAAAAAAACGTAATATTTATTTTTGTTTTACTATGATTATTTTTATCTTATTGAATAATTAAATTTTATAAGAGATTTTTACAACCTTTGGTAACCCCTGCTCATAGTCTTTTTCACGTGATTCTCGGCGCTCTCTCACACACACCCTTCATCTCTCTACCTAACGCACGTGTTCGTGACATTTCTCGCGTATCGGCGCAAAAACAAAAACAACCTCCTCAGCACATTGTGGTGAATCTGCGATGGAAGCACTCCGCGAAATAACCCCGTTCCTGCACCGGTCGGCCCGGCTAGACCTAAAAGCTGTGTCTCTTACGCACGTACTGGGACTAACCGGCTCCAAGGATGGCATCCTGTTGCTCGCCCAGTGCGTTGAGTTGTTGGACAATCTAGTTGGGTTGACCGAGGACGAGTCCGAGCCGGTGCGCAAGGATGCCGTGCTGGCACTGGTCAATTTGTCCGCCGAGGAGGAGGCCGCTGAGGCGTTGGTGAAGCAGGTGGGTTGATATGGGACTTCAGGGGATGTTAGAATCTGTGCTAATAGTTGTTTGTTTTTCAGTTGGCTCACAAACTGGTACCTCTGGGTTACGCTGCAATTCTGGACGAAAACTCAAAGTTGTCCGACCCGTGGAGCATGGTCCTGTGCAACATTACACGACCGGAGCAGCTGGTGGAAGCCGTTCTGGAAGAACTGCTCAAGATTGAACATTCCATCGAGAAGTTAACGACCTGTTTTACGCGAATCAGCTACAACAAACAGAAAGGCCACCTCAACTACTTAGGTCCGTTGTTCAGCAATCTGTCGCAGAGCAAACGTGGCCGTGACATCTTCTGTGACCAAACCACGGGACTGCTGTCGCGAATCGTCCCCTTCGTACACCACGAAGCTAGTATCGTCCGCCGAGGAGGTGCCGTCGGAGTGCTCAAAAACGTCTGCTTCGACTCAACCGTTCACGACTGGCTGCTGAGCGACGGAGTTGACGTACTACCATTCATCCTTCTTCCACTGGCCGGTCCGGAAGAGTTCGATGACGAAACGAACGACAAACTGCCCGTCGAGCTGCAATATCTCGGGCCGGACAAGCGCCGTGAGGAGGACCCGGACGTGCGCAAAATGCTGGTGGAATCGTTGGCCCAACTGTGCGCCACTCGGCGGGGTCGTGAATATCTGCGCGCCCGGGGCACGTACGAGATTCTGCGCGAGCTGCACAAGTTCGAGTGCGGAACGGAGGGCGGGGACGCGCGGGTGCTGGCCGCGTGCGAAAACGTGGTCGATGTGCTGATTCGAACGGAAACCGAAATCGGGGAGGACAATTTGAAAACGCTGGAAATACCGGACGATGTGCTGACGAAAATCGAAGCGTTGAATAAAGAGAGCGATTGATTTATGAAATTTTTTTTTTTTTAATTATATTCAATTTATTTCTGGATGACTTTTTTGGGACCGCGAAACGACCCGAATTTAAAAATTCTCGTTCTCGTGTTACCGTATACGTCAGAGATATGTACGTCTTTTTAGTGAAAAGTGAAAAAAAAAAATTTCTGACTGGGGACTCGTATTCGGGCAGTAGTGGAAAAATTTGAATGCTAAAAATGGCAAAAGGTAGGTTTTTTGTCCTCTATCTGCCCACCAGGATATTCCCCCGGGGGGTCAAATTGGTTGCGGGACAATCCGTTTTGTCTTACAGTTTTCTTTGGAATCTAATCTAATCTAATCTAATCTAATCGAACACAAGCGCAGCCAGTCCGAAGAAAGCATCCTGGAAGAACTTGGGGTTAGATTACGCCCCATGTTCTTTCTTGTCAATATTAATTATTGCAGTACACTTGAGTAACCCCGAAGAAGTATTGCATAAATTAAAGCGGCCAGGCCTACTGCGTTGCATTAACCGCAGAGACAGATTCTGAGAACGGAGCACATTTCACAGAATCTACAGGGGAGGAAGGATGCGTGGACATACCGTACCAAACGCTCCTGTTTACGGTTTCATATTTGTTTTGTATAATGTGTTAAGTGTAAAATATAGTGTGGTTATATAATCAATTAAATATAATAATGCAATATAATGATCATTTAATAAAATTAATAACCACGCACCCAAGCACACAAACAGCGACACAAAAGAAATGAAAACGAGCATGCAAAAACAAGACAGCGCGTCCCCGTGGTCAGCGCACTCGTCTTACAGTTTTCTTTGGAATCAGTTTTATTTGTCGAAAAGTTTCAAAAAAAATATAAATAATATATTTTTGAACAAATATTGTTGATTTTTTTCGTAGTTTTATTAGAGGTACGGACAACTATTTGACCTTATTTTTTTAAACCTTTTTGCCTTCCTCACCTCACTGAGGCAAGGCTATAAAATCACTCGAAAAATGAACTTCTTAAATACACCTCCTAGATATACCTTCACGTATACCTATCGACTCAGAATCAAATTCTGAACAAATGTCTGTGGGGATGTGTGTAGACACGATTTTTTTTCCACATGATTATCTCAGAACTGACTGAACCGATTTTGGCCGGATCCGCCTTATTCTGTTCGTTTTGGGGTCCCCTAAGACCCTATTAAATTTTATTTTGTTTATTAAAGTAATTAAAAAGTTATGCCAAGAAAAAGATTTTTGTAGATACAAAAAAGGGTGATTTTTTGCATAACCTCAAAAGGCCGGGTCTTTTTGTTTACGTGCGAGAGTCACGCCAGATGCGAAACGCGCAGTTGCCATATTGCTTCAAATGAGAGTCTGCATGTTTTCTGGAAAAGTCTGTATCAAGTATATATTTTTTTCATAAACTTATTTTCGTTATTACTTTGTAAATGTGAGGAAGGCGCCACCCACCGAATGGTGGATTAAGAAACGTTTTCAGTAAAATTTTTATGTATTTTCTAAGAATATTTTTTTGTACAAACTCAACAACATGATTTTGAGGAGGAAATTCTGCCGCGTCGATTGTCGCATAAAAAATGGTACTTTAGTCTATTTTATGTACTTTTACACACAAAAAAAAGTTTCCGGACAAATATTTGACTCACTGTATGAGATACACCCTCAATAAAGTGTATAAATAACGCTTAAGAGCTCATAACTCTTGATAGGGTTGTCAGATCTTCAATCTTTTGGATGCGTTAGATTGTTTTTTATTTCCACAGTCAGGGTTGCATGATAGATCCGCACAAAGTTTTCACCAAAATATATGAGATCTGGTTTCAAAAAAGGGTAAAAATAACACTTAAGTGCTTATAACTTTTGGTAGGGTTGTCAGATCTTGAATGTTTGGCCTCTTGTACACCTGTCTAAAAATATATAATATGAAGAGTTTTCTTACAAAAACAATCTTCTGAACCTAAGTCAAAATAATTTTTGTAGCATAACATTTGAAGTACTTAATTAAACTTTATAATTATCTATAGCGACTTATGGCACCCCAAGACGGATCGAATGAGTCCAAAAATGTCAGAATCGCTTCAGCCAGTGCCGAGATAATCGAGTGGGTGACAATTTTTTGATCAACATCCCACCACATACACAGACATTTGCTCAGATTTACGTGAATGTGTGTGTAGGAGTTCTAAGGGTTTGTTCAAATATTACATCCAGAGATTTTCGGGATTTCAGACCGCCGAAGGGCCCATTCAAACCTTCGGATAATCGAACATCGGATAATCAAGTCTGGGCTGTAATATTTTTTTTTTTTTTATTTAGATATGATGAGAGTACAAACATAAGCTATTGAGACGAATGGGTACAAGACAAATTTCACTTTTGCTACTGGAGAATATTTAGTATGTATTTCATAAAGTCATGAGTAAGATACTGTAAAATAAGTAGAAAACGACTCACCAGCAGCAAAAAGCGTCTTATTGTCACAGATTTAGCTACAATCACATAATGAGATTCAAAAAAGTGCAAACTAAACTGCACTTATGACTATCATCAAAACTGTTCATTGTCCAACAAAGAGGGGGAGCGGACCCGGGAATAAAACGCCCTGCCCTGGTCCACACTGTAATCAGTCCACAATGTATCACTTGATAGTGCAAGTTGCGCTCTTTCTTGCGGTTCTGTTCTGTGCGGATTTCTGGTGGAAACGCGTTGTCCACCGGCAGCTGAGCAAACTTCCGGGCCCCGTGTCGGTTCCGTTGCTCGGTTCGGGTTACGTGTTCCTCGGGAAGAACTGTTCCCAAGTGTTTTACACCTTCCAACGGTTGACGGCCCGCTACGGTCAAGGAGGTGCACCGATACGGTTCTTCCTGGGACCGGTTCCGTTTGTAATTATCAGCAGTCCCGAGCACGCGCAAGTCATCCTCAGCTCGAGCACGTGCCTGGCAAAACCGTGGATTTACAGGTTCACACCGCTGGAAGGGATATTTTCGCTTCCGGTGGACAAATGGCGCCGCCATCGGCGAGCAATACAGCCGGGCTTTAATTTGGCCGTGCTGAACAGTTTCATCCCCATTTTCAAACGCAAGATAGACATTTTGGTGGAGAAATTGGGGCGAGAAGTTGTTGGCGGAGGAACGTTCGACGTGTACGGATATGTTGCGGCCTGCACTCTGGACATGGTTTATTGTAAGTATTTGGCCTTGGCGAGTAAGCAACATGAGTGAAATGTGTGAACTTACCGGAAATCCATCCTTCTTCTCAGTAGTCAATTCCAGTTTCGGGTTTTATACAGAAATCACTTCTTTGATGCAACAATTACACTTCCTTTTTAACTACTTTTTGTTGATCAAACCGAAAACTACAAAGAACATACCGATTCTAATAAACCGAAACGTCCCTAAACAAATCCAAGTTTTTCCCGCGCGTTTGAATTTGACAGCTGTATGTGTTCGAGCTTGGAAAGTCCTTAGCAAGAAAGCTCAAACTTGAAACTTTCAAGCTGAAAGCTTTCATTGGTTATACTCGTTATACTATAACAAAGCTTCTAGAGCCACCACAGACAAACAGATGTATATCTCTTTTAAATTCCACCAATCAGAAATTAAACGACTGATTTAAATGAAAGTGTTTTTCTCGGAACTTTCACCACACTATCTGTGGAAAATGTACTATCATGCGTTTCATGGTAGATACTGTTTTCAAACCCTGTGCTATTTTTCCTAATTTCCATTTGATACAACATTTCAGCCACAACTCTCGGTATGGAGATGAACATCCAGCAGCAGGCGCGCAGCGCATACCTGGACGTCCTGGACGAGTTGTTCGAACTGGTGACTAAACGATCCACCAACGTGCTGCTGCATCCCCAGTGGGCGTACCGGCTGACGAGTTACTACCGCCGAGAGTGCCGTGCCCGGCAGATATTTTGCGCCCCATCCACGGAAGTACTGCAACGCAACCCGATACTGGCTCGATCACCGTCGGAATTTTCTGATGTCAGCAAGCCACAGATCCTAATTGATCAGCTGTACGATTTGTCACTGAAGGATCCCACGTTTGACCGGGACGCGATCGAGAAAGAATTGAACACGATGATTTTCGGCGGTAATGAAACAACTGCGATTACGATGTCCAACGCACTTTTGCTGATCGCGATGCATCCCGAGGTGCAGAACAAACTGATCGTTGAAATAACACAGGTATTGGGAGAGAGTTTTGCGAACATTACCATTGAACAACTGCAACAACTAACCTACATGGAAGCAGTTCTAAAGGAGGCAATGCGACTTTATCCGATAACGACAATCCTGGGTAGAAAAACGGGTGCAGATCTTCAGCTGGGCGAGTATCGCATTCCAGCTGGAGTCAACCTGGCCATCGATGTGTTTAGCATTCATCGGAGTGCGGAACATTGGGGATTAAATGCGGATTTATTCGTCCCGGAGAGATTTCTAACCGGCAAGCATCATCCTTATGCGTTTCTCGGGTTTAGTGCGGGACCTCGAAATTGCATTGGGATTCGCTATGCGTGGATCTCGATGAAGATGACGTTGGCGCACGTGCTGCGGCGGTTCGAGCTGGAAACGCCCCTTCGGCTGCAGGATATTCGCATCAAGGCGTCGATGACGCTAAAGGTGATCGGAGGGCACATTATAAGCGTTCAGGCAAGGGAATGAGTGAGATTTTTCGTTAATATGTTGTTAGCTAATAATTATGGGTTCGATTTTCATCTGCTCCCAATGAGCTCTGTCTAGACTGCATGAATTCTGAAAAGATTGAAATCATCGATGAGCCCACGACGAGGTTGTGGTATAAGTTATGATTCCTAACTGTCTAGATTTGACGGATATAATTGTGATATTTCACACAACGTAGGTGTATACAAATTTAACTGTAAAATGTATAACACTCCCTTACTTTAATTACACCTAGCACAACGAAATAAATGTTTTATTTGCTCTCTTGATTAACATTTGCATGTTTCAGTGCAGCGCAGTCTAACTATTTAATAGCAGCGTATGCAATTACTCCCATCAGAGTCGATCTAATTACCACCTGCAAACCAGCCCCCTTCCCTCCGTGCTACGAAGCTTTTTTCCCATCCCTCCGTTCTATGCTGATCATGTACCCGTTGCCGATCCGCATCACGATCGAGGCATGAAACTTAAGGTCGACCAACCGCAGCTCGGTGGACAGTCGGTACCGTTTTACGAGCTTGGCCAGCACAATCTTGAGCGAGATGTAGGCGTACTTGGCGCCGGTACAGCTCCGAACTCCACCGGTGAAGGGCAGGAACGCGAACGGGTGCCGCTTGGCACAGTTCTCCGGGGAAAAGTTTTCCGGGTCGAATTCTTCCGAGTGATCACCCCAAATTTTGCGATCCCAGTGCACTTTGATGGTCGGGATCATGATCTGGGCACCGGCTGGTATCGTATACTGACCGACCTGGATTTCTTTCTCGCACTCGCGGGCAAAGACTGGCACTACCGGGAGGATTCGCATCGATTCCTTGATGACCATCTCCAGGTAGACCAGCTTGGCGAGATCTTCGTAATCGATGTAATCGTTTGGTGCGGCGTCGATCACTTCCTGGTAGAGCCGTTCCTGAACATCGGGATGCATGGCCAGCAGAAGCAGCGCCGTGGATATGGCGCAAGCCGAAGTGTCGTTGCTGGCGAAGATCACCGTGTCCAGATTCTCGATGATGCACTCTTCGTCGAAGAAATCCGACTCTGAGGCGATCGCTTCCAGCCGGTCTATGAACAGTGGCACGTGGCGAACGTTGTCCTCATCGCGGTAGATGTTGCACTTTTGGATGGATTTCTTCAGCCTGTCCGCTTTCCGCAGCTCGAGCGTCTTTCGTGACATTTCCTGGAACATCTGAACTCGTTTCATCTCTTCGCGATAGCTGGGCGTCAGCTTGTAGATAAAGTCAGGGTGTAGCCACGCCTTGTAAATACGTGTGAACTTGAGTGTTTGCATCCTTAAAAAAAAGCGGATCATTCAACATACCCCAAAGTTTCTCAACCCTACTCACTTGTCGGCATTCTCCAGGTAGCGCTTCTTGTAGTCACTGTTGTCCTCGTCCAAATCCAACCCAATCGAGTTGACCATCGTGGTGCTGACGGTGTATTCGCCGGCCTTCTCGACCATGTTGAACTGTCCGGTACCGGCTAGCGCCAGCAAACTCTCCGCCAGTTTGTCGGCTTTTGCGTTGAACGTGGGCACAAACCGTTTGACGACCGCGTTCGAGAACGAAGGGTTCAGCAGCTTGCGCTGTTTGCGCCACACATCCGGCGGCGCATTGAAGAGACCCTTCTCGAATCCCAAGAACCGGTACACGTACGATCGTTTCACGCAGTCCTGCGAGTTGAGGATCACCGCAAGGTGTTCCGGATTGTCGATCACCACTATCAGAAGCGGACCAAACCAGGCCCGCATGGGCGTTGGTACGACGTGCAGGAATTGCAGGAAATACGGCAGGATAGTCGTCGGACCGCGACCGATTCCGATGTGAATGCTTCCAATCAACGGCCAATCAAACGGACCTGGAATTTTGGCGGCCAGCTCATACAAACGCCTTCGCGATCTTCTAAAGAAGTAATACCACGTGCAGACCAGAATCCCCATGGCCACGAGGAGAACCGTCAACATTTCGCAAAAACCGCTCTGTACTAGATCTCCAAATCAATCCGAATCCGAAGTTGCTACAATACTGGACGAGGTTCATCTAAGGCACGAGATATTCATAACGTTCCGCCGCAATCAAGTCTCGAGATTGATATCAATTATCGCTGGGCTGAACTCGGCGGAGGGTGGGAAATATTCCGGCTCTCCGGTTGTTACGGGAGATTGACGAAAAAAACAAGCGTTTACCGTTGAAATTGCCAAGTTATAGGGTACTTTAACGTTTCATGGACTTGCGAGAACTTTGGCGTAACGATCCCAACTTGAGCAAATTGGTAATTTTAGATACCGTCAACGTTTATTTTTTATCTTTGCAAAAGTTGTGTAGTGAGGCTTCAATTACAGTTACAAGGGTTAGGACGTTGAACTGTAACCTTTAAATTGGTCGATTGTGTTCTAACGTAACAGGTGTGAAGGTTGATTGTGTATCTGTGGGAGGAGGGGCAGCGCATTTGGTGGACCACTAGGGTGGAATCGAGTTGTATGGGAAAAATGAAAATGATAAAAATCCATTTAGCAACACATTGCATTTTCACATTCTTGAATTTACAAAATTCATGTTTTATTATTTAAGTATAGCCCTGGATGTCCTGAAAGTGTGTGACAGATACAAAGATACAGAGTTTTCAAAAGTACACAGTAAAATATTGTGTAAATTTGGAAGGTTGAAGGTTATCTCTTTTATGATGTAATTTTACCTCAATTTAGACTGAAAAAGCGACATTACAACAGAAAAGTGGTAAAATTACACATTTTCAGAGGTAAAATTTCAAATTTTTTCTGACATAAAAGATGTACCACTATAGATGTAATATTACCATGATTTTTTTTTCTGTGTAGTGAATTGAAATAATCAGTAAAACTCACATTTTCTGTCAACATTTCCATAGGAACCACCGTAATCTGGGGTGAATCGGGACTACAGTCTGAATAGGGACAGCAGTTTTTAGAGCACTTAAAGCTTTTAAATTTGGAAATGGATGTACACATTTTGTTGGCCTGAGTCTGTTCTAACCGAAACCGACCAGAAAAATCAAAATATTGTGCTCCAGCATGGTTAAAACTGCTGTCCCAATTCGCCCCATGTGTCCCGATTGACCCCAGTTTACGGCATTAAATATAACACAAACGTGACCCAAAAATGTGTTGCTGAAAAAAGTAATGTTCTATTCCACCCTAGTGGACCTAATTTTCTTTTTAATGCTATCGATCAGTGCAATCTTTGACCTGTTTCGCAGTACACGTTTTTTAGAAGCTGAATTACAATGTAACACACATGAATTTATATTTTAGTTTACTACGCAATGATGCGTGCGAACTTTGTGTATTTACAAGATAACCGTCAACTGGGGCGAATTGGGACACATGGGGTGAATTGGGACATCAGTTTTGACCATGTCAGAGCACAACATTTTTATTTTTCTGGCTGGTTTCGGATAGAACAGACTCAGACCAACAAAAATTGTACACCCATTTCCAAATTTAAAACCTGTAAGTATACTCTAAACAATGCTGTTCCTATTCAGACTGCAATCCCGATTCGCCCTTAGATGACGGTACTAATTTATAATAACAGGCATGATTATAATTTAAATAACAGACAAAAAAATGGATTAGTTTTATTGTTTATGTAAGGTATGCACTTCGGAAGAAACCGGTCAAGATAAATTTCAAATGAGAAGCAGCGGTAGTGAAAGCAGCCTAGAGAGGGTGAAGAAAAGCCCCAAGAAAACGTTCCCTCTAATTGGTCCAGCCGTTCGTAAAGCTGTTTCTTGACCCCCTTTCTTTTGAAGAGCATACCGGCATCTAAGCTCTAAATATTTAAATAAAGAGAGCACTTTATTGGCTTTAAAACTTTATTTTATTTAATCCTCTTATATATTTTATTTTGTCTTATCACTGTGTGGTTTCCTGGACAATTTAAATAAAAAAATACTTACCAATGAAAAAACTTATCAGATTCAAATTCAATGTTTCATATCGAACAAGTGTTATATTGTTTAATATTATCACGTTTCTTAATAACTTTATTAAGATTTTTAATTAATGGTCTTGATTAAAAAATAATGGAAATTGTACACTCCCCGGTGGTTGGTCACTTTTTTAGTTTGAACCCCGTTGGTTTGACAAAGTCAAACTAAAAAGTAACGAATTATTCCTTTTTACACGGGGCTCATGTTTACTACCAAACCAATTGCCTGGTAGTTGGTGTGAGCTCTGCGTAAAGAGGGTGTCAAACTAAAAAGTGACCCCGTTTGTTTGACAACGATTGATGTCAAACCATCGGGGTTTCATTGTATTCCTTGATAAATAAATTAAACAAGCAATAAAATATAATCTTAATTTACAATAAAAGTTACAAATAGAGCCTAAGAGAAGCCACTTGTTTCCCTAGTTCGGTTTTTTTGCCTCCCTCACTGAGGAAAGGCTATACATGGAGAAAAAAGAGTTCCCAAATTCGTGAACACCCGTTCATGAAATTGGGAACTACGAACAAAGTGTTCAAATTCCATGGTACGTTTTTGAAAATCGTACCATGGCATTTGAACACTTTGCTCGTGGTTCCCATTTTCATGAACTGGTGTTCACGATTTTGGAAACTCTTTTTCTCCGTGTGCAATTGAACTTCTTAAATACACCTCCTAGATATACCTTCACGTTTACAGATCGACTCAGATCACTTGCGATAACATGGCACGATCACGACGATGCTACACTACACTTATAAAAATATTACAAAACATAACAAAAAAACACAAAATGGGGCTCAGATGCTAGCACGTCGCATCTCAATGGAATATAGTGATTGTGTAGAAAGTTGTTTATTTTCTATGGGAGAAAAACTTTTCCCAACACTGCGTAGGTTGATTGATTACAAACAGTGTTCATCGTGCGACTCGATCTTTAATTTCTTTCAATGAGTTTAATCTGATAGTCTAAACCGTCGCACTGTTATGATTGCTTGTGTTAAATAATGTTTGTATTCAAATTACTTTCACGGCAAGTATTTACTTACAACTTGGGTAGACAGTTATTACTTTTAGAAAGCTGTTCTGAATGTATTGTGTATTGAATAATGATGTGATTTTAATTGTTTCAGACTGACAATGTTAAATTACAGCTAAATTATCTCACTACTTAAAAGAAAGATTGCGCCACTTTCATTGATCAACAGTTGGTTGGTGAGAACTTTCCACTCGCTGTTCTATACTCACTAGATACCCATTCACCACCCGCATTACCATTGATGCGTGATACTCTAGGTCACATAATTTGAGGGTGGTGGAAAATTTGTAACTCTTGATCAGCTTAATCAGCGCAATCTTCAGCGAAACGTACGCGTACTTGATTCCGACGCAGTTCCGAATGCCTCCGCTGAACGGAATGAACGCGTACGGGTGCCGTTTGGCGCAATTCTCCGGCGAAAAGTTCTCCGGATCGAACTCGTCGGCCCGCTCGCCCCAGATGTTCTTGTCCCGGTGCACCTTGATGATCGGCACCACGATCTGCGTGTTGGCCGGAATGGTGTACTCGCCAATTTGAATTTCCTTTTCGTTTTCACGCGCCACCACGGCCACCACCGGAATGAGGCGCATCGTTTCCTTCAGCACCATGTCCAGGTAGGTCAGCTTAGCCAGATCTTCGTACTCGATGAAGTCGTTCGGAAGTGTGTCCCGGATTTCCTGGAACAGCCGCTCCTGGACGTCCTGGTACATGGCCAACAGGAGCAGCGTCGTCGAGACGAGCGATGCCGTGGTGTCGTTGCTGGCGAACAGGAACGTGTCCAGGTTCTCGATGACCCCCTCGTCGTCGGTGGTCTTCGACTCAAAGTACATCTTCTCTAGGCGCTCGATGAACAGCTGAGGTCGGCGCACGTTGTCCTCGTCCCGTTCGGCTGCGCTGAAGGACTCTGGGTTGGTAAGGCGCATGCGCTTGCGGGTTTCAAAAATCTTAAAAAAAACAAGAGTTTCAGAATAATTTCCAAAAAAATCATCAACTACCATGTGTCTCCATTGAATTAATAACGGTTTGATGGAGACGCATGGCAGTTGACTTTTTTACAGTTCTGACCACCACTTACATTGCGTGACATGTTCTGGAAGAATTTGAGCCGCCTTATCTCCTCGCGGTAGCTGGCGGTCCATTTGTAAATCGACTGCGGGTGCAGCCAAGCCTTGTAGATGCGGGTAAATTTCAGCGTGAACATTCTGCGAAGTTAAAATTGGGATAAAGATTTTGTACCTGCTTGGATATTACTTATGAGACCGTAAAAAATGTGAATTCTGGAATTTGTCGGTTAAAAACTGAATCTAAATAATAATAGTAAAAAAAAAAAAAAACGATAAATAGGTGAATCAAAGTTTTTGTTAATCAAAAATAAAATGATTTTTCATTGATAAAGATTTATGAAGTAAACTGTTGTCTGCTTTAACTTTAAAAATAAATAAACAGATTTTAACATCAGATTGGACAGGCACAGGCACGTCCCCTTTCCCTTTTTCCAGTTATTTATTTGACAATTTCAGTACACCTACACCTCTCGTAATTACTTAATAACAAAAACAATTTAAATAACATCCAAAATCTTCCAACGTAGATTTGTTCTTAGATAGTTTACTAACATTTTCCCAAAATATGGTGGATTTTGATGAACACTACCTTAAATGCTAATAGCAGACATGCATCCGCTCTAACTCCTCTTTTAGAAGAACTTGTTTGGCATTTCACGTAGAAGATACCCAGCATGTTGTGCCAGTGTTTAGAATACGCTAATTACGCTTGTCTTTAAGGCTCCCGAAGACCCTGAGAGATTATTTTGAAACCCAACTGAGATATAGGTTAAGAACTCTTAATTGCACTCAAAGAGCTTTTATGAAGTTCTTCTTGAGAGCTTAAGAGAACATTTACATGAAAATATACCTAAAATCGGTTTTTCCAATGAACCAATGTTTTCTACACATTATTCAAACCAAAAACAAGAGATTTTTACCTAGCAACAAGCATAAGATTGCTTTAAACGAAAATGCCATCTAGAACAAGCTGAGTGCCGTTAGAAAGAGCTCATAGTGCCGATGCATGTCTGGCTAATAGTTTGAAAATTGACCCAATCTCACCCCTTAGAGGGGGTGACATTGGGTCAAATGAAACTAAAATGATGCTCAAATACAACGATATGGTAAAAACAAGTCATCCAACAGTGTTTCTTGTTCGAGGGAATCGTATTGACATGCTATAATGTTTGAAGTGGAGATTTTCAAACATTTGGGTAGTTTTTGAGCAATCCCAACAAAAATTTTAGAAAAATGATTTTTCAAGAGGTCATTTTTGGCCAAAAACGTACCTCAATTTCAGACAGCTGTCAAAATAACAGGATTTGCTCTAGGAACGAGATTTTTTCAGCGAAGTTATCTTAAGATGTCCCCTACACAACCCTTTTAACAGAATTCAGTTTAATTGAGAAGAATCTGAGAAATGGTGAAATCCGTAAAAAATCACTTTGACCCAATCTCACCCCCCAGACCCAATGTTACCCCCACTGACGGTAGCAGAACTGTATTGATGTCATACGCCTTTCTAATTAAGTTCGAAATTTGGTTTTGTTTTGCACTCTCTTCGACTTAGACCTAAGTTCAATAAATGTTTTTTTAAGCGTTATAAAGCCGATGCCGATGGGTGGTTATGTTACGGTGTCTTTTGCCTTTTCTTCGATTTTTGTATTTTTTCATAAATCAATTTTTAATTTTGTGCGTAAGTTTAGCTTTAGTATTTTTGAAATGTTTGAACCAAGGTGTTTTCAAATGTTGAATTAGAGTTGTTTTATACTGCGAAATAAAAACAAATAATTATATCAATGATAATGGTGATCTTAAACAACGGCTTAATCCTCCAACTGAGTATAATTTTCAATTTCGTTATTTTCAATTTCGTAAATTGTTTTAATTGTTTGATATTTAAATAGAATTTTCACTTAAGAGCGAGTCCACGAACAGGGCATACCCCTTTGTATGGGACGTTGTTTGGTCCCAGATGTCCCCTACAAGCTGCATGTCGAACCGAGTTGATATCTGGATGGAACACTTTTTTATTTGAGTTTGAAAATTATGCTATTTTTTTCACTAAAATGCCAATAACTCCCTTTAGATTTAACCAATTGGGATGCTTCTCCCTGCATTTTGTTGCATCTTTTAAGCCCTTTCAGATGCATTTTGAATTTTGAAATTAAATTGAAGTTAAAGCCTTTTTATGATTGTTTACGTTTTTGAACCTTCAAACATTGTGTCCCGATTTTTCCCACTTCCCGTTGACATAGAGTGCTCATATTTTGGCATATAACATGCTAGTGAGGTCGATGCGAGATGGGTATGCTTAAGTAAAAATAAAAAAAAAAAAAAATGGTTTAAAACATCTAAATTAGGTTGAGATGTTTTTGGTCCAATCCCAAGTAACATTTTTTTTTCCAGGAGTTCTACAAGAGCTCTTCAAGATAGCTACAGCATAGCAGTTTGGACCGCGGTAGGATAAAACTCTCTTCAAGTACTCTTCCAAACTCCTGAAAAAGTTTTGGAGAGAATTTTATCCTACCGCGGTCCAAACTGCTATGCTGTAGCTATCTTGAAGAGCTCTTGTAGAACTCCTGGAAAAAAATGTTACCGTAAACTGGGGTCAATCGGGACACATGGGGCGAATTGGGACAGCAGTTTTAACCATGTTGGAGCACAATATTTTGATTTTTCTGGTTGGTTTCGGTTAGAACAGACTCAGACCAACAAAATGTGTACATCCATTTCCAAATTTAAAAGCTTTAAGTGCTCTAAAAACAGCTGTCCCTATTCAGACTGTAGTCCCGATTCGCCCCAGATTACGGTACTTGGGAACGCATTTTTTAAAACAAGATTTTAAATAAACAACTAGAAAAGGACAAAAAGTGTAAGATGGCAAAAAATGGTGCTCTAAAATTTTATTTTCAGAACAGATTCTTTAATGAAATTTTACTTTTGGTTTAAAACATGTATACTTATTAATATCTTAGCACAAAAAGTTTAAAAATAGTGCCAAAAAATAAATTATTGAAATTTAAGGTCATACAAGATAGCAGTTTACCCAAAATTATTAGTTTGCATCGTAAATTTAACGGTTTTTTTTAGCAAGATTAATATTTATTGCACTGTATTATATATTCAATTACAGGAGAAAGTACTTGTGTCCATTCGTAAGGTAATGTTCATTTTAGGTAACATTTTAAAATTCAATGTCCCGTAGAATGTTGAAGCATGTAAGTATGTTGGTATGCACTTTGAAAAAAAAAAAAAAACTCAGTTTTGTCTGGCAGAGTTAGAAAAAAATAATATTGGCATAAAAACACGATAAACAAACAACTCAAAGATGTTGAGAGATAACTAATCAGGTTGGCGGTAGGTGGTTTTGGGATCCACACAAGACTAGGGCTTTTTAAAAGATTGACATCACTTGCATTTGCACCAGGATTGTTCTCACTTTTGCATCGTCAAACCGGAAAAATGGTAAACTTGTGCTTGTTGAAATTTTATCTCCATCGTGACAGATTTAAACCCGACAAGTGCACTCGAATTACGTTCTGCGTCGTTACTCGTGATAGAAATGTTCACGAGTATGGTTTCACATCAGACCGAGATTTATTAGACATGAACGATGACATACTTCTCTCCGTTCTCCAGGTAGCGCTTCTTGTAGTCACTTTGGTCGTTGTCCAGATCCAATCCCAACGCGTTGACCGATGACGTCGACAGCGAGTATTCCCCAGCTATGGCCAGGAAATCGAACTGTCCGCGTCCAACGTGGTGGCGCAGATTCGACACAAGGTTGTCGGATTTTTCGTTGAACACTGGCACGAAACTTTTGGTGGCTGCATTTGAGAATGAGGTGTTCAACTGTTTCCGCAGAACACGCCACAGTTCTGGTGGGGCATTGAAGAGACCCTTTTCGAAGCCCACGAAGCGGTACACGTACGACTTTTTCAGACAGTCTTGCGAGTTCAAAATCACGGCCAAATGTTCCGGCTCGTCGATGAGGATGACCAGCAGGTGTCCGAACCAGGCCCGTATCGGCGATCGGAGTGTGTGCATATATTGGAACAGGTAGTTGAAGATTTCCGTTGGACCGCGCCCGACTCCGATGTGGATCGCACCGATCAGGGGCCAATCCAGAGGGCCAGGTATTTTGGCCGCCAGTTCGTACATCCGGCGACGCGATCTTCGAAACAGGTAATACCAAACGAGCAGGAAGAACCCGGCGATTGCCAGCAAAATCTTAAACATCGTGACACTGAACGTGATCCAATTTGGTTGTTTCTCCGACGTTCACGAATCAACTGAAACTAGTTCATCAATGCCCATTAGCATCACCAACGTTCGTTGATATATTTGATTTTCCAAGGCAAATTGCATTCAAATATAGGATCGTAAAACGTGGGAATGTATCGATTCACTTCAAACACTCGCTATCGTAACTAGATCTGTTCCGAACTATTAGTTGATCATGTAATGACTTTCTTTGTGCGACTTAGATACAATCACGGTGAGCTTCATTCCTAGCACAATTTGCACAAAACTCCAGATAAACGATCTGTTCACTAAACATCCAAACAGTCACTAATATAGAAAATCACCGTTCAACCGATCCGGGCAAAGTCGTTTCAGCCACTGAGAGATTGATTCGGACCCGACTTTGAGGATACCCAAAGGTGCACTGTTTCTAATTAAATGCGCCACTGACTTGGCAGTATGCTGATGAACGACACGTGTTGTACGTGCAAGTACAGATCCGCAGCCAGCATAATTTATTGGTCAAACGAGTTGACCGAGTGGCTGTTTTATTGCCCGGCTATCGTTCTAGGCTCGTTCTAGACAAGCAGCCCGAGAGTAGGTGTCTGCGGGCAGGTTCAACAAGGCATTGACTTCGTGTGTGGCGTTTCGTGATTTTAATATCTGATTAGCGGTAGTAAAATATTGAATGACTAAACAAATATATGGATTTTGTTTATTTGTTAAGGATTGGCTTTGAAAGTAATGGATCCAGTTTGAAGTAGATTTCCTGTTATTACTGTTTGAGTAAAGAGTTGACTCATGAAAGCTTTAACCACTTACATTAAGAGCACTTCACAAGGAAAAGCGGGTAAAGGATTTCCAAGAAATTTGTCACTGCTGCCCAAAGTTTTTCGAAAATTTTATCATATCAGGATATAACGAATTTCAATCATGGTTTTCCAGATTTCACACAGCAGTACAGCAGACCCCTCTTTGGTTATCGCGATACTTTGCTCTTATTGGTAATGTTGGTCCCTTATCACGAATCAGAGGTTAATTTTTTTCGATATCTCATGATGATGAGATTTTTTTTTTAATTTTCACTGAGCCTCGACACCTACACCCAAAATTCAGAGTCGTGAGAATCGTTCCCTCAAAATTTATTGAGAGCTCAGTGCCAAAATCGAAAGAATAATGCTACCAACTCACACCATCATAACAAATGTGTTCATTCGATGAATGAAACAATAAATCTCCAACAAGTGTCATATATCGCCATCTGACCACTCCTTAATCATCAAGCTGTGGTGGCCGAGGCAGTTAAGTCTTAGGGTTAGTATGTCAAAGGTCTCTGGTTCGATTCCCGTAGTCGACACTTTTGGTTTTTTGTTTGACGGATGAACTTTTTTTGCAAATGAACCTCGAGAGAATAGTTCTTTCGCTCATCTCAAGCTGTGTTCTCTGTGTCCGTGAATGGAACCATTATTCTCTCGACTCGAGGCCATTGTTCTCTCGGACCTTGCTGCCCAGTTTTGGGTGTACTTTCTTTGTGTAGGCTGATTTTTCTAAAAAATGCCAAACAGCCTGTACAGGTTGCTCAAAACCTCAATGTTACACCAAAACATGCGCAAGAATCTGGCCTACACGCCAAACGCTTTAGTGCCAAAGTGCCTCAAAAAAAGTGTATTTTTACGCGTTAAATCCCATTTAAAATTCAAATGCAAAGCGCCATCACCTGTTACGTCCAATCAAGCTCATATTTGTGATTTTGGCTCAGTACGTCCACCGGAACTAACCTCTTAATGCCTGCCAAAAAGTCATTTTTGTTACACTCTTATACTTAAATTTAGTTGAATTTTTAATTCAACAAGATAACAAAATTTAGTTTTTATAAGTTTTTTTTATAGAATTTACAAACACACGTAAAATCATGTTTTAACGTATGATTTGCTACAATGTAAACTTTATGTTCAATCAGAATTCTTTTGAGGAGATTCGATGTACACGGTTGAATCACATGTTAAATCATGTTTTAACGTATGATTTGCTGCAAGTTTACATTAAATTGCATTTAAATTTAAATTTTTAATGACGTGCAAGAGTGTTACATCATAAATTCGGAAATATTTTGTTGTGTGTAGGAGAACAAATTAAGAAGAAGAAGGAACAAAAGTTAAAAAAATAATTCTCGAAATATGCCATTATATGAATGTTGTAAAAACTTTTGATATACACCCAGAACTGGGCATCGACATACGAGAGAATAAAGAGCACGATTCGGTAGTAAAATGGTACTGTGTGCGGACTGAGAGGAAAAATCTCGAAACTACCGAGAGTACTTTACTCATGTGTTCATCTTCAAAAAAAGTTCATCTATCAAAAAAAAAAAAAAAAGTACCGGTACCGAGACTCGAACCCAAGACCTTCGGCACATTGAACCGTGCCTTTGCTGTATGGGCCACCGCGGTTCGGTGACTAAGTGGCGGTAATGTGTCCATATAAGCCACTCAATAGGATGAACTGTTCCAATGAACGATTGAACACGCGAGAGGACTATACTCTCGCAAAATAGCACTTTCCTCACGTTTCTTTTCGTGAGGACTATCCTCTCGTTCTTTAACTTTGGGTGTAATATTGAAATATCACACCAAACCACACCACACCAAATCCCTTTTTATACTATTTGAAATCATACGAGACATTTTTTGAGAAAATAATTTCGTAACTTGCGACGCCGGAATGTATGAAACAAACGTAGTTTTAGGAAAATTTAGAATTTTCCATATATACGTGCAAGTGCGATTTTTTAGTTCTTAAATCCCGAAATGTTTCCAACAGATATTGAAACCCGTAAATAAACTCTTTGTCAGTAAAACAAAGCACCAACAACTAGACAAAATTAGAGCAACAAAACCTTGAGCTTATAATGGCCTAATAAAATACTGTGTCTATTCAGACTGTAATTCTGATCCATTTCAATTGACGGTAGCTTGAGTAAAACAGTTTGCATTGCACGTGATAAATTGTTGAAGTTTATTGATAGATTAACGCCAAATAAAACTATTTACTGATTTGTCAACAATTTTACTTAATGTAATCCCTTATCGTAATATTTTTTTTTAAACATCTCATACATAAACCCAAAGTCATCACCGCCGCTCCAACCGCACCATGTGTTTGTTGACAATCAGCAAAATCAGCGACGGCTCAAACTTGAGCTGCTCCAGCTTCAGCTCCGTCCTGAACCGATACCGCGCAATCAGCTTGGCCAGCACAATCTTCAGCGACATGTACGCGTACTTCATCCCGATGCAGTTCCGGATGCCTCCGCTGAACGGAATGTACGCGTACGGATGTCGCTGGGCACACCGTTCCGGCAGGAAGTTGTCCGGATCGAACTCCTCCGAGCGTTCGCCCCACACCGCCTTGTTGCGGTGCATTTTGAAGATCGGTATGACCACTTCCGTCCCCGCCGGGATGGTCCACTGGTCCACGGTGAGTTCCTTTTCGCAGATGCGACCCAGGATCGAGCCGACGGGAACGAGTCGCATCGATTCCTTGATGACCATCTCCAGGTAGACCAGCTTGGAGAGCGCCTCCTGGGGGATGAAGCTGCTCGTGGCGGTGACTTGGGATACTTCCGCGAAGACGCGTTCCTGGATTTCCGGATGCATGGCAAGCATGAGCAGCGTCGTGGACATGACGTTCGAGGTTGTGTCGTTACTGGCGAACATGAAGGTATCGATGTTGCTTAGAAAGGTTTCCTGGTCTATTTCCTGAGTGTCGAACGCCATACGCTCCAGCCGATCGATGAGAACCTCTGCGTTGGGAGGATCCTCTTGTGTTGGGAGTTGGGAGTTGTTGTTGATTCTTGTCGAATCGCGAGCATTGGAGATCTGTAAAAAAGTTGATTAATTTTGATTGTTTGGGAGATACGTTTAAGCTGAACAAACTTCATGTGTAAAATCTCGTATCATACGAATTCGTTGTTTTTCTTCCTGAAACCTGTCTGTGAACTGGTAGAAGAAATCCAGATGTAGCCAGGGTTGATAAATGCGTCGCCAGACGAGAGTCCATAGCCTACAAAAAGGTGAAATTGCTTTATCATGCCGATCATTAGACTTATACCGGAGTTACTTTTCTGCATTCACGGCGAATTTTTCCTTGAATTCATTATCGCCAGCGCGCAGATCGACTTTGAACAGATTCAACAGGGTAGCCGTTATGGTGAATTCACTGACTTTCGGAAGCAGATCGAACGTTCCCTGGTCGACGTATTTGTCAAGACTTGTCACCAGCTTATCGGCACACTCGTTGAAGGCAGGCGCAAAGTTCTTCAGGACCAGCGGTGAAAACGACGAGTTCAACCGCTTACGAAGTAGTTTCCAGTGCTGGGGATCGGGCGTCATTAGGAGTCCTCTATCGAAGCGGAAGAATCGGTACATGAAGGACCTCCGAATGCACTGAGTGGAGTTGAGAACCACAGCCACGTGCTCTGGGTGATCGAAGGCCACCACAAGAAACGGTCCCAGCCAAGCCCGCGCGGGTAGCTCCAGTTTGTGCAGGAATTGGGTCATGTACTCAAAGATGTCCCTGGATTTTGTGACGCCAACTCCCAGATATAAGCTGCCAATGATGGGCCAATCGAACGGGCCTGGAATCCGTGCGGCCAGCTCGTACAGCCGCTTCCTGGACCTCCGAAAGGTAAGGTAGTAGTACGCGACCGAGCAACAGGTGAAAAACACGAGAAAAAGTTCGATCATGGTGTGTGGTAGAGGTTGAACTTGGCGCCTAGAATAACTGTATTATACTAAGTACGCTGCCGGGGAATTAGGTGCTATTTATCACTTTAGTAGACCGAACAGGTCTGGAGTGCTGCCGTTGTGTCTCTGCAACGGGAGTAAGTTGCGTAGAGTGCTAGAACAACGGTGTGATAAAAGTCGAGATGATGCAGTAGTGCATGTGTGTGGTAGTAGCCGGGGGTAGTCTGTAGATCACGTAATTTGTACGATTGGAATCAAAAGTTTTCAAAGTTCAGCGGATACAGACTAGATATTCATATATCCCGTTGAATGTGAAAAGTTACGTAATTTTTACGCACACCACCTGTGAGAAAATTCATTATACAGTATGAAGAGCTAATTGATCGCAACCCGGCTGAATTGAAGTTGGTTTGCCTGCTTCAACAGTTGACTTCGTGATCGCAAAATGATGAACTGTAGTGATGAGAGTCTGCCGCGTTGTGACGTTCTCAGTAGATATACAGAAAAATCGCTTCCTTAATTTGCCTAACAGATGTTTAGGATGCTGGAAACGTACATCAGCATGTAATTTTATTAGTTTGCTAAGCCCAGAGGATAAATCTTCATCTTTAAACACACTGCTATCGAACTCATCTCCGCTCGATCCTCAGCACACTTCCATTCTCGATCCGTAGCACCATGGACAGTTTCAGCTGGAGGTCCTCCATCGCTAGTTCGGACGAGAATCGGAACCGCCAAAGCAGGTGAACCAGTGCCACCTTCATCAGCTGCCAGCTGTACCGAATTCCAACGCAGTTGCGCAACCCGGCCGTAAACGGTATGTAGCAGTACGGATGTCTACGGGCCGTACGTTCGGGCGAAAAGCGCTCAGGATCGAACGCCTCGGCGTCCGAACCCCAGTACTCGGGGTTGCGCTGCAGTTTGAAGATCGGAATCGCGACGTTCGCTCCGGCCGGAACGGTAACCTGCGTCAGCCGGACATCGCCCGTCACTTTGCGGGCCACGATCGGTCCGATCGGGAAGAGTCGCATCGTTTCCTTGACGACCTGTTCCGTGTAGACCAGCCGGGACAGGGCGCCTTGGTCGATGAACTCGCGCTCGAACGGGTTTGGACAAACGGTGTTTATTTCTTGGAAGACCTTTTCCTGGACATCGCGATTAATGACCAGCATCAGCAGGGTCGTAGCGAGGGTGGTGGCGGTTGTTTCACTGCCGGCGAAAATGATCGTTTCCAGGTGGTCTTGGATGGCTTCCGGGTCTGTGGAATTTTTGCTCAATTGGAAGACACGGTCGATGAAATGTGGGGATGTGATGTTCTTAGGAAATTGCTGCTGTCTTTCAGTCATCATAGCTTTCACCTCCTTCGGTAGCTGCTGGAATATATTGAACTGCTTATTTTCTTCCTGATAGCCTGAAGTCATCTGATACATAAAATCAAGGTGTTTCAAGGGGTTGAAAATTCTTTGATTAATTAACGAGGTCAGCCTAAAAAAAAGATCAGTTCTTAGAAACATTCCATACACTGATTTGGGACAAATCTTACCGATCAATACTATTGATATATGATTTGTTCCATTTTTCATCACGTTCTTCAATGTCATATTGGAAAAAAGTAGCTGCAATAGAAAAACAATGTTATCAGTTTATACCTCAATCACTCAAATCAGTAGTCTGAAACTTACAGCCTACGATTTACCCTAACTTTTATAAACTTGTAGAGCAATTATCTTTGAAAATCGAAAATTGATTTCATTTGTATTTTAAAATTTTGCCAAAACTTTGTAAAGATCTTTCCTAAAGTTTTCAAAATCTCTAGATTTTTTTCTCTAGACGTCAAATGGATCATTAGTAAGGGATTCATTTGAAAAACCAACAATCAAACAATTAACTTATAACAAAATCCATACACAGAAAAAAAAGTGTAAATTTACCCGACACGTAAACCATGATTCATACGTAAACTCGCACAATGTAAAATTGAAATACTATGTAAACAGCCGAATATCATGTAAACACCCATTATGTAAAATTAAATTCAACTTAATGGTCGAATCGCATGTAAAAGCATATTCGTTTGCCGATTCCGACAAAATTTGAATTCATGAAGAGCATGTAAAATTCAAATCTAACGCAATTTCGCTTCACTGAAATGTTGAAAATCGTGTAAGTTTCAATTTGGCAAATCTTTGTTGTGAATGACAGCTTGAAACAAAACAATGAAATTTGCTCATTTGCATTTGTTGGCCTGCCTGGCAACAGTCAATCGCTAAATTTAGTTGTTTTTGTTAAAAATTTAAGTTCAGACAACTAGAAGTGAGTGTTGATTGTTTATGTTTGAATATTTGTTGCGATGATCGGTAAATGTTTGAGAATAATGTTATGTTATTAAACTTAATGTTTGGAAAAGGGGATTATGAGATGCGACAACGATTTTACTTGGGGAAGGTGTGTTCGGGTAATCGACGGCACGGGTGCCGCCGGTTTCAGGGATTGCTGATGGCTGCGATCAGTACTACCGATGGGCCGCAATCGCTCATCGCTGGAAAAGGTAGCTTCGCTTCCCACCGGTGGGTTTACAGCCGTGGTGTTGGAGCTGCTGTAGAAATATGAAGGTTAAATAAGAACCGACAAACAAACTACAAACTCATCGCGCATACTCAATCCGCAACGGACTGTGACAAGCAAAGGTGATTTGACGCTGTGGATCGGGAGCAACGTGCCGGATGCTGCTGCTGCTCGATGCCGTGGTCTTCGACCAGCTTGGCGCACTTGATGCAGATAATGGTAGAGTTCGCTGCGAGTCAGCGGGAGAAAGTTGGCAGTGTAAAGGTACTTCTCTAGGTCGCGCCAACTCCGCCAGAATCAGATGGAAATAGTCCGACATCCGGGAACGCAGACGTAGTTAGAGATTCATCAGCATCGTGTAGACGTCCTGAGCTGCACTGTCCAGGCCTACCCGTAGCTTGCGTCAACACTCCCGGTTGTCACAACTTTTCGGTCCCAGAGGTACTTTCCTAGCAGCATCAGTTCTGTTGTTGTTGTTCATCGCGCAGCTGAACCCGGGGTAATTTTTTTGAGTCATTTCTGGAGTAACATTTGAAAGGGGCGGTACGACATTGCTCTTACGGCCTTTCATTTCATTTAAACGCGTGTAATGAAAGGCCGTAAGAGCAATGTCGTACCGCCCCTTTCAAATGTTTCTCCAGATTTGGTCCCTTCCATTAACTTTTTTTCTTATTCACTCGCAAGCGCAAGCAACTCGCATTTGCCAAGGACACTACCAATGCCAAACTACGCACGTTCAGCCTATCGAATCCAAGATGACCAGCTCTTACGTTTCTTGATCTTCACGTCGCCCATGTTCGTGACTGTCCCATGTCCCACCGGAAGATTTCTCTGGATGCGTCCACTCCATCCTCGCTGAGCACCGGCAGTCTTCCTGCTTCTTTCTTCTCCCGAATCACAACACAACATTTCTTGGGTTTCGGTCTGGTCCGGTACATGGCGCAGGTGCTCTGCATTTCAGAACCTTGGCCAATTAAATGAGCAGCATCGCGTTCGTCGACCGGCTTTGCTTCGAAGAAGTTCTCGAACTTTTGCCCATCATGCGCGGGATCCGGAGAGAAACCTAACGGTGGTTTCTTACTAAAGCCTGCGGGGGGGAAATTGTCCATCCGGTTCGATGAACGATTTTCGTGACAAAAATAACTTTTTACAAACACACACCGCAGCGGACAAACAGAAAAACCGACAAAAATCCCTACTGACAGCTTGAGAAAACCGCTACATGTGCACGTGTCACACCAATACAAACAAACGTGGAACACCACTGTACACGTTTCTGGGAAAACCTTAGTGTTTTCGGTGTTTTACTCGTTGTCAAATGACTATATTCTCATAACAGTGTACAAATTTGCCGGATTCTATCGCAACGTGTAACTGGATTGACGTTTTCTGTTTTGTTTTGGTTTAGGTTTTTGTCGACGCGACTCGCGAGTGCAACTGCGGTCCGGCTAAAAAAAATACCGCCTTCTTCGATTTGCGCTTAGTTCTCCGTCGTTCCGTCGCATTCAATCGTTTTATTTTATAAAAAGTGTTAACATTTTTCGTCGGTTTGTGACTTGAGTGCTTTGTCGTTGAAAAAGTGCCCTCGGATCAAATCGACTGGGAGTGGTTTGATTATAATATTATATTATGTCAGGGATGACCGACGTGGACGGGAAGAATCGACTCCGTAAAGGTTGGCAGTGGCCGATGGCCAGGAGAGTTGACGAGAGCGCTTTTTATGAAGGGATTGGAACTGGCGACCTTCCTCGACCAGTACATTTTCAAGCACGAGGAGCAGCACTAATTTAACAAACAAAACGGTAATTTTAGAATAAAATCTAAAAAAATACTAATTCAAGTTTATTCTTTTTAGCTGCTTGTCCAACGGCTAGTAAATTATCAGCACCAGCAGAAGAAGGTTCCTGCCAAATCATTGACAAGGCAAGCGGCCGGATTGAACTTTTCGTCATGATGTGGACGATGCTCGAGGGAACCTGTTACGTCTAAACTTTGGAACTTTGCGCGTCTGCGTGCCGGACAGTTCATGTGGATCTCCGAAGTAGAGCAGAACTAGATCAACACATCAAGTCTAGAGCAACACGAGGAAAGGGCGAAAAAGCATTTTGAGAGTTTGAACTGTTTTGCTAATTCTCAAGCTTTACTTAACTATTTCACAAAACTCGATGTGTAAAACAAAAGCTGGACTTTCCAGCTACCTTTCAACACTTTGGGTTCTGCTTGTGCGTTCTTTTTAAAAGTTTGCTCCAGAAGTTAAGGAAAGTTGTAATACATTTACATTTACATTCTAAAACGATCATTATTGTACTCTTTTTAGGATCAGCAACCGCTGACTGGATGAATTTGATGTTACCTGAGATCGTATGATGACATCAAAAAAGCATAAGTTGGAAACCATGCAAGCTTTTTTTCTCCTTTTTTTTAAATAGGTCAAGGTGACAAAGTCCATCATTAGATTGCCCTGATCTTTCGATAGAATTTTAAAACTTTGTATCACTGAGATTATTTCTAAAAGAATCATTAAACTTTTTTTTAGGATATTATTTCACACATTATAATTAAATGTGTCGGGGATTTTACTATTCCAACAGAGAATCAATAATTGCATCATATTGTTTCTAATATTTTTAAGACAAATTTGTTTCAACAAAAAAACTAGATCATAGCCCTCGAGATGACTTAACTAGACTTTGTGCAGGTATTACACATATTTAAATTCAATTACAGATTGAAATAAGAGCATTTTACAGTGAAGCTTATTTTTTTATGATAACAGATAGCTTAAAACTAAACTTGTGATAAGTATCTGATTCTGGCAATTCGAACTTTTTTTTAACTGTCTAGATTTAGGTATTTTTAAAAATAAAATTTTAGGTTTAAAACAATAGTCTTTACAAAATAATTCCAAATGTTTTTGGGCCCTTTTCAGATGTTGCTAAAGAGTACACTGACTTCTTTCGGTAGCGCTTTTGCAACACTCCGTTGAATCAGAATCAGATGAAACTTTCGAGCGCTTTTAAATCTAAAAAAATATTTAAAGCGTATGAAAATTACATCGGATTCGAGATTCAGCGGAGTAAAAAAAATTTCAGTTTTGGGTAAATTTACGTAATTTTCATCGGAAATTTACATTTTTCGAAGCGCGGTTTGTTCGGCACGTTTACATCGGATGGCATGTAAATTTCAAATGAATTTGATGTAAATTCACATCATTAATGACGTGCACTTTTGGTACATCATAAATGATGTAAATTTACCCAAATTTTTTTTTCTGTGTAAAAATAGGTTTGTTCAATAAAAAGTTAAAACTTATATGAAAATTCATTTGAAAGAAATTTGAAAGATTGCTGATATGCCCACATTAGGTGCTCCAGCCCGGTTTAGGCTGATAAACTTACCACATATTGACTTGAGTGCACACTTCTCAACCTGATACTGAATGTTCACCTCTCCAGCCGGCAGGAACCGTTCCAACTCCTTGCACAAACTCCGGCTAGTTTTCGCAAAGGTGGGCAAAAACCCGTCCACCACCTTCGGTCCAAAGGCCGGCATCAGAACCTTCCGGTGCCGTTTCCACAGCTCTTTCGGCGCCGCAAAAAGTCCGAGATCTACGCGGAAAAACCGGTACGGATCGACCTTGTCGAGGCAGTGCTGCGAGTTGAGCACAATTTTCAAATCTTCCGGCCGATCTACGACGACCATCAGCAGCGGGCCGAGCCAGAACTTGACCGGCGATGTGTACCGCTGGGAAATGTCCAGCAGGGCCGTGGCCAGTTCCACGTCGGTTTTGCCGTAAAATTGGTAAATGCCCCCGAGTAGGGGAGGGAAGCCGGGGGGTCCCGGAATGCGGGAGGCCGCTAGCAGGAATCGGCGGTTCCTCCAAAGGCTCAGCAGCAGATGGGTGATACCGGTGATGATTGTGAAAATCACGAGAATTGATAACATTTTGGTGCGGGGTTGTGATGTGATGCTATTGATTTGAAATGCAACTAACTGAGCCGTCATGGCTTGAACATGGATATATATTCGATGGAAAGTTTGACCAGCAAGCATGCATTGCTGCAGTTGATTGTTTAGCCGGAACAATTTAATTAAGTAATTGGATAAACTTTGTACTTTCTGAGGTTAACAAACTGTTGTTGTTGTACTCTACTGTCACAATTAAGGTGTTTTAATACCGGTCTATGAATTGTAATCAAGGTTTTTTTTATCCTCATCATCCAATTGAGTGCTAAAAAGTTCACCTCGTAAAAACCTTAAAATTTGCTGTTCAAATTCAATCAAGCAGAACCAAGGAGAGATTTACCTTAATACAAGTTTTGATACTAGTGCTGAAAAGTTGAACTTTTTAGCACTCAAATCGATGCTGAAAAGTACTTTTTGCAATTCCGCTGTGAAACTGTCAACTTTTCCTGTCCTTCTGGAAATACAAAACGGCCTACTTTTCCCTACCTAAAATAACTGAATGGAAATTTAATACCTTTCAATACCACTAAGACCACTGAAATGGGTGCTGAAAAGTTGACCTTTTCAGCACTAGTATCGAAAAGTAAAATTTTTCAATATATTTTTGATTTGAACGGTAAATTTACTAAACACATGAATGTTTGACATAAAATTTCATTCAAAAAGCGATTTCCGGAATTGCACAAAATGTTGTAAGCAACTCGTTGCAAACATGATTTTTTCAGCACTCGTCGTATTTATCCAACTCGGTAAACCTCGTTGGATAAATGTACCTACAACTAGTGTTGAAAAAACCTTCTTTTTGCAACTTGTTGCATAAACTACTATTTCAGTAGGGGAGAGTGGGGAGACTTGATCCCCGGGGACACTTGATCCCAAGCCTGTATCTCGTCAGCATGTGGGTAAAACAATTAACTTTGTTCTAGAAAGTTGTGTGAAATTGACTAAAACTCATTGTAGAAAACAAAGAAAAAAATTAAAAAATGTTTGGATTGAGTTACACACATTTTTCTAAGAAGTACTGCAAAAAACTTCCAAGAGATCTTTTTTCTTTGTTTTGATAAGTATAGAAAACAGTCAAAAATTATTCAAAAAAATATTTTTATACATGAATTGTTTGATAAACATATCGACTCCAAAACCCTTACGCATTTGACGTTAAATTTATCGTCATACTATTTTTACAATCAATTGTTTAAAAAAGTGCGTTAAGGGAGATTTGATCCCTGCATTTTTACAGTCACTGCAATCAGCCCCAAGATTAAAAAATTTGGCTGGGTTTTCGTACATAGTTTCCTTTAGTATAGTTGTACATAACTTACTGCAGTTTGAACCATTTTTCAAAAGTTTTGTAAACAAAAATTACCAGCTTTTGTAAACATGCTCAATTTTGGTCTAAAAAAGAAAATTTTAAGTTTTCAAATATTTTGCATGCTAAACTTGTTATATTTTGAACACAAACGTACAGGTTTAATGTTAAATTGCTGTAACTAATAGAAAATTAAAAGTTTGGATGAATAAAAAGCATTTTGCTTATGATTTCTTCAAAATGTTGAAAGGGGGATCAAATTACCCCCAACATTTTGAAAATGCCGGTTTAAAATATTTTTTTAAAACGCTTGGCATGATTCGAAGAGTTTATCTGATGAAATACCCTTATCAGCCAAACATAGTTGAATGTTTAAGCTTTCAATTCACGCAAAAAGATCATAGTTTTGTGAGAAATTGGCAGAGTTATGAGCGATACAAAAAAGGGGATCAAGTCTCCCCACTCTCCCCTACTGTTATTTTTGGCGATGTTTCATCATTCACGAATGACAGGGTAAGTGAATTACAAAAACGGATTATTTTTTCCCAAGATTGATATTTTACTTTAATTTAGGATTTCAGGTTAGAGCGCATGACATTGACTGTATGCGTGAACATTATAAGTAACGTACCAACAAACATGCAACCTATTGCGTCATCGATTAGTTGCATGATCTTTGGTCGACTGTCGTATGATAAGTAAACATCCGATCAGGTTGTGTATGGTGTATGGTTGTGTAAGTGTGCAACAATTATCGTAAGAGTAATTTCAACAAGTCTGATTTTTGCAAGTCATTGCTAGTTCTCCGATTTGGCTTAAATTTAACATGGAAGTTCTTCGACCAAAATAATAAAATTCGTATTTTCTGTTTGTCGATTACGATACTCCTATCCGAAATAGGGTGGTCCAAAAAATACGTTTTTCGACGATTTTCACAAAAAGCACTTTTTCAGCAAATATCATATCTCTGGAACGACTGTTTCAATTCTAGAGCACCACAATTCAAAAGAAAGGTTATTAGTTGGGCTTTTCAGGAAAAATATGTTGAGGTAAAAAAAAACTAGTTGAATATTTGAAAAGGTCCTATAAAAAATTATTTGCTGATTTCTAGGTATCGTGATCAAAGAGCTCTTATCTGAAAATATTTTCTTCGATTTCTTGTAATATTTTACATAACATCAATAAATTGCGAATATTCATTAACAAGACGCGCCGCAAGCAAAAACAGGAAAATAACGAAAACGGGTAAAAATTCAAGGTGAAGCCGTTGATCATTTCGAAGAAATTTGATCATCACTATAAAATATTCTGTATTAAATTCAATTAAACGAATTTCAGCACCAAAAGGAATCAGCGTGTGCCGGTTGTTGCCTTCTTGAAGCCACTGAAAGAATTGTTGATCTAAATCAATTGTGCTTCAAAATTTATATAATTTTGTGGCACAGTCATTGACGTCCTAGTTGGCAATCATTGATTAATGACGATTTCCATAACTTTACAAGGAATGGGATAATCGTTACCAAAAGGAATCAGCATGTGTAGGGCACTATTATAAACAACTTGTTGAAGGGATTTTGTCAAAATATTGAAAGTGACGCAAAATTTATATCTTTGAACGAAAAATCATGACAATGATGGAAGTCTTCACGTTAAGCGATAACCTATTATTTTTGGGCACCAAAAGTTGTGTATTTTAATTACTAGAATTGATCCAGTTGTTCCAGAGATATGATTTTTTGGAAAATGTTGGGACCACCCTATTTCGGATAGGAGCACCCTAATCGTCAAACAAAAAAAAATACGGGTCTTCTTATTTTGATCAAAGAACTCCCATGCCACATTTGCTTTTTTAATGATCCCTGATTGTGATAACTAATTTCTTAACAAAATGATGAACAAATTACCCCTAGTATTTATTTATTTTGTCATTAAAAATGTTTCTTAAATTTCTACTTCTTTTCAAACATAGAACCGTTACTTGTCCTTTTCTCCAGTGTTACCCGACTGCCCTGGGCAATTTTCAGAATGATAATGCTCCAATTCAGCAGCACCAAATCGTCCATCTTCAGTGACGTTCGGAAGCGATAGCTGCGTATCAGATGTGCCAGCACGATCTTCACCGGGTACCAGGCAAACTTGAACCCCAGACAGTTCCGCGAGCCGGCACTGAACGGGAGGAAAGCATACGGGTGTCGCTGGGCCACCTTTTCCGGCATGAAGTTGTCCGGGTCGAACCGGTCAGCATCGGGGCCCCAGATCGCGGGATCGCGGTGCATCTTGAAGAACGCTACGAACACTTCGGCGCCCTTCGGTAAGGTGTGGCGATCTGTAATGGATGGAGATGTTGTGCTTTTTTTTCTGCGTTGGGAGATCTCAGGGTAAGATATTACCATCCAACTTGACGTCGGCGTCGGCTTTACGACCGATAAAGGAAGACGCCGGGAACAGTCTGAGTGTTTCTTTGCAGAACATTTCGGTGTATGTAAGCTTGGAGCAGTCTTCCTGGGAAAGTTCAGAGTTTTTGTCCGGACACACGGACATGATCTCTTGGTAGACACGTTCCTGAATATCGGGGTGCATTGCGAGCATGAGAATGATTTTTGAAATTACGTCGGCCATCGCATCTTGTCCGGCAAATATGATTTCATCCAAATGTTCCGCTATGGATTCGTTGTTCATGTGTTCAGGATCCGCTGCGGCCAAATGGTAGATCATGTCGAGTAGGATCCGAGGTTTTCTCGGATTTGCTGCGTAGTCATCTTTTTCCGATTGGTTGAAGGGGACTTTTCTTTCCATTACAATGTTCGAAACGGAACGAAAGGTGGATGCTGCTTTCATGAAGTTTTTACCGTCTTGTGTGATATTGTAGAAAAAGTTAGGAATGTTATCTCCTGTGGTCATACCCAAAGACATTCGTTTTGTAACCAGGGTGAGGTACTCATCAACAACTTTTAAATACGGAACTCCAGTACCCTCCGTTTGCACGTTTATGTCCACTCCCAGAACAGTTGCTGCAGAAAAGAAAAGTTGTTAAGACAAAACTACAGCCAAAACTAAGCACTTAGTACCGCAGATCATATCCAGTGCCCACTTTGCTACTTCGTGGTAAAAGTTTTGTTCGGGTTGGCCAACCAGTTTGGAGACTTGCTCAACCATGATTTGACTTTTCCTGTTCACCGTCGGAATGTAGCTGTTTATCATCGATGGGCTGAGTGACATGTTAAGCAGTTTGCGAACCGCTTTCCAGGATGAAACTACAACACAACATTCACTATTACTAACTTCAATGATAGAAAAAGCAGCATCATATACCAGAAGTAGTCAGCATTCCATGATCCAGTTGAAAGTAACGATTGAAGTAAGCTCGGTCCAGACAGTCCTCCGACTTTAGCACGACCTGCACATGCTCTGGCTTGTGAACCATCAGAATCAGGTTCTGCCCGGACCAAATCGGCGTCGGTGACTCACACTGTCCGGTGAGGGTCGTCATTACTTTGTGCATCTGCTCTGGAGTTGTTTGGCCCACAAATCGGTAACCGGAACCGACTAGTGGCAGAGACGTTGGACCCTTCATGCTGCTGATGGCGGCAAAGAACTTCCTGCGGGTCCATCGGAAGTACACCGAGTAGGATACAAGCGCCGACAGTAGAAGCACAAGTATCGCGGTCAACATCTCGTATGAGTGAATCTCGTGATCAACTGCCGAATGATCAGCTGGCGGTGCGCTTTATAGCCGTTGTTACGGCACGTGCGGTGATTCCTGGCGATCTTATTGAGAACTTGTACCGTTGAATGGATATCAGTTACTTTAACATACGTCAATGGTTAAAAAATCATGTAAACTTTGCTTATCTTTTAGCTTATCTATTCGAACATTGAGAAATTCTATTCAATACATAAAAAATGATTCCCATGAGTAGCAAAATGCTTAATCATGCATCATCGTCTCTTGTGTGCTATCTTGTGATACGTTATGTCTTTTTGCATTCGACGTGTTGCAGTATAGAGTTGCTGCAATAATGTTGCATCATGATACGCGATCACAAGTCCATTAGCGTGACAAGAAACATTTGTTTCCTTAAATCTTAAATCCGATTATTATGTCTTCACTAACTTTTCACGACAAAAAAATTGAGAATATTTTTAAGAACGTTTCCAAATCATTCCATTTGACGGTACGGATGTTTTTATCACATCAACTAACAAGCTAACAAAATAAGTTCAAATAGTGCCGGGGGATGCTCGGCTGATATTGGAATACGGGGAATTTTCGTTGCCATCTGCCATCAGGATTAATTGTGTGTCATTCGAAATAAATAAGCGATTATTAAAAACACACACAATAAAAAAGGTTTAATTTTGTAAGGTTAAAAATTTTAAGGATGATTTTTTTCTTGACACAAAATATGTCTAAATTCTTCTATTTCATGTAGAATACATTCAGATGGTTTTTCTAAATTAAAAATATTTTATGGGTGCATTACGATTAAAAAATCTAACTGACGCCTCAATATTACCTCTTATCTCAATTTATGCGGAATACGTAAAATCATATTTTTTTAGGTAATTACATATTTTTCTATCACAAAATCAATCAAAATTGCACAGTGGTCCAGATCGCAAAATTGATTTTCCTAAAATGAGAGAAAGTTTTGGAGCAAATGGAAAGGGGCAACTTTTGGTTTGGTTCAAAATTAGAGTGGTTCACGATTAGGGTGATTTTCAAAATCTAACACCTAGCAATAGGGAATCAAAAGTCAAAATTACCCTCCACTAGAGGGCGCTGAAACTTGGGGTGATGTTTTCATTATATCCTACAACGAATTTTTTTTTGTGATGGCCGATTTAACCTGTTCATTATCCGATTCAAAATAAGGGAATGTTTTAATCAACCAAAACATAACTAATCAATTGAGAATGTAGATTATTCAAGTGGACAATTATTTTTTTAAGTCACTTCTGCCATAAAAGCAAAGATCTGCTTGAAAAATAATAATTGGAATGATTTTCAAAATTAGCAATCTAACCTCATTCTCACGTTTTCAATCCGGATCTCAGAATTTTCAATGAAAAAGGCAACTTAGCAAAAAAATCAAAAAGTTAGTCGATAGAACTTTTTATTTCTTACCTCCTGTTAACTATATTTTATTCCAAAAGATTTATTTTCTTTTAAAAAACCTTCAAATAGTTTTCACTCCCCTTTGCACTTATCGCGCAAAAACGTAAACGTAACCTTGCACCAAAGTTCTTCTACTCGAATGTAGGTGGCGAATCGAGTTTTTAGCTTTGGTTTTGGGGGCCTATTCAGGGCAACGTTTAAGAGAAAACTGATGTTCGGGGCACTTTTAGAGGTCCTAGAAACAAACATTATTATTTTCTGGCATGTTAACAATGTTGACTTTTAAATGCAATGTGACGCTTCAAAAGGGACTTATGGAACCCCAAACCGGACCGAATGGAACAAATCCGGCAAAAGTCGTCCAGTTTGTTCCAAGATATTACAGCGACATTTTTGTTTCTACACATCTTGTTTCTACAGATATTAGTTCAGAATCTGGTTTTGAGTCGATTAGTACACAGTTCATTTTCTTGCGATTTTAAGTTTGGTGAATTACTTCAATAGTTACGTTAAGAGGTAAATCTGGTCCCTGATTACAAATCTGAGGTCATTTTTTCAATATTTCGAGCATTTTTGTATGACTCAATTTCACCCCTCAGACACAGTGCACAGTGGGCGAAATGGAACCCAAAATCGGACTTAATTGGACGCGGCTGGTTCCCTGGTATGAATAATAGTGTTTCTTATGTAAAAAAATCCGGGGAATCGATTGGTGATGGTTTCATCCACCGCACGAAACGGCAAAGGGTCCATTTTGCCCCAATTCCCCATTTTTTAACATGTTTTCTTGAAAATCGGTCTGTATTTTGAGCGGAGGCTTTATGCGGCCTTCCAAAATGCACTTAACTTATGTGAAAATGTCCCAGGAATCCAGTAAAAATAACCACTTGCACCGCAAAAATCATCTAGGGTCCATTTAACCCCAATTCCGCTATAAAAACATTTTTGGCCGTTTTCAAATGTTAGGTCAGATTTTAAAAATCTGAAAATATTTTTATCGTAAAGATCAGACAATTTTACATAAGAATGACGATTTGAACTTGAAAGTTTGACACATTTATGTTGATATAGAAATTAAACTAAATAAAATAGCATTGTAATCCGAGCATTCGTTGGTGAAGGTTGTCTGAATCAACATGACTCGTCGCGTCCCGGCGCAAAACGCCGGCAATATTGCCCTACCTGCGGCTCAAGCAGGCAAAAAAGTGGGAATTTCCAAAAGGAAGGTTGAGGCCTCAACTGATGGCCAAAAACCGGGGATTTCAAGAGGAAGGTGCTTTTGGAAGTGACATCGAACAGCAAAAAGACGAAAAAGAGCGACGGTACTGTACCGATGGATGAGGAGGAGGAGAACTCTTCGTCGCACGAGGAGCAGCTATTGAAGAACAACAAGTTTGCTGGACTGCCTGACGAGGACCAGGTAGCGGAAGCAAAGGAGAATGAAGTGAAACAGCGAAAGGAGAAACTGCCTCCTTTTTATGTGAGGCAATCAGCAGCAACGATCGACTTTCGAGCGGGGCTGGTTGAACTCATCAAGTCTGGGAAAGTCCTAGGCAACATTCGTCTGTGTCAGGACGGATTTAAGGTGCTGGTGCAATCCAGGCAGCACTATCAACTGGTCAAGGATTACTTGACCGAAAACGAGGCGGAGTACTTTACCCATGATGTCGTCATGGATAAGCCGTACAAAATCGTCGTCAGAGGTCTGTACGACATGCCAGTGGAGGAATTAGCTGCCGAGCTAAAAGTTTTGAAACTGGATGTGTTGGCCGTGCACAAAATGAGCCGACGCAACAAAGACATCAAGTACCGTGACCAGCTCTACCTGCTGCATTTGGCTAAGGGATCGACGACGCTTCCTGAGCTGAAGGCAATCCGAGCGGTTTTCAACATTATCGTGTCGTGGGAGCGATACCGACCAGTGCACCGTGACGTCACACAATGCTTCAACTGCCTGGGCTTCGGGCACGGAGGTAAGAACTGCCACCTAAAGCGTCGTTGCGCCAAATGTGGTACCGATGCGCACATCACATCCCAGTGCATCCAAGATTCGCTGGTGAAGTGCCTCAACTGCAACGGTGAGCACTCGTCAACCGACCGAAAGTGCCCCAAGAGAGCTGAGTTCGTGAAAATTCGGCAGCAAGCATCGACGAAGAATCAGCCTCAGCGTCGTAGAACTCCTCCAGCCCTGGTGGAGCAAAATTTTCCACCTCTTCAACCGCGACGCCAGGTCCCAAACTTGGCACCGTTGCCGTTGGATCCCAGGAAGAGAGCTGAGATGAATCATCCACGGCCGGGTTCCAGCCAGGAGCCGAGACCGCCACCACCGGGCTTCAGCCAGGAGCCAAGACCAACCCAAGAACCAGCAGTTGAGGAAAATGGTAATGATCTTTACACCTCAACCGAACTCCTCAATATTTTCAAACAGATGTCCGCTGCACTGCGTGGATGCAAAACCAAGACCCAGCAGATTGAAGTGCTGACCTCGTTCGTCATCCAGTATGGATCGTAGGTCCCTCAAGCTGCTGAATTGGAACGCTTGCTCCATTAGGAGGAAGAATTTAGAGCTGGTGGATTTTCTTCGCGAGAAGGAGATCGACGTAGCTGCCATCACGGAAACTCATCTGAAGCCCGGTGAAAAAGTTTATCTGCAAAACTACAAGATCGCGACGCAGCTCGATAGGACCACCTCTGGAGGAGGAGGTGTGCTTGTCGCTGTTCATCGTGATCTCAAGCCACGCCGGCTGCCACACTTTAAGCTGGACATCATCGAGGCCGTTGGAGTGGAAATTCCCACTTCGGTTGGCCCAGTACTCTTCATTGCTGCATACTGCCCACGTCAGGTGAATTCCAGAGATGGTTCAGCAGCAAAACTGAAGAGCGATATCCAGAAGCTGACACGGCGGAGCGCAAAGTACATCATCGCTGGTGACCTCAACGCGAAGCATGAAGTTTGGGGCAACAGCAGGAGGAATCGGAACGGAGTGATTCTGCACAACGATCTGCAAAACGGATACTACAACGTTGTGAGTCCGGATCGTCCAACGAGGGTGGCTCGGTCTGGGAATCACTCAATCATCGACTTCTTCATTACCAATATGGCTGAGAACGTGGCTCATCCTGAGGTGTTTGAAGAGTTGAGTTCTGATCACTATCCGGTGGTTGTGGAGGTTGGAGCTTCCGTTACTCCGCAGCGGCAACCAACCCGGAAAGATTACCACAACGTTGACTGGCAGCAGTTTCAGCAAGTGGTCGACAGCAACATCGACTATGATCAACACCCGGAAACTTCTGCCGATATTGATCGTTCGCTGGAGGTGATCCAGCAGGCTATCAACCAAGCAGAGGCTGCCAACGTTCGGGAGGTTCCTGTTAATTTTAAGGTAACTGATATTGACGTAGATACTAAACACTTGATTAGACTTAGGAATGTTTATAGGAGACAATATCAACGGACTGGGGACTATGACAAAAGATTTCAGTTAACAATTTGAACAAAATCATACAAGACCGACTTGACAATATCAGAAATCAAGAATTTTCAAAACATGTAAGCCAGCTTGGGAATTATTCAAAACCATTTTGGAAACTTTCAAAAGTTCTTAAAAACAAACCAAAGCCTATTCCTCCTCTTATTGTTGAGGATTCTCCTTTGATTACATCCGAGGAAAAGGCAAATGCACTTGGGCTTCATTTTGTTAGTTCACATAATCTTGGCGCTTCCATGACCAGCCGTAAAGAAACATCAGTTGCCAATAGTATTTCAACAATCAATGACTCTACCTTTGAATTTCCTGCAGATTCCCATGTTTCTGGTGAGGAAGTCAAAGTTGCAGTTAAACAAATGAAAATATGAAAGCTCCAGGCTTTGATAACATTTTAATCTGGTGTTGAAAAAACAGAGTGATCAGTTCTTTCAACATCTAGCCAATATTTTCAATAAATGTTTGCAACTTGGTTACTTCCCTACCAATTGGAAGCTGGGCAAAGTCATACCAATTTTGAAGCCTCAAAAGATCCAACATCGCCAACAAGTTATCGTCCCATTAGTCTTTTGAGTAGTCTGTCCAAACTCTTTGAGAAGGTCATCTATTCAAGGCTTTTGGATTTTACCAACGATAATAATATAATTTTGAATGAGCAGTTTGGCTTCCGAAAGGGACATAATACTGCTCATCAGCTTACGAGAGTAACTAAAATCATCAAGCAGAACAAGCTTGAGTCTAAATCAACTGCTATGGCTTTGTTGGATGTTGAGAAGGCTTTTGACAATGTTTGGCATGATGGTTTGATACATAAACTGTATTTATACGGTTTTCCAATGTATCTTATCAAAATTATCCAGCACTATCTTTCGGAGAGATCGTTCAAGGTTTTTCTGAATGGGATTGCTTCTGGATTATTCAACATTGATGCTGGGGTTCCCAAGGAAGTATTCTTGGCCCACTTCTGTACAATATTTTTACATCTGATTTGCCTACTCTTCCTGGTAATGGTGTGTTGTCACTTTTGCTGATGACACTGCCGTTATTTATAAGGGTAAAATAACCAGATATTTAGTTGGCCGTCTTCAGAAGGGTCTTGACGTTCTTTCCGAATACTTTGGCGACTGGAAAATTCGCATTAATGCAGCCAAAACGCAAACCATCATTTTTCCACTTTCCAAATCGGCCAGATTTGCCCCAAAGGATGATGTTTTGATAAAAATGAATGATGTTTCAATACCCTGGTCAAAGGAAGTTGTATATTTAGGTCTCATACTTGACTCAAAACTTTTGTTTCGGCATCATGTAGACAAAATATTGAACAAGTGCAGCATTCTCATCAGGTGCTTGTATCCTTTAATTAACAGAAAATCAAAGCTTTCTTTGAAAAATAAGTTAGCAGTTTACAAACAAATAATTTACCCCGTTATTGAGTATGCAGTACCTGTTTGGGAGTGTTGCGCTAGAACTCATAAATTGAAGCTCCAGCGTGTCCAAAACAAGGTACTCAAAATGGTTTTGAATGTTCCTGGCTGGACAAGATCAAGTGAGGTTCATGAATTAGCAGAAGTAAAAACGTTGGATCAGAAGATTCAAGAGAAATGTTTGAAATTCAGGGAAAAATGTGCTATATCTGAATACCCCTTGATTCAAGGATTGGTTTAGTTTATGGTAAGTTTAAGTTAGTTTTAGGTTAGGTTATGTTTTCTTAACATTTTTTTTTTCCTCATTGTACCTAGTGTTACAAAAATGATAAATCATATACTTTTAAAGTAATGAAAATGAACAGTGTTTAAACCACGAAAAGCAAACTAAAGCTGAAGAGCCACAGCTGACCACTTATTATGTAAACCAAATGTAATTATTATAAGAAAGATTCAATAAAGTATATTTAATTCAAAAAAAAAAAAAAAAAAAAAAACTAAATAAAATGATTGAAGAATCACTTTTGGCCCAATTTTCCCAAACGCAGAATAAACTGCCTTTCACATACATTTTATTTTTATCAACATAAATGTGTCAAACTATCAAGTGCAAATCGTCATTTTTATGTAAAATTGTCTGATCTTTACGATAAAAATATTTTCAGATTTTTTAAATCTGACCTAACATTTGAAAACGGCCAAAAATGCTTTTAAAGCGGAATTGGGGTTAAATGGACCCTAGATGATTTTTGCGGTGCAAGTGGTTATTTTTACTGAATTCCTGGGACATTTTCACATAAGTTAAGTGCATTTTGGTAGGCCGCATAAAGCATCCGCTCTAAATACAGACCGATTTTCAAGAAAAAATGTGAAAAAATTGGGAATTGGGGCAAAATGGACCCTTTTCCGTTTCGTGCGGTGGATGAAACCATCACCAATCGATTCCCCGGATTTTTTTACATAAGAAACACTATTATTCATACCAGGGAACCAGCCGCGTTCAATTAAGTCCGATTTTGGGTTCCATTTCGCCCACTGTGCAGTGTCATCCCTGATGACGGTACATTGAAGCTTGCAGTGATATTTTGGTAATTTGTAAAATTGGATTATTATACAAAGGGGGTTGGAGCAACTTTTTTCCATCTTAAATACAGTAAATGATTGTATGTAATAGAATAACTAATGTAACCACAAAACCATCAAACAGCATCATCTCCTCTCGATCTGCACCATGTGCCGGTTGGCAATCTTCAACGTGATGGTCATTTTCACGTACAGCTGCTCCATCGTGAGTGGCGATCGGAACTTGTACGACCGCAACAGGTGACACAGCATGATTTTGATCGACATCAGGCCGTACTTGTAGCCGATGCAGTTCCGGGGCCCACCGCTGAACGGAAGGTACGCGTACGGGTGCCGTTCGGCAACCCGCTCCGGGTAGAACCGATCGGGGTTGAAGTCGTCTACGTTCTCGCCCCAGTACTTGGGATTCCGGTGCACGTTGTAAACCCCGCACACGATGGTCGCCCCCGGTGGGATCGTGGTTTTGGCTGGAAGGAAATGAATGATTTATTTGTTTGTGTTTGAGCTGAATGGTTTTAACGGGGCATTACAGATTTTGGTCGGAGCCGTGCACGTTCGTCCAACGACTGGACCTACGGGGAACAGTCTCATCGTTTCTTTCATGACCATTTCGGTGTAGTTCAGTTGGGTTAGGTGTTCAACCTGAACTGGAATGGAAGGATCTGTACCACCGATGACGTTCACTATCTCTTGGTACACCTTTTGTTGAATGTCTTCGTGTATTGCCAGCATTAGAATAATGTGGGAAAGAGTCAGAGCGGAAGTTTCGTTTCCTCCAACTATAATGGTGTCCAGCTCATCCTTGATCGACTGTTCATCGAACACGTCGGTTTCCTCCGCTAGTCGGAATATTTGGTCGAGGTAAATTTGAGGTTTCTTTAGGCTTTCAGCTTCGGAAATGTTTTTTTTGAACTTTCCCCTGTCGCCATTGCGCCGATCAAGAACCCGGCGAGACATTTTGTATGCCGTTTCAAACGCTGCCGTTTCCAACCGGAAGGTGCTAGTCTTGTGGTAAACCCAGTCCGTGTACAACCAGATTTTGTGAATGCGTCGATTGATCAGTTCGCAACATCTGAAAGCAGAACATTAAAATTTTTGTTTTCGCACAAACGATTAAAACTTCTTGTTCTGAACTAACTGTTCAATCGCGTTCACGTATTCGGTTCCTTCGTCACTCTGCAAGTCCATGTTTGTACCCAGGGTTGTTGCTGTTGGATTCAGGACATTACAGATCGAATACTTCCTCAAACTTTCGTAACGACCTTACCACAAATCAAATCCAGCGTGCACCTCGAAACATCGCCATAAATATCGAACGCACCACGATCCAAATTATGGGAAATTCTTTGCACCATCACTGAGCTTTTCTCGTTAAAAATATTCACAAAGCTGGCCAATATTTGGGGACTAAAGCACGGGGACAGCAACTTCCGGTGGACCTTCCAGACGTTCGCCGGTGCCGAAAACAGTCCCGTTTCACACCGGAAAAACCGATACACGAACGCCTTCTCCAGGCAGTTGGGAGAGTTCAGCACCACCTGCAGATCTTCCGGGTTATCGATAAACACCAGAAACTTTGGCCCCAACCAAGCTCGGCACGGCGAAGGGTACTGTTTCGTGATATCGTTGACGATCGAAAACTGCTCCTCGTTGGTCTTGCCGAAAAACAGATATCCACATCCGATCAGCGGAAGGCTCTTCGGGCCCGGAAGTTCCTCCGAAATGCGATCGAAACGACGATTTTGCCATCGCAGCACTAGATACGCGACCACCGGAAGTAGAAACAGGACCACCGGGATTGCCCAGAGCGAGAACATTGTCGGCGGCACTGGGACGACGACGTTTGCGTGGAAAATGGCACCGCGAAACGATAACGACTTTATATAAGTGATCACTTTCCAGAGCGCAGAATCGCAAACTTGTCGCTGCCGGGCGGGTGGGCTGGACTGGTGTCGGCTGGACTGGATTAGAAGAATAATACAAAACTGCAACCTCATTTACAATGATAATTCTGGTTTATGGAACTGTCCAGCTAGGGCAATCGATTAGCTTTCAGTTGTTGGATAGCATTTTGTAACACGATCATTTTTTTCAAAACTGTTTTTATGATTATGATGTTAGCTCAAGAAGTTGATTCTTCTTCCTGATTAGAGCTATTTTTTTAAATGTAGTTTTAATTTTTAATCGAAATTTTTTAGTGTGTTGTTTCATTCGGGAAGATTCGAAATAGGTTAAAAAGTGTTTTGAATTTTTAATTTTCGCAATCGTGTGCTATCCAACGTTTGAACGTTTGCTTACATAACAGTGATCAGGACGTCAGTTCGGAGTCTAGGCATCGATTTGACTGCCGGCATATGTTTTTCACGGCAACTTGTTCGTATGATAATAAATGCAGACCGTTGAAGCTGAACGTAAAGCACATTCCAGTCCAACAAGATATTATCTTAGATATCTGTCCGTTATTGGAACGGTGAACTGGAAGCTATAGTTGCGAGTTGCAACAACCTATAATTTCATCACTTGCGAGAAAGTTGCCTGGAATATGTTGGATTTATCCCTTCTAAATTGAGCATTGAGATAATTGCTATAAAAAGGCAGCTGAAAAAAATCCAAATGTTCTAATTTTGGTATACATTTATGTTTAAGTTTTAGAAACGTCTCCAGTGTGAAAAATGTTAAATTGGGCGATTGAACTGATTTTTTGAACACTAACATAAACTTTTCTTTCGTAAAATCGCAATAATTCTTTATGGTTACAAGTAAAGGCCTTATGTATATGCATCCATTTTTTTGTAATTGTCTGCTATAAAACTTTGTAGAACATTGGTAAACTCTATGAAATAACCCTGCTTATTTTTCCTTATCTGTCGATCACCAAAGGTCATTAATAAAAGAGCGTTATATTAAACTTTAAGCATTTTGTGATAGTTGTCCTTGACCTTTACCAAGGCTGATTGACAAAAAAAATGTTCTCCGAGATGTACTCTTACTCTTGCAGAAAGATATTTTTTTGTTTATCTCTAACTCCTCTTTTTTATTAACAGAAAGCAAAAAAGTAATTGTTCTGAAATTTTGAATAAAAAAACAAATTACTTCGAAATCTTAAATTTTCATTAATTTTTTATTGCAATTTAGGCACCTATTTACCTATACACAATCCTGAATTTTGTTAAAACAAATTTTAAGATACTTTTGGAATCTATAGATGAACTAAAAGGACATTTTTCAAGTTTACAAAAGTTAAGAATTGTTAAACTCCTTGAATTATTTTTTTGGATTTCATTATTTCAATCCTTACTCTTCTTTAAAAATCGTCATTTATGACCACGAGTTTTAAAATTGCATTTCACTAGCTCACGCAATGAATTTTCATAAAAAAAAACTAAAACGGATAAAACTAGTATAATCTTTTTAATTAAAATACTCCTGCTTGGCTCTGTACCGTTCAGTTCCCTTGATGAAATGAAACACGAGTAAAAAGATGTAATGCGCTGCCCATAGTTAAATTGATTCAGAACCATGTGTGTGGAAATTTCCACACCAGTTTATTGTAAACATGAGAAATGTGATCATTCCAGTTGTCATTTATTTATCGAGTAGTGTCGAGTAACTAGTTTCTGAAAGGGACCATCCGTAAACCACGTGGACAGTTTACTTGGGAAATGTGATAATATTTTTTTAACGAAATACTGCATTTCATGACTATTTTATCAACTGATGAGTTCACAAAAAAGTTATCATCAATTCATAAAAGCATAAAAAAACTTTAGTTTCATTAGTTTCAGTGCCTGAAGTCATAACTTTGTCATAAAAATGCACTCCTGGAGAGAACCAAAGTTTGTTTACATCTAAAAGAAAAAAAAAAGTGTTCCGAAATTGTGGATGTCAAGGGTCGATGTTTTTATTCCAAAACTTCATAGGGTATTTTAACCATTAGTGTTTTTCAATTTTCAATTTTTCAATATTTTAAGCACTTTTTCATAACCCTTTGTACAAAACAATGAAAGCTGAAGTCTTTTGAACAATTTTGACTTTTTGTTTCATCAGTTATTTGTTTTTGAGCAGAAAAATAGCCATTTGAAAATAAAGTGTTTTATGTATGTAATGAAGCCTCTTTTCCTATAGTGGACCCGGTTAAACTGTTAATTTTATACCAAATTTAACCGATATTTGATGTTTTGATGCATGGTGTAGGTCTAATCTGGGTGATGAATAGACAGAATGCGTGACGTGATTTTCGAATGATCCCACTTTGTTTACATCTACTAAGTAGGAGACTGTTCAAGCACAAGCATGACTTTTTTCTTACTGGTAAGTGAGCTGGTTTAATAATCAGTACTATGTGTTTTATTTTGTTGTGGAACCAAACAATAAAGACAGCTTCTGGATGGATGCAACTGCATCGACTCCATAAATAACTTCTATTCATAGTTATAAAAAATACGATTTCGCCTTCCACTTTCTTAAGACTTCTTGACTTCAACTCCAGGTCCTTAAAATCCACATATTTTTCATTCTTACCAAAAAAAAAAAAAACCATTTTTAATGATCGATAACACAGTTCAACAAAAAATCAAATGTTTCTTGTCTCTGAGACGAGAATATGTGTTCCTAGTAGATTTTTGCATGCTGAATCCGAATCCGGGTCCAGAATTGCTCCAAGTGGTCCCAATTTCGAGATACACTCGTTTGAAATGTTAGTTTAGGCCAAAATTAGCTACTTTGTCGACTATTTTACAAAAGAACTATTGAATAAACAACTAAACCAATACATGTACCTTAAAGTTCACGTTTTCCCCTTTCTGAAACACCCCTGGTTTTTAAAATTCGATTGTTTTACGCATATTTATAGCCATTTTAAAATTAGAATTTGACTTGCATGCAAGTTGGAAAAATTTGAATGAGAACCAACTGAAAATAAAATTTTAAAATGGCTATAAATATGCGTAGAAACAATCAAATTTTAAAAACCAGGGGTGTTTCAGAAAGGGTAAAACGTGAACTTTAAGGTACATGTATTGGTTTAGTTGTTTATTCAATAGTTCTTTTGTAAAATAGTCAACAAAGTAGCTAATTTTGGCCTAAACTAGCATTTTAAACGGGTGTATCTCAAAATTGGGACCATTTGGAGCAATTCTGGACCCGGATTCGGATTCAGCAGGCAAAATTCTACTAGGAACACATATACTCGTCTCAGAGACAAAATCTTGTTGGACTGTGTAACAATATCCTCTATTTTTTGCGAACAGTAAATTGGTTCCACTTTGACTGTTCAAAATTGAGGCCGTTTGGGAACCACTATTCAGCACCCAGGGTCTAATGATAGATATAATCTGGGTGCTGAATAGTGGTTCGAAAAACGGCCTCAATTTTGAACTGTCAAAGTGGAACCAATTTACTGTTCGCCAAAAGTAGAGAGTATTGTTATCGATCATTAAAAACTGTCTTTCTTTTTTTGAAGAATTTAAAACTGTCTGGATTTTGAGGACCAAGAAAACTTAGGGAAGTTGAAGATTTGTTTATAATTATGAATGTAAGTTGTTTATTGAGTCGATGCGGTTGTATTCATCCAGATGCTGTCTTTATTGTTTGATTCCGTTTGAAAACATAATGGTTTAGTGAAAATGTTCTCTGCTTGTTGGATCAGCTTCGCTAGAATCAGCGATGATTTTTCGCTGGACCAGGAAGAGCTGCAGGATTCCAGAATCAGCCAAGGAATTTATCTGCAACATCGCAGAATGACACTCTCGCCGCAGTTCTTCATCGGCCGTAAAAAAAATCTTTTCTAACCGATCGAAACTCAAAAATACAAACAATTTTCCAGCAAAAAATTTCAAAAACTAGATAAAATATAAAAAAACTATGATTATAAAACAGCTCATTTATCAGTAAGAAAAAAGTAATGCTTGTGCTTGAACAGCCTCCTTTTTTGTAGATGTAAACAAAGTGGGATCATTCGAAAATTACGTTACGCATTCTCTCTATTCATCACCCAGGATATAATGAATAAAAGATGAATTTTGCTCACTTTTCATCATAAACAAATGTGTTTTGTTAACAACAAAAAAACCTAACAGACATTAAAACACATTTATTTCTGAAAAAAATCAGAGAATAGATTTTATTTCAGTTACTGATAAAACCACGCATGTTTATTTTCCAAATATGTTTTGTTATTGATTTATCATTATAAAATATCATTTCAAACTTCAATTTTGATGTTTCAGTTAAGTACAATTATGTATAGTTTTGAATAATTATAAATTCTTACGGCTTCAGCATTTATGGTACTTTTTGCATGAAAACAGCCATATATATACTCATAATTGAAAAATATGCAATTAGGTTGATTACAACACGCATTTATTGTATGTTTAAGAGAAAATTTTGCTAAATCACACAGTTTTCTTCATTTTTTGAAAGCTAAATTAACAGGGGTCCACTTTTGGAAAAGTTAGTATTTTCGTTGTCCTATATTGGACCCCCCTAATTTTTGCTCGAAAATGAGCAGTTCTTTGCTTTATTTTAGTAAAGTTCCTTAAACTTGCATTATTTCGACTTACTGAAGTTAAAAAATCAATCAAAAAATGATTGGAGAGTTAATTCAATCATAAAATAGAAATGCTGTTTTGTTGTGAAAATGCTAGTGGCACTTATTTTGGCGAAAAGGACACTTCAATGTCAGTCAACATTGTTTAAATGATGCTGAATTTACCAAATAAAAGATTCGCAGACAAAACACGCTTGAAATTTTGATTTTATTGACTTTTTAATCTATAGGAAAGCGATCCACTAATGGATAAAGTACCATATGAAAAGGTCAAATTTGCAGTCGGTCAATACAGTTTTTGAAAGATCGCAAGAAAAAGATTTTCTTTAATTTCTTGATCATTAGCCGATCTGTAAACTGTTCCAAATATGTAAGATAACGGTAGAACTTTGCAATCTGTCCTGTTTTTTTAATAGGTACTCGTGACTGCATCAGAATTCGAGGGATTTCGAAGTGTTGAGAAAGATCAGTGCTTTGTATATGATTTGATAAGTGTTATTTCAAGTAAGGTAGTTTACATTGTAAATTTGCATATCTGGAAACGATCGGCTCCCATCAAACGCTCTAACGATGTAGACTCTAAGATTATCCACGCTATTTGAGTATTTATTTTGCTGCTGCATTCACGAGATTCGCGGCGTCGTCACTTTACTTGCTCTTTTTCACGACGTGAATGTAGAAGGCAGGGTTGTCCACCTTGTCCAGCGACTTGAAGTCACCGTACAGCTCGTGGGATTCGCTGTTCTTGAAAATGCCTTTCAGAATGTCCTCGAAGATGGCCAGCTGGTGGGGGTAGTAGGACAGGCGGAACTCGCACGTTCCATCTCCCTGGCCGGTGCTGATGACGTAATCCATCGTGACCAGGGCCGGTTTGCGGGCCACGTACAGGACCGAGGTCTTGATGTCAGCCGTGTGGCTGCTCTGTGGGTCATAAAACGGGGGTAATTTATTGGTTAGGTTAGGTTAGGATTAGATGACGCAGTTGTTGCCGCCGTCGTGTTGCACGTACGTTGTAGTAGATGCTCTTGGCCGGTGTCGCGCCACTGTCCATGATGCTGTCGTAGTTGCGGTGATCAATCAGCAGCAGGCCGCCGGGTTTAACGCACTTTTCAAAGTTCTGAATCGCTTGGATCTGCTCGCGCTGATCGCCGTAATTGTCCAGCAGGTGAGCGAAGGAGTTCCCCAGGCAAATGACCGCGTCGAAGCCATCGCCGATCAGGTGCTGGATGTCGTCGTACAGCGTCAACCAGTTGGCCTCCTCAATAACTGCGGGGTTGAATGATAGGGTAAGACACGTGTTAGCTCTCTACGAGGTTGCAGTTCACTAATGTTTTTCCCCCCGCTATGAACGAAGGTGGATTACGGGTTGCGTGCAGTTTAAAATAGTTATTTGTTTATCATCGTCGGAACCGATGCGTTGTCTACGGGCCTGGATCGGATTGATCATCACGTCGTATAGTCAAACGTCTAACAGGAAAAGCATGTGCGCAATTTTAGTCGCACCATCGCGAGACAGTTGGGCTAGACGAGATTGATGGGACATGTTATTTTGACTCGCGTGTGCCTGGTCGTCGACACGTGGCATGTCACAGTACGGGCTCAATTAACCGGTAATCATTGATTAGAGTGCACCCTCCCCCCCCCCGACTTGCTACACCTACCCCAATTGTCGAACGTGGCCTCCTTCCGGCGGTTCCAGCGCTCCTTCAGCGCGTACTTGAGCATCTTGTCGGAGGCGTCGATCGACACCACCTGGAAGCCCTCCTCGAGCAGCATGATCGAGTCGACCCCGGTTCCGCAGGCCACGTCCAGGACGCGCTTGCAGCCGTTGTCGCGCAGCTTCTCCACCAGGAAGTTGCGGTAGTTCTCGGTGCGCGATTTTTTGTCCCCGATGAAGATCTCCCACACCTTGGCGGCCTTGCCGTCCGCGTACTGATCCCGGACGCCCTCGGCCGAGATGCCATCGGAGCGGGACTGGAAAACGGTGTCAGCTTGGGGCATTATTAGGCGGCTATCTGCGAAGACGGATGGATGGAAAAGGTCTACGTGTTAGAGACGCGATTACTGGCTGGCTGGCTGCCCTGGGTCTGCAGCTGGCGTCACACGCTATAGCCAACGGAAAGTAAACCAGTTGGCAAAGTCTTTGCAATATCGACCATAAAAGTTTTCTGTGTTTTCTACAATTTTATAACACCATAAGAATCATATGACTTAAGGGAGGTGGGTTTCGACTAGCGGCGTGCTGGATTTCTAATCGAGAGTTCGTGAGTTCGATTCTCGTATCGAGAAGATGAAGTTTACTTACAGAACAAACATTGGCAAAATAATTTAAAAATAGACGATTTTCTATAGAATTCTGTCAGTCAACAGATAAGTACATACTGATTTGCCTAAGCGGTTGCGTGGTGTTGCTGGCGCATGGTCAAGTTTAAGGCTAGGCACCAAGATTATCGACAACGGTGAACCTTGCGGTTGAACTTTGCGGCAGCGATTATGCTGGCATGTTGAAGCCGTGGCGTTTTGCAAAACACCCAGGGAGGTAAAGTGGGCTGATTAGCTGACATGGTCTGCCGGCAACAGATTTGTGTGAAGTTCAGCTCGAGGCAGCTGTCGGGTGATTGACGGCGTGTGCCAGTTGAAAAGTTTTTACTTTAATTTAGACTGATTTATACGTTATGTGATGAAATAAAGTTTAACTGAACAAACACCCACAAAGTTTCAACCACTCATTAGAAGCCACACGCGCTTCCTTATGATCCAATTAGGCACGCGACCCAACTCGATAGCATCCCCGCAGGGTAGAGATGATTGTGCGGTGCGCATTCTCCGACCTGCAGTCGATCGTTAAGATCTGGGGG